>NC_065451.1:95045718-95645718 GCF_917563875.1 Diabrotica virgifera virgifera | reverse complement strand
TGTTCCAAATGACTGCTGGATTAAACTTATGCCTCTTTAATACTGTTTCCAAATTGTCAAAAAAAAATTTTAAAATTCGTTCAGTTGAAGCTGTATGTATGAGTCTGACTGGTTGTTTCTGGAGTTCGAATGGATAAAGAGGGATTTCTCCGTAAGAAATTGGAAAACCAGTCCTCTCCTGCCATCTTTCTATTTTCCCAATAGTGCGGCAGATTCGTGCAAATACTATAAGAATTGCACATTTAATGATACAAGCATATAATTTGGTCACATATACTGCACATATAAAGGTTCAAATTTAGATATAAGGCCATCTCAGGTTTTGCTTTTTACAAAAATGGCTGTCATTCAAAATGGGCGACTATACATATGTGACTAATAGCAAGATATCTTTTGAATGAATATTCCGATTTCAACCAAATTTGGTAGATAGGTTCTTCTTGTGATTTACAAGATCGTTGTCGCGAACTGGAAGAATCGGTTTACCAGAAGTTGTGTTTTTGCTGGTTTTTTATGTTAAAATATTTTATGTTATGTCAATAATTTATTTTCAATTTTTTCACCCTGTATATATTAATTTTTTAAAATGGTAATATCACCATTTAAAAGAGCGTAAGCATATGTTTTAGGAAATATTTTGAACATTTTAGTTATGTTAATTACCATTTAATAAATACATAACGTTTCTTCACATGTACCTATGTATGTATGGCAAATTGTTGCAAATATTATAAGAATAATTGTGCATTTAATGGTAGAAGCATATAATTTGGACCACATATACTACACATACAAAATTTCAAATTTAGATATGCCATCTCAGATTTTGCCTTTTACAAAAATAGTGAGAATTCAAAATGGCGGCTATACATATGTGACTAACAGCACGATAACTTTTGAACGAAAAGTCGGATTTCAGCCAAATGTGGCGTCAAGGTTCTTTCTTTAATGAATAAGATCGAGGTCTTTAACTGGAAGAATCGGTTTACCAGAAGTTGTGTTTTTACTGTTTTTTATGTAAAAATATGTTTTTTTTCAATTTCGTCCTGTGTATATCAATTTTTCAAAAAGGTAATACTGCCATTGAAAAGAGTGTAAAAATATTTTTTAGGGACGATTTCGAACTTTTTAGTTATGTTAATTACCATTTAATAAATGCATAACGTATCTTTACATGTACCTATGTGCGGCAGATTCATTTTGAATGCCCGCCATTTTTGTAATAGACAAGGTCTGAGATGGCCTCATATCTAAATTTGAATCTTTGTATGTGTAGTGTGTGTGGTCCAAATTATATACTTTTACCATTAAATGCACAATAATTCTTATATTATTATATGCACGAATCTGCCGCACATAGGTTCATAGGTACATTAGAAGATATGTTATGCATTTATTAATTGGTAATTAACATAAATAAAGATTGCAAAATATTTCTTAAAAAATATTTTTACGCTCTTTTCAAGGCCGGTATTAACTTTTTGAAAAATTAATATATATACAGGGTGAAAGAATCGGTAAAAAAACAACATGTTTTTACATAAACATCGGGAAAAACACAACTTCTGGTAAATCGATTCTTCCGGTTCAATACCTTGGTCTTACATATCAAAAAAGGAACCTATATACCAAACTTGGTTGAAATTGGACTTTTCATTCAAAAGTTATCGTGCTATTAGTCACATTTGTATATTCGCCATTTTGAATGCCCGCCATTTTTGTAAAAGGTAAAATCTGAGGCCTAATATCTAAATTTGTTCCTTGATGTGTGTATATATGTGGTCCAAATTATATGCTTCTACCACTAAATGCACAATAATTCTTATAATATTTGCACGAATCTGCTACACATAGGTACATGTGAAGATACGTTATCCATTTATTAAATGGTAATTAACATAACTAAAAAGTTCAAAATATTTTCTACAAAATATTTTTACGCTCTTTTCAATTGCGGTATTGCCTTTTTGAAAAATTAATATATACAGAGGGAAAAAATTGAAAAAAAACAATACTACTACTATTGATTTACAGCGTTCTCCGACTCCTAACCGCCATTCTTCCCTGTTTAATCATAGACCTGGAAGGATTTCTCTTAGAAGAAAAAAACATATTTTTACATAAACAACCAGTAACAACACAATTTCTGGTAAACCGATTCTTCTGGTTCACCACATCCATCTTGGAAATAAAAAAACCTATATACCAAATTTGGTTAAAATCGGACTTTTCGTTCAAAAGTTATGGTACTATTAAACGCATATGTATAGCCGCCATTTTGAATGCCCGCCATTTGTGTAAAAGGCAAAATCTGAGATGGCCTCATAACTAAATTTGAACCCTTGTGTGTATAATATATGTAGTCCAAATTATATGCTTGTATCATTAAATGTGCAATTGTTTCACATATCGGTCACACTACAAGGCTTAGGAAATATCGTGTTTATTTTAGATGCATATTAAAAGGCAAGTTTTCGGACGTCTTTAGAGCATAGACCATAATAAATATCGGAAGCCTTTTTTAAATAACCACTCAAAAGTCCTTCCTGTTCAGTAGAAAATACCTACAAATTTTTCAGCCAAGATATTTGTCGTCTACCAGGATCCCTTTTTTCTTCGATTTTACCCTTCATAATCAGCTGTTTGTGTTGCCTATGCTTGTGTCCCCACATACTGCGCACAGTGTCTCCGTTTGGGCTGATATCAGGATACCTTAAGATGAAGGCTACTCCACGTCCAATGGGCTATCTGGTGGACAGATTTCTTCTATTCTTGGTCTTGGTATTTCGTCGTCAGTAAGTTTGAGCACAGATGTTCCATCCAACTCCAGCTGCTGCTCTGCAGCAGGGGCAATGATTTTCTGATGATTTCAACAATTTTTTTCTGATTTTCCCAATCCAATTTTCCAGAATCCACTCCTCGGGCATAGCTTCTACTAATGCTCGAGGCGGTTTTACAAAGATCAGTACTACTATAGGTAGGCATACTCTACCATCAGCACAAATCGGAACTGGTACTGTTAAATTATCTTTTGTGTTTCCTCTGGTAATTTCATATACGTTTTTATATCCTTTTGATCCAAGGACTTTGACGCTTTTTGGACAGAGATAAACTCCGCTTTCATCTGCGTTAAACATTCTATTAAAATTAGCTAATATTTCACTAGCTCCTTTATTGTTTAAAAATGATTTCAGATCTCTTAACCAGGCTCATATTTAGTGCTCAGATAAAATTAACCTAGCTTTATTAAGGGCTTCTGACATTTTTATTGTAATTTCTGGATGTGTTCATAAAAATCTCTGAAACAATGTTTGCCCCGGGTTTCCATCTCGAAAAGGGGTTTTTTTAATTCCTTAAAGGGAAAAATTTATAAGTGGCTGACTTCTAAATCCTCTATTAATTGTTTATCTTGTTTAGCAAAAGATACATTACCTACATTGTGTACGTGTTAAAAAGAATAGAAATGCCAACGTCTTATTCAAGCTAGTAGTCGCCACCTTGGCTGACAACTAAAAAATATAAATTTTTTTGTCTAGTAAGCTGTAACAACAACTACTCAAGGTAGTTTTCCGAAGCTAATGTAACAAAAATTCTTAGGGACAGTGTGCCCCGATGTGATAAATATCTGTAGAGTGATGTTAAAGGCTAGCTTCAAAGAAAATTAAAAATAGAAGTTGAAACTGAATGCAGTTCGGCTAGTTGGGTATGCCGGAGAATGACCAATTGACACTCAAGGATGCATTCGGCCAATTTGAATGCCCGTAAAAGACAGTAAATCAAACAAAATATAGAAGGTGACTAGCAAAATAAAATACAAAGGTAAAAAGAGATGTCCTGAAAATAGAGAATTGACAAAAAAGAAGTTTGGGCGCCAGGAGAGGTAACTATCACTCTCCAAGGTATCCAACACTGTTACAAGCGTACTAGTTAGTTGCTCTAAAAATAAACTATGAAGTAACAAACAAAAAGGTATCATACAATCCAATTAAAAATATATTTAAATTTTATGAATATTTACAATAGCCTTGTAGGGCAACCTAAATTAAATCTTAGTAAAAACCTGAAACTTGTAAGTGCTTCCAAATGACTAAAATACAAACTCATTGTTAATTTGGGCCTCAACTCTTATCAGAAATAGGAAAGAAATTGTTAGTTAAACCTCCAATATAAAATGTTAGTCAGGATCCATTAGAAGAAATATTGTCTTTACAAAAAGTCGATAAAAACGTTGACCTTGAATAAATTATACAAATGTATTTAGTAACATGCCGGTTTAAAGCTGGAAAAGATATTAGAAGATGCATTTATAAATAATTTGTCGAAATCTATGGTAATTAACTATGGAAGTGAAAATAATTTATGAAAATTAGAGATTGACTGGCCGCTAAAACATGAAAAATCATACCCGACGCCTAGTGCCAGAAATGCACCAATAAATCTTCTCTTTCAAAACCAACCAATAAAACATAATCTTTCCTCCTTTAATTTAATGTGCTGAAAAATTCTGTACAAAATTAATAAAGTAAATTAAAAAGCCGTCGGGCACTTGGATAATTCGAAGCTTCTTGGTTCGAAGGCTGAGAAGCGAACGGCGTCCAGTGTTGCCAGATGAAAATTTCTCATAACAGTAGGATAGGATATAAAAAACAGTAGATAACAGGAGATTTTTAACAATTTCAAATAAAATAAAAAATGTAAGTAAATCGAACAAAATAATTATCTTAAGCCTACTTTACGCTAAACAAAGTTATAATTCAAACAAAAAATGTTGCATTGCCACACAGATATCGCTCCTATTAAGGCGGAAATACATATCCGCGCCGCGAACTCCGCGCCGTGTGTGCGCCGCGCGTTCGTGGCGCGGTTATTGTTCGTTAAAATTTTTCATTTTGACGATCCAGAGGAAACTTACGAACGTTTAGTAATTGTAGATAATCATGTCTCTGTCCTGTACTTCTACTACATCTTATTTTGGTATTGTTCTGAAACTATTTTCTTGTGTCATCTTATGCAATTTACTATTTTATGTGGAATAAGCCACAGTTTGGGAACATTTCGGGAAGTACCTTTTTCGCTTCCCTGCAACACAAATATAATGGTAGGGGAGCCCAAGCGGGGATTTTTGCAGTTACTCGAGCGCGTCAGATTATCATATGGGGAGAAACGTGGTACCCTGCAGATGTACCTCCACCATATATTGGCTCTTAACACAGGGGAGTTCGTTCAGGGGGGCCCGAAAAAAATCTATCCTTAAAATATTCGAAATTGTCAGATTAAGATAAGGTAAGTTAAGTACATGCAAAAGAGTCTATATTTCAAAAATATGACGATTTGAGCGGGGAAATGGGTGAGTCAAAAAGTTTCACAAAAAAAGCGAATATTTCGCGAAATGAACGTCAGATTGAAAAACTAAAAACTACGTGTTCAATATTTTTCAAAAATCTATCGAAAAATACCAAACTTGACCCCCCACGGAGAGGGGTGGGGGGTAAATTTAAAATTTTAAATACAAATCCCGCGATCTTTCGCAAAATAAACATCATATCGAAAAACTGCAAAATACACTTTATCAATGTTTTTGAAAAATCTATCGAATGGTTCCAAACACGACCCCCCACGGAGGTGAGGTGGGGGGTTACTTTAAAATCTTAAATGGTAGACCCCGTTTCTTATTGCAGATTTGGATTGTTTGTATAAAAATAAACAACTTTTATTCGAAACATTTTTTTGAATTATGGATAGATGGCGCTATAATCGGAAAAAAGATTGTTGGAAATGGAAAATTAAATTAAAAAATGGGAAGTCCCCACTAAAATGGAAAATTTTACTTAACTTTTTTGGTTTTAGGACCTAATAATCACAACCCAATAGGTCCCCAAAGCGCTCGAGTGACTGCACATTTAGCATACTTTGCTCCCCTACCATAATATATCTGCTTGTTCCTACAACCAGAAACAAAATTAGAGAACTATAGGTACTTCCAAGTCATGCGATACCTTTTTCGTTTTCCGGTGACACAATTGTAATGTATCTGCTTGTTTCAACTGAGTAGCTTCACTGGAAACGAAATTAGAGAACTATAGGTTCTTCCAAGTCCTGTGTTAACTTTTTCGCTTTCCGGTGACCCAATTATAATATATCTGCTTGTTCCAACTCAGTTGCTTCACCAGAAGCGAAGTTAGGAAACTATAGGCTCTTCCAAGATGTGCGTTACCTTTTTCGCTTTCCGACGACACAATTATAACATATATACTTGTTCCAACTCCGTTGCTTCACCAGAAGCGAAGTTAGGAAACTATAGGCTCTTCCAAGTTGTGCGTTACCTTTTTCGTTTTCCGGTGACCCAATTATAATATATATGCTTATTCCAACTACGTTGCTTCACCAGAAGCGAAGTTAGCAAACTATTGGGTCTTCCAAGTTGTGCGTTACCTTTTTGGCTTTCCGGTGACCCAATTATAATATATCTGCTTGTTCCAACTCCGTTGCTTCACCAGAAGCGAAGTTAGAAAACTATTGGGTCTTCCAAGTTGTGCGTTACCTTTTTGGCTTTCCGGTGACCCAATTATAATATATCTGCTTGTTCCAACTCAGTTGCTTCACCAGAAGCGAAGTTAGGAAACTATAGGCTCTTCCAAGATGTGCGTTACCTTTTTCGCTTTCCGACGACACAATTATAACATATCTACTTGTTCCAACTCCGTTGCTTCACCAGAAGCGAAGTGAGGAAACTATAGGCTCTTCCAAGTTGTGCATTACCTTTTTCGTTTTCCGGTGACATAATTATAATATATCTGCTTGTTCCAACTCAGTTGCTTCACCAGAAGCCAAGTTAGAAAACTATTGGGTCTTCCAAGTTGTGCGTTACCTTTTTGGCTTTCCGGTGACCCAATTATAATATATCTGCTTGTTCCAACTCCGTTGCTTCACCAGAAGCGAAGTTAGAAAACTACTGGGTCTTCCAAGTTGTGCGTTACCTTTTTGGCTTTCCGGTGACCCAATTATAATATATCTGCTTGTTCCAACTCCGTTGCTTCACCAGAAGCGAAGTTAGAAAACTATTGGGTCTTCCAAGTTGTGCGTTACCTCTTTCGTTTTCCGGTGACCCAATTATAATATATCTGCTTGTTCCAACTCCGTTTGTAACGTATGATTTTTCTGTTTGAATGGGGTAGCTTAATAAATGACTAAGTTTTACAGAAATAGGCTAGCTGGATATTTAAGAGACTGTATCAAGTGGACTCAGGAGAGGATCAGGCCGTATTTGCACGCCCGAAATAAGACGGTACCTAATGAAGTACTAGAGTGTTAAGAAACTAAAGTAAAATAAGGAAAGAAATGTAAAAAAAAAGGAACTACTGACCCAGAAGATATTCAGAAGTAGTGTTGAGCGCCAGGGAAGGATTTTATAAATTCTTCTCCACGTGACCTATATTGCTGTACCTAACTAATACTACTCAAAATGGTAGGATAATAAAACATATATGTACAACCAACAAATTTAATGAAAAAAAATACCTATAACCCCTATATACAATTTTATACAAACTAGCTAATTCCTGACGTACTAGGCTAGTACGCTCCTGTCTGCAACGCAGCTTTTACAGTAAGAAAAAAAATGTATTGAATTTATTACAAAGACAGTTAATTATTGATCTACCTATGTATATACAAACTGACTATGAATGAGGATTAATATTGGCCGACAATCCCGAATCTGATCGGAGGTGACAACCTGACTACAATACCTGACAAATGGAATAAATATTAATAAATAAGAGAATCTACGCTAGATATTGTGCACAACATCGTCATAAATCATAATCCCCAACTATTGTAAATAAGGATATGAACTGGGAAAAGATTAAATTTGTTGAACAATGTTGAATATTACTATGTTAACTATATTTTTAATGAAAATTGAAGGTATATTATTATTAGAGAGCTTATTTTTAAGTTATTGACACAAAAATAGTAATTGAAAAATATTATTAGAACAAATGACATGCAATTTTTTTACTATAAAAACCTGTAGCTACAACTTAGGCGTGTTGCTTCTTCAAACCCTGTGAAGCTGATGGTGGGAGCGCCAAATAAGGTATCCTCCGTTTTCCCTCAATCCTTGGGAGATCCTCAACCAAAGGAAGGTATGACAAGGAGGTACTTTCCCAGTATAAAAAAAAAACTCAACTGCTATTCCAAAGAACCAAAAAAAACCCATCCAATTTACATCCAAAAGAATTCCCCAAAATAATGTTTCATTCCATAAAGGCAAACTAAAGTATTGGTTGACTTAATTTCCTATCTTATCTTCTTTCTTCCATGGCCATTGCTTTTCAAAAAAAAATATTGGAAACAAAACTCTTCTTTTTCACTCCACAAATCCAAAACAAAATAATAATAATTCCTTCCAACGTAAACTGCTCTGCTATAAACGAATATTTCAACCAAAAAATAGTATTCTTTAAACAATGGCCATGGAAGAAGTTATGGGTTCATCCAACGAGATTGGAAATTCAAGTGCCCATCCGCTCCGCTGGCGATTTGATATGCCCCTCCGTCGGAAGCCGTACAGCCACACGCTGAGACCAGAATTTCCCCAATCTAGTACCAACCTTATATTGTATTTGGTCCCAAATTTAGGTAACCCGTTCTAAGCACGAACGCATAACTGGTTGCATACTTGTTAGGTGGCTTATAGGAATAAATATAATATTATCGTAACGATGGCACTCACCGTTACATTCCCCCATTACTCGGAAAAAAAATTGATCGTATGAACAATTTTTCCATATGTACTTACAAATACTCAATACAAGTATTCATAGAGGAAAAGTCACACGCTGTGGGATCCAACACAGGCGTGAACAAACCAAATAGCAAAAATATAGTACGTACCTAAGAATACTTCACTACTCTAAACTAACCTATCGGAGGACATCGTCCAAATTCGTAGGACCAGTACTCGGTGACATATATCCTAAAGACCAAATTGTGTTCCAGTTGATTTAGTAGATTTCTATAAAACCCCAAATTATAGTCAACAAGAACACCATAACCACAATATTCGAATACAAAACTTAATATAACCTATATGATGACTAACTTACTCACACTTACAGCTGACTCGATCGATTATACCTAACCGCAAATTATGAGTCATGTAAATGGGGTAGTCTTAATGACCAATATATCACATATGGTACCAACATACATAGTTAAGGTTTATTATAACCCTTTGCTAAATTTCATAATTCAGATAAATTCTAATCAAAAAAAATGTCGAATGGGACGAGTAGTACAAACTGTTCTATCGATGGACAACAGATTTAAATAGAGCATATCCAAAGTGAACAGTCAGTAGAAATCTCGTATCCAATTCTCAACATGCCAAAAAAAAATAGACCACAGTATAACCTAACCTAAATATAAGAGTCATTAACAAGAAAGGGGAAAATTTATTGTAGCAAGACTTTTATCCTAATTTGATCCGACAGTGGACAACAGATTTATAGGGAAGCATATCCAAGGTGGAACAATCAGGCAGATTTAATTGAGCAATGCTACAACTTAGCGCTAAATGTGCTAATAAGGATTACATATTGGGTACCATGAACCTAATTCAACTGATCATCAGATTTGTATTAGATGCAATGGAAGATCTTTCCAAGGGTAACTAATCGAATAGTTGACATAACAGAAGTTAGCTCACTCTGGGTTTCTCTCACTATAGCTATAGCTACAACAGATTGATAAGAATGGCCAGAAGAAGCTAACCACTATTTTGAAGTCATTACACATGAAACAAATCAAGAAGTCACATATCAATAACTCTTATAAATAAATCCAACTAAGGAAATACTAGAGAACAAGTAAATCAATTTCTAAAGAAACTGCAGATTAAGAAAATGTTCCCTAGTTACTCACAAACAACAGGATGTTGATCCTGACTCTAATTTACATACAAACAAAAAATAATGAGTTTCCAGGAAAACTGATGCTCGAACACAATAATCCCTTGGTGTAGGCAAAAGCTACCATACTTTCATAGGACTGATCTTTAAGAAGTTACCATTATTATCAGAACAAACAAAATAGTAAAGCGAAAGAATAATAAGTATACAATAAACAGACACGTTTACACCTAAGTCTCTTCAGAGTGATCATAAACTGAAAATTGAATAAGAATGCCTAGTGCATGATTAAAATGATGATTAAACTTTTTATCACAAAGATTCAGTATCTGAACTAATTAAGGTATGGCTTGGAAATAGGCAAAACTGTGAGTAATGAAATCTGCTTCCTATCAGGTGCACAGTCGATAAGCAACAAGTCTCGAACCCACGTATTTGCATAGCCAAGCTAGCAAACCATTTTCCTAAGAAATACTCAATAGGATAATTAACGAAATGGTTTCATCGTGTTATAATAAATTTTATCTTAATCAATTTAACTACATATTTGACAAATGGGGTATAACTTTGGACTCTCACTGCATACTCAAATTTTATTTACCAAAACAAATATCGCGATAACTTCTTTAGACCATAAGAAGCTAATGTATCAAGGAATCATACTAAGCATTTTAATAACTCTCCAGCAGAAACTAAAAATTAAACACAAAACTAAACCTATTTGGTAGATACACTAATCTACAAGTGATGACATATATAAGCATAATCACATACAAGGTGTTAACAGTTCCATACCAGTTCAATAATAAGCCAAATTAAGCTAAATCTCAATAATAAGCTAATGAAATCTCAGATACATAGAATATGGAAAGCTAGAAAGATTACTATAATAGATAAAACATTGAGTCCCTATCTGGTGACTAAAATCAAAATCCAATCGTTAACCTATTCATTGAACAATCGAGTATTTCTAAAATTTAGAAAGAGGAATTAACTTGATCAATATTGTTAAGTTAATCTTCTTCTTCTGACGACGAAGTTTCTAAGTCGTTGACAGTATTATCTGGTAATAAGTCCTTTATATGAAATCGACCAAGCTTTCGGTTGGACGAACTTTTAATCTTTTAATTCATATATTAAAGGAGAGATTACTTTACTGACAACACAAGGCACGTATTTCTGACAAAATTTGGCAGAAATAGCATCACCTTTACTAGACTTAACAAAATTACGTTTTAATACCCGATCACCCACAAAGAATCGCAAATCTCTTTTCCTTAAATTATATTGACTCTGTGACTTAAGGTAAGAAGATTTTAACTTCTTTCTGATGTCTGCAAATATTGGAGGCAAAGTCTGAATATCATCTAAACGATGAAGCTTCTCAGAGATCTGAGGGAGATTTGTGGAATTTTCCGAAATTAAACCAAAATAATCACCAGACAAAGCAATATTTCTACCAAAATTCAAATAAGCTGGAGAACATTGAGTAACTTCATGGACCGAAGTTCTTATGGCTTGAGCTATTGAGTGAATATACTGGTCCCAAGCTCTGTGATCTGGATATGTGTATGATCTAAGGGCTGTTACAATACTGCGGTTCACTCGCTCACTATGATTAGCTTGCGGATGGTATGCAGCATTATAAAAGATCTTCTGAACTTTGTATTTAGTTAGCAGGTCTTTAAAAGCCTTAGACACAAATTGAGGACCATTGTCACAAGACACAATTTGGGGAACACCAAACAACAAAAAGACTTGTTCCTCCAAATATTTCACAATGGCAGGGACAGTGGCATTCCGAAGAGGAAAAACTAGTGGAAATTTTGTAAAGTAGTCCACAACCACCAAACAATAGGTATAGCCATTGTAGCTACGAGGATATGGTCCAATCAGATCCATGGATATCATCTGCCATGGGAAGTCAATGTTCCTAAAAGTACCCATTAATCCAGCTTGTGGCATAGTACTTGGCTTGCAAGTAGCACAAACTCTACATCTAGAAATATATTTCTTGATATAGTTGCGCATGCCAGGCCAATAATATAATTCTGCTATCCTACTAAATGTTTTATAAGAACCAAAATGACCAGATGTCACATTATCATGAAATGTACGAAGAATTTCATCCCTGTTTGTTGTTGGGACGACAATTTTCCAATCAGACATGTTAGACAAAGCTTCTACTGAACTAACAACATGCTTATAAAGGATATTATTTTCTACTTTAAAATCAGGATACTGATCAGGTGTTTGAGTAACCTTTTCCAACATTTTCTGATACCATGCATCCGGAACTAAGGTGGATAAGTCAAGAAGATTGACATCAAATGTTCGAGACAAAGCATCAGCTACTACAACACCATTTGCCTTACGATGGACGATATTATAATCAAATGCTGACAACTTACAAATCCATCGAGACAAACGTTGGGATGGGTTACGCATAGAATGCATCCAGAGTAACGAACTATGATCAGTAATAAGGGTACACTTACGACCTTCTAAATAGTAGCGGAAAGCCTCCAAGCCATGAATAATAGCAAGGAGTTCACGCTCGGTAGTGGAATAATTTTTCTGGGCCTTATTGAGCTTCTTACTAGTATATGCTATGGGGTGTTCAGAACCATCTTTCATCTGAAAGAGTACACCACCTGAGGCGGTATTTGAACAATCTGTCATGAGGTAGAAGTGTTCACTGAAATCAGGTGAAGTCATGACAGGAGCACTGGTAAGAGCTTCTTTAATGCGATGAAAAGCATCATCAGCTTCAGGAGTCCAGGTGATAGTCTGGCCCTTTTTCCTATTCTTAAGGAGGTCAGTAAGGGGTGATAATAAAGTAGAATAAGAAGGCACAAATCGACGATAGTACCCACACATGCCCAAGATCCTACGTAGTTGTGTAGTAGTTTTAGGAATGGGGAAGTCCTTAATAGCGGTTACTTTATCAGGGTCTGTTCTCAAACCTTGATGATCAACAACATATCCTAGAAATTTCAAATTAGGACGACAAAAATTACATTTCTCTAAATTAACAGTGAGATTAGCCTCTTTAAGGCGTGAAAATAATTTCTCCAATATTTCAATATGTGACGAAAAATCAGGAGTAACAACTATGATGTCGTCTAAATAATAGAATACGAATGGTTCGAGTTGGGGACCAATAACCAAGTCCATCAAACGACACATTGTTTGCGGAGCTGAAACTAGACCGAAAGGCATTGTGACAAATTGAAATAACCCTTTACCACTGACAGCGAAAGCAGTATACTTCTTACTCTCTTCGCTTAACGGAATTTGTAAGAAGGCTTTGGATAAATCGATCGAAGAGATATATTTGGCATTCTGAAGTTTGCTCAGAATTATATCTATCCGAGGGATGGGATAAGCATCTCGATTAGTAGTGATACTATTAAGTTTGCGACCATCGAAGCATACTCGGAATGATCCATCCTTCTTCTTCGTCATCCATAACGGCGAACAATATGAAGAATTTGAATGTTCGATAATGTTTAGAGAGAGCATCGAATCAATTTCTTTACCCAAATCTGCTTGCCATGCCTGAGGTATGGGATATTGATATTGTCTAAACGGAGTTGTAGTGTTCACTTCGATAGTATGAGATATTAAATGTGTACGGCCTAATTTATCTTTGGAAGAGATAGAAGAAAATTTAGAGATAATATTCTCTAACTGGTTTTGTTCTAAGCTAGACAAACTAGAGAACTCACGAATGGCACTTACAGTTGCGACATTAAAGGAAGATATAAACAACGAAAAATCTGAACAGTTTAATGTACTATTAAATGCATTTAAGAAATCCATGCCAAGAATTATAGAATTTTTAACTGAAGGGATAACATAAAATGTAATTATTTTCCGAATATTGGCAACTACGATTTCTGTGTCAAATTTACCTGTAATTGACTGGATTGCACCATCCGCAGTAGAGACTTGCAGAGAAGAAATAGGCATAACATTAATATCGGTGTTTTCTAACAATTTCAGCGAATACGAACCTATTAAAGAAATGTTAGAACCACTATCTAATAGAGCTAAACAAGATTGTCCTAAAATTTCAATTTCAAGATAAGGTCGGTTATCATTATGTTTCCTAACTAATAACGAATTTATATCAAAATCCAAAATATCTGATTTATTTTCAAAATTATCTGGTATTAACATAGACATATTATTATTATTTACAAACGTACAACCTGGTATAGAATTTGGAACTGTTTCCTCGTCTTGATTATGCTTATTACTAAAATTCCAGCTTAAGACTGGAGGGGATAATCTACGATCAATCGAACCGTACGAGTCAACTGAAGTGTTACTAACAATTACTTTTTCCCTGATTTCGGTTTGCGTGCTGGTCTCCGGTTCGAAGTGTTTCTTCCTTCCTGAGAGGGTGTGTTTGAGCTGCTGGCGGGTATTGGACCTGAAGCTTCGTCTACAGCTGCGGTCATGTTCCCTGATGGGGCTGCTGTTTGAGGAACGCTCAGGGTACGAGCCTCTGCATGCTCGTTTCCCGAACACTTAAAACAGTTACGTTTAAGCGTATTTTCTCTACCACAACCGTGGCAGAAAATCCGTGTTTGGGGTCTGGTACAATCACGAAATGTGTGACCAACACCCTGACAATTCCAGCAAGACAAAGAATAAGTAGTCACAGACACATTCGGTGTATGGGGTCTAGATTGCCAAGAACGATTTCTCGAGGAGTGAGAGTTAAATCCAGCACCAGAATTAGATGTTGTAGGGGGATGAAAAGACCAGGATAGAGTTTCCTCTAACCGTTTACACTTATCTGTCAGGTCTTCGATAGTGGCTATATCAACCAGTGCCAATTGGGCATGGTAAAAGGGTAACAAACATTTTAAAATTATCTTTATTTTTGCATGATCTGTTAAAGGAGTATCTAAACGACTACACATACCCAACATGGTGTTAATAAACATAGTCACTGATTCTCCAGGTTTCTGCTTGCGGTTCTTGATCTCGTCTAAGAGATCAGTTTGGAAAGAATAAGGCAGAAAATCGGATTTTAGTTTCTGAGCCAAACCAGTCCAAGTGGTAAAGCTACCACGGTTGTTCATAAACCACGTAAAAGCATGGCCTGTAAATAATTCGGCAGAAGCCGAAAAGAGATCTTCCTCACTCACACCTCTCGAAACACGAAGACATTCTACCCTATCTAAAAATGAAATTACTTGGTCATAATGACCTTCACCAGAAAACGAAACTCCCCACTTATGTACCTGCACAGGCTTGGGATGTAACAAGGAATTAGAGGCTTGAACTGAAGAAACAGGAGTGGACGTGGCTAGAGGATTTACTCGAGAATCGAGTTCACCTTCTAGACTGAGAATCCTAATGGACATAGAGCGTTTGTAAAGTTGTTGCTCCTCATCTGAACAACATAATAAGTGGACACGACCAGAGATATGAGCAAGACGTGAAATGTATCTGGAATACATGCTATCATGGACAGTCCCTCTAAAATTATTTATCTTTTGCGTAAGATCCTCTAGTGTCTCATTTATTCCCTGTTGTTGTTCCAGGAAAGGAATAGCTGCAGCTGAAATCTGACGGAAACTCCTATTTCCTTGCTCCTGTTTAAGAGCACCACGCAATAGACTGCGTTTTCTATCACATTTAGCGGCTTCTTCAACCTCTATTTCCCTTATCCTCAGCTCATAATCTAACTCCTTAACTAACAAATGTTCTGGCTGAAAGGTACACATGGTGATAGGGAAAGAATTAGTAACAATAAACCCAACCCAACAACGACAAACCGAACCCACCCCAACAAACTAACGACCCAATTAACCGACAATCTACTAAACAAGCTGCTCAACCGACGAGCTGTTAAACTAACGACCTAACAAACCGACAAACCAAATATAACCGAGATATATATTTGGGGTAGATATTTAAAATAATTTAAGTAAATGTTTAAACGAAAATGTATATAAAAAAAATGAAACTTTATAAGTTATATATAGGTATGGTAAGCAAAAATTTAGCTAACTGTAGTATATTGTGGCTGCACCTAAATCAAAAGTAGTAATGTACCTAGATATCAAAAAAAAAATAAATCCTTCAAAATTTTTCAAAATAAATATCCAGGTATCACCAAACCGACCAGACCGAAATGTCAACCAATATACCTATTCAAATATTATCCTACTCAAGATTTACAATTATAATTTTAAATAAATTAAAATAGTACCAATACAGCAATACAAGTGCACTAGTGTATTTTCCAAATAACGTACAAAAGGAATCAAAAAAAATATCTCTATATAATTACAAAATATACAACAATGAATCAGAAAGATACTTACTAGAAAAATTTACAATAAGCAACAAAATAAAGAAAGGTACTGTCTTACTGAAAATCGGGCTCCACGTTGGCGAGCGTCAATTGTAACGTATCATTTTTCTGTTTGAATGGGGTAGCTTAATAAATGACTAAGTTTTACAGAAATAGGCTAGCTGGATATTTAAGAGACTGTATCAAGTGGACTCAGGAGAGGATCAGGCCGTATTTGCACGCCCGAAATAAGACGGTACCTAATGAAGTACTAGAGTGTTAAGAAACTAAAGTAAAATAAGGAAAGAAATGTAAAAAAAAAGGAACTACTGACCCAGAAGATATTCAGAAGTAGTGTTGAGCGCCAGGGAAGGATTTTATAAATTCTTCTCCACGTGACCTATATTGCTGTACCTAACTAATACTACTCAAAATGGTAGGATAATAAAACATATATGTACAACCAACAAATTTAATGAAAAAAAAATACCTATAACCCCTATATACAATTTTATACAAACTAGCTAATTCCTGACGTACTAGGCTAGTACGCTCCTGTCTGCAACGCAGCTTTTACAGTAAGAAAAAAAAATGTATTGAATTTATTACAAAGACAGTTAATTATTGATCTACCTATGTATATACAAACTGACTATGAATGAGGATTAATATTGGCCGACAATCCCGAATCTGATCGGAGGTGACAACCTGACTACAATACCTGACAAATGGAATAAATATTAATAAATAAGAGAATCTACGCTAGATATTGTGCACAACATCGTCATAAATCATAATCCCCAACTATTGTAAATAAGGATATGAACTGGGAAAAGATTAAATTTGTTGAACAATGTTGAATATTACTATGTTAACTATATTTTTAATGAAAATTGGAGGTATATTATTATTAGAGAGCTTATTTTTAAGTTATTGACACAAAAATAGTAATTGAAAAATATTATTAGAACAAATGACATGCAATTTTTTTACTATAAAAACCTGTAGCTACAACTTAGGCGTGTTGCTTCTTCAAACCCTGTGAAGCTGATGGTGGGAGCGCCAAATAAGGTATCCTCCGTTTTCCCTCAATCCTTGGGAGATCCTCAACCAAAGGAAGGTATGACAAGGAGGTACTTTCCCAGTATAAAAAAAAACTCAACTGCTATTCCAAAGAACCAAAAAAAACCCATCCAATTTACATCCAAAAAAATTCCCCAAAATAATGTTTCATTCCATAAAGGCAAACTAAAGTATTGGTTGACTTAATTTCCTATCTTATCTTCTTTCTTCCATGGCCATTGCTTTTCAAAAAAAAATATTGGAAACAAAACTCTTCTTTTTCACTCCACAAATCCAAAACAAAATAATAATAATTCCTTCCAACGTAAACTGCTCTGCTATAAACGAATATTTCAACCAAAAAATAGTATTCTTTAAACAATGGCCATGGAAGAAGTTATGGGTTCATCCAACGAGATTGGAAATTCAAGTGCCCATCCGCTCCGCTGGCGATTTGATATGCCCCTCCGTCGGAAGCCGTACAGCCACACGCTGAGACCAGAATTTCCCCAATCTAGTACCAACCTTATATTGTATTTGATCCCAAATTTAGGTAACCCGTTCTAAGCACGAACGCATAACTGGTTGCATACTTGTTAGGTGGCTTATAGGAATAAATATAATATTATCGTAACGATGGCACTCACCGTTACACGTTGCTTCACCAGAAGCGAAGTAAGAAAACTATTGGGTCTTCCAAGTTGTGCGTTACCTTTTTTGCTTTCCGGTGACCCAATTATAATATATCTGCTTGTTCCAACTCTGTTGCTTCACCAGAAGCGAAGTTAGAAAACTATTGGGTCTTCCAAGTTGTGCCTTACCTTTTTCGCTTTCCGGTGACACAATTATAATATATCCGCTTGTTTCAACTGCGTTGCTTCACCAGACACGAAGTTAGAAAACTATAGGTTCTCCAAGTCGTGCGTTACCTATTTCGCTTTCCGGTGACACATAATATTATATCTGCTTATGAATGTTTTTTTGATATTGATAACTATTTCCGAAGTGAAAGTCGAAAGGTCAAGTAAACTTGATTTCAAACTCGAATTGTGGCTTATGCCCAAATAAAATAGTAAATCTTATTTTTAATACATGTTATTTTTAGTACAGCAATGAACTAACATATTTTAAAAAGGTCCGCATATACATTTTTTTATTTCAGCTTCTATTTCCGTTCAGATCGGATTTAAGTTGCTTCTTTAAATTAAATGGTTCTTTATTGAGGATCCCACAATAATGATTTTCCACGGTAAACATCAATTTCCTTCCGACAATTCCGACCATTCCATTACTAACAAATATTCAACTCATGCGCGCCAAAACCAACAAACCACTCGCAAACCCGTCCAAATACGTATTGCGAACCATCAAAGCGTTTGTTGAAAAACCGACAGAATTTAGATCGTGGTGCGCCGTGTGCGTGCCGTTTGTGCGTCACTTGAAAACACGTACTAATCTGACGAATACGCTGCGCGCGAGCGGCTCGCACACCGAGCAGAGCGCATATGTATCTCCGCCTTTAGATTTTATAATATAAAATGCCTTAAACTAAACAAGTTATTAAAAATAAAATTACAATCGCAGACTTTGAAATAAAAAAAATTAAAATAATGAGGCAAGCATAATAAATTTGGTACAAAATAAGACAATGTTTGAAGCATTTGGAGTTGTCTTCAAAGCGCATGTTTCTGACAAGCACCCAAAAATGTTCTATGATGGCGGAAGGATCGAAATTAATTTTGGTATTTTTCATAAGCCGCCATTCGTTGTCTAGTGTCTTTAATTCCGATACTTTAATCAGATTTGGAAATAGCTTCGCTAAGGGAACTATACTTGGTAATGTATCTATAATCTTTATTTTTTTTTTAAATCAAATCCATAAGATAAAATCTTTTAATAAGTTGAGCACAACTTTCAACAAAGAAATCCCAGCACCTCGTATGTAAAATATGTTTTTGTTCATTTGTCAGCCTAGTTTCGGACAGATAAACTTTGGCCCCCAAATATACATCATTTAGTGGCAGATGATTGTTTTTTTTTTTTTTTATTAATGGCTTTGACAGAGCCAATTAGCCAGACTATTTGTGTTTTTTTGTATGGTATTACAATAACAATTTTAAGTTAATATCTAAGCCTACTTATTATCTAAATTTACAGAGTGTTATACTATCTTAATGGATACATTTTTCAATTTTGTGTGATATTTTTACAATTTTATAATTTTATTATCTAAGCCTATTTAAAATTTAAATTTACAGGACGTTACATATTCGTAAAGACATTGTAACGTCTGCTTATTTTTTGGAAAAAGAATTTCGTTTAAATTGACAGGTAAAGGACAGTTTAGATCAATTAACTTTTCATACATTACTTTAATATTTTGTCTGTACAGTCCACACTCCAATATGAGGTGCTGTAGATCTCCCATTCCACCACAGGCGCAATATGGGTTATCACTGATACCTATGCTGTGTTTGTATGCTGGGGTTAGTGCGTGATTTGACCTCATTCTGTTTATTGTTTTTATAAATAGCCTATTTGATTCTTGTTTAAACCATCTCTCATTGGGAATTAGTGGCTGGCAATTTCTAAAATTTATTCCCGTTGTACTTTGGTTATATACACGTTGCCAATTTTGTTTGCAATGGTTTTTACTGATATTATCTATATCGGTTACTGGTAGAAGTATGTTGCTTATGTTTTGTTTGGTTAAAGCTGCAGATTTAGCTAATTTGTCGACTTCTTCATTTCCTAATATTCCAGAATGTCCTTTCACCCAACAAATAATAATTGAACTGCCCGAGGAAGTAAAATCATAATATAGACTCTTAATTTCTATCTCAATGTGGTTTAGATTTTTTGTCGATTGGATAGAAGTGAGTTTGTCCACAATACTTCTACAATCGGTGAAAATGATATAATTGTCCATACCAACAGAGGCTATATATTTTAACGCAAGTAATAAAGCTGATAATTCGGCAGTATATATTGAAGCTTCATTAGGCAATCGGCATGATTCTTTGTATTCAGAATTCCAGTGATATATTGCACATCCGGTTTTATTTTGAATTTTGGAGCCGTCAGTAAAAATATATTGAAACATAGGCCACCTGTCTTTAATTATTTTGTTGATAATATTGCCTGGAAGGTTTGAATCCATGTAGTTTGTTTGTATTACCTTGGAAAAGAGAGTTTCAGGAGGTTTAGTGTAAATTAAAGGTATTTTATTTTTGTACATTTGGTTTTCAGTCATTGTCAACTTCCTGTAGCTTTCAACGTATATGGGGGTTTTTTTAGTACACCAATATTTATGGCTTAAATCTAATATATTCAAGTTACGAATAGTCCTTAAGTAGCTGACGTTTTTTGAGATAGCTCTAGCTACAAATTTATCTGTACAAAACTGTCTACGTAGAGTAAGTGGTGGTTCCTTAGCTTCAATCTCAATAATAGTAATAGGAGTAGATTTTAAGTAACCGAGACAGAGTCTCAAACATTTATTCCTTTGGATTTCAACTTTATTAAGATATCCTGTTGACGCAGACCCGTATAAATGACAACTATAGTCGAAAATTGGTCGAATCATTGAGCGATAGAATAGCAATGCAATATTCGGGTCAGCTCCCCAACCGGTTCTACAAAAAGCTCTAAGGATATTCATAGAATTTTCTGATTTCTTTATAATAGAATGAATTTGATCCTTCCATAACAATTTACGATCCAAATACGTCCCAAGATATTTCACACAATTTTTTATCGGAAATTCTATTCTACCTAATTTGAAGGTGCCTTGAGGAATTTGGCGTTTTTTGGAGAAAAAACAAATTTCAGTCTTTGTGGTTGATATGGATAAGCCTAGAGAATGGTAATCATTTTTTACACAATCTAATGTAAATTCAAGTTGACGTCTACAAATGTCTAGGGAAGAATGGGAGGTGTACAACACAACATCATCTGCAAATTGTAAAATATTAGAGTGTGGAGGTAGTATATGTTCTAAATCTATATTGTACAATGAAAAGAGAAGTGGACTTAAAATACTACCCTGTGGTATACCTATATTCGTTAACCTTGGTGGTAAAAGGTTCTCGTTTATTTTTAAGTAAGTCCATCTATTCTTGTACAAGGATACAATGAAATTTGAAATTTTAAGTGGCATTCCAAGATCTACTAATTTTTTATAAAGAATATCTAAATTTATGTTATCAAACGCTGAAGTTACATCTATAAATGCTGCAGCTGTCGACGCCTGATTTGTAAAATTGACCTGTAAAGAAGAGACTAGGGAAGTGAGAGCATCTTGTGTAGACCTGGATTTTCGGAAGCCGTACTGAGATTTGGGAAGGATATCTTCGGACTCAAGCCAGTATTCAAGCCGATTTTTGATTAATCTCTCTAGAGTTTTTAGTATACAGGAACTTAAAGATATAGGTCTGTACGATTCAACTTTGTTATCTGGCTTTCCTGGCTTTTTTATAGGTAATACAATATAGTCCTTCCATGCTTTGGGAATTAAATTTTTGTTTTGCCATATAGTGTTAAAAATTTGTAGTAGTAATATTTTATATTCTGTAGGTAGAAAATATAGCATAGAATATGATATACAGTCCATCCCTGGAGATGAACTATTATTTTGCTTGAGTCCATGATTTAATTCCCATAATTCAAATGGTTTCTCTAGATTGAAGTTTTCTCTGGGTACGGTAACTGTAGCTTCATTTATCTGACTTGGAACCCAAGGAGGTGAAATCTTGAAATGGAACTCTTCTATCCATGCAGCTTCGGTGTTTATCGGAAGTTGATTGGACTGCTTTCGGTTTTTGTAGCGATTTACTTTCTTCCAGACGTCGCTGATTGGAGTGTTGGAGTTTAAGCTTTCGCAGTAATTTATCCAAGTTTGTTTTTTTTCTAATTTTAAAAGTTTTCTTTGCTAAGGCATCTAATTTTTTGTATTCAATTAGATTGTGAAGATTAGGATTTGCTTTATAATGTCTATATGCTGTTTTGCGGTTATTTGCAGCTGATTCGCAGTTATTATCCCACCATGGTTTTGGTATCTTGTTTGTAGGATATTTGTTATTGTTGTATGATTTTGGAATTGAAATGGTTGCGCATCGGTTTATTTCGGTAACTAATTCTTCATAAGTTTGTGGTTGTTTTCCCGAATAAAAGTTCGATGAATACAAATTCCAATCTGCTTTATGTAAATTCCATCTTTTGTGTGTATTGTCACCAGGTTGTATTGCTTGTTCCGAGTTTTCCAAGGCTATGATCAAGGGTAGATGATCAGAACCATGTGGATCTTGAATAACAGACCAAGTTAATTTAGATATAATGTCCTGGGTACATATTGTTATATCGATTGCTGATGGGCTGGAAGTTAGTGCAAGAGTTGGAGAACCATCATTTAAGTATAATAGATTACATTGTTCTATCGCCTCTAATAAAACTTTACCGTGAGTATCATTATTTTCGCAACCCCATGCCATGTTGTGAGCGTTGAAGTCCCCTCCAATGATGAATGGAGAAGGAATGTTTTGAAAAAAATTGACCCATTCTTCAACCGTTACTCTAATACCTGGTTCTTTATATACGGATATTATATGTATTGGTTTCTTGATACACGAAATTTTAACAGCCATGCAAGTATAAGTAAAATTATAATTATCCAATAAATTTATCTCTTCTGTAATTATTTTATTTTTAATTAAAATTGCTGTGCCTCCGTACCCATCAGGGCGATCAGACCTAAAGCAATTATATCCTGAGAAGTTATAAAATTTTTCTGGTTTAAACCATGTTTCTGATAACATGGCCACATATACATTTTTTTGAATAAGTAAGGCTTCTAAATTTGGTTTATTAGAAACTGCTGAGCGACAGTTCCATTGTAAAAAGTTTAAAGGGTTAGTTGTGTCTGACATGATGTTTGAGATAGTAAGTCTTCTTGTGATATCGCTGCCGTACTTAAGTATCTATTAATTTGTTGTATAATCTCTGTTTTTGATTTGTCTAAATTTTCAGTGAGTTTTAATGAACTAATTATATTAAGAACCAATTCTAAAATTACATTATTTAATTGTGATGGTACTCCTTGTGTTTTCAAGTTTGTTGTATTTGTATGCTCTGTATATTTAGACGTATTATAAATACCACCTTTTTGTCTAGGAATATTTTCTTGAGAAAGTATTTCTTTTCTAGCTGATTCCAAAGTATTGGGAGAACTTGGCCGGTGTCGCTTAAAATTTATTTTTTCTGGGTTATTACTGCTGAAGAACATTTGTGAGGAGAATTTCTTTGCGGATGAAGCTGATTGATTTGGAATTACTTGATAAGATTGCTCATTCTGATTAGAATTGGTTGGCAAGGAAGAACTACTATTTCTGGCAGCAATATTGGCATATGAAACTTTCGGAATTTGTTTACATGCATCAAAGAAATTTAGATTTAATGATGACATCGTATTCTTAATTTGTTTCTGTCTAGAAAATTCAGGACATGAACTTAGGTGTGTAGTCAAATGATTACCTTGACAGCTGAAACAAGTTGGAGTATATTCATTTACTGTACAATCTTTTGTATTATGGAAATCATGACATTTGTTGCACCTGGGACGTGCTTTACAATTAAATCCAAGGTGTCCAAAACGAAGACAAGAGAAACATAATAGAACTTTTTGAACATAGGGTTCAACGTCTTTGATCACTTTATTAATTGTGATATATTTAGGAAGAGTTTGTGCTTTAAAATTAACAATACATGATTTTGTTGGAACTTTGTCTATTATTGTTTTATCTTCGATATGTTTCTCTACCTTTCTATTTATTCTTCTAACCGAAACTACTTCGAACTTACAGTGCATATCGTATTGTTTAATTTTATTTTTGATATATTCTTCTGAAAATTCTATATCTATGTCCCTAATTATACCCTGTCTATGGAGTATAAACTTCGGAACGTAAACATCTAAATTGTTGTTTGTAAACAATGAGCAAGTTTTTTGATTGATTAAAAAATTGGCTGATTGATAATCTTTAAATTTAATTCTAATTCTATTCTTGCCTATTGAATCAATACTAGTAATTTTGTTATCTAAATTCGAAAAATTAGAGAGTATAATGTCGCCAATTTTGATAGCATTAATCTGACCTTTAAAGTTCGGAGTATTATTTTCTATATATATATATGGAAAGGTCCTACGTCACTACTCTGATATAGGAAATGTTCTCTTATATTGTCTGTAGAAATATCAGATTTATTACTTACAGTTTCTCCTTTATTTTTTGATTTACCGTCCCATGTGTTATTTATATTGATGTTACTTTTCTCTATATTATCATCTTGATCCATCCTGTTAATATCTGGAGGTTTATCTGGAGGTCTCCCTGCATAGTCCATATTAAATTTTAAAGTTTTTAATAACTGAACACTTTGTCACTTCCAATTATTGACGTCTCCAAACGGAAACCCCAAATGGGGTAAAATAAGTTCAAATACAATTAACTTCTAGGTTTTTCTTGGTCACGGGGAATAAAAAACTATTAAGGATGTAATAGATCGAGTTTTACAAGCCCAAAATATATTATTTCACTATTTAAATAGTAATTTTCAGGAGCTGTTTTTTATATGACTTTAATTGACGTCTATGACATTTAAGGTTCTGCAGATGATTGTTGGGATCATAAAAATGAATTGTTCCAAGAGATGAGAGAATTATTAATTCTCTTTTTATGAAAAATTCTAGTAATGTTTTGTAAATAGCTCATAAATTAGCATGAATTTTGTGAATTTCAGGGTTAGAAGATTGCATTTTCTTGTTAATGTTATCGAAGAAAGGTAACACAAATTCAAGGAATTGCAGAAAACATTTTGTCAGTGGAATTCGTAGCCGTGTTAAAATTGTTTCTGCTGCAAGTAAGCGCTCGGTAGCAACCGCATCCGTGAAAAATAAAATCAGGGCATCATATTGCTCCAGCAATCTGACCACAGCAGCTTCCAAAGAAAGCCATCTAGCTTGCGCTGGATGGAGAATTTTGTGAATTTTAACCTTTGCAAATGTTTGGAATTCTTTTAATAGTTCAATTCATTTAGGACTATTGAAAATTATAGCCCGATTAAAGACCCAAGACAATCTGACCCAAAAGAAAAATAAAGGAAGGATGAAAATTTGGACATAGGTAGTTGAAATTGTCTATTATTATGTAAGAAAAAGTTTACAATTCTACATCCCCTCCATTTTTCAAAAATGAAGGGGAATACCCCCCCTCTCGAAGGGGAAAAATATACATTCAAAATAAGTCCGGAATTGGATAAAATGACTAATTCTAAGCAACTTTTGTTTTATAGAGTTTTTTCTCTATGTCAATACTTTTCGAGTTATGTGCAAGTGAATATATTCATTTTTTAACATATAAAAACATGTTTTTGGACGGTTTTTCGGAGATAACTCAAAAAGTCAGTATTTCAGCGAAAAAAAATTCTTAGCAAAAATATAGCTTGAGGTCTGTAGACCGAGATAGAAGCAGCGTTGTAGCTAATGAAAAGCAGGTTCTTCTTCATCAAATTCCAAATCGAATATTTCAATGTGAAATAACCCAAAAATGGAGCACTTTTCGGGGAAAATTCATTTCAACTTTTTTAAAGTGTTTAAAAAAAGGTTTATTTTTGTTTTTAAAAAATACTTGTAACATTAAAAGTAAGTGAGTTACGCTCAAAATATTGTTAGTCCCTTTTATTTTTTGGTAAAAAAATCGCCAAAATCAACCCCTAATTAGCATCACAAAAAAATTTTATCATTACCACTTCACAAGTTACTTTGCTTATGTATTATTTATATGATCTGTAAGTTTCATCCGAGTTTAACGAGTAACTAATCACGAGTTTAGGCAAATTTTGAACAGTCTTAGCATAACCAATTCTTGTATAACAAGAAAACAAAAAAGCAAAAATATTCAGAAAAGCAAAACGTACATTTTATTACTCTTTAAGATTTTTGGTATTACTAATAATTTTTAAGTTAATTCCATGAAAAATTCCATTTTTTTTTCAAAATTAAAAAAAATGTTTTATTTTAAACCAGATTTTTTTTCAAACTGAGCACTTTGAACCAATGAAACTTATAGATAATAAAAACAATACATAAGTAAAGTAACTTGTGAAGCGGTAACGATTAATTTTATTTGGTAAGCTAATTAGGGGGTGATTTTCGCGATTTTTGTACCAAAAAATAAAAGGGACCAACAATATTTTGAGCGTAACTCACTTATTTTTAATGTTAGAAATTTTTTTAAAAAACAAAAATAAACCTTTTTTAACACTTTAAAAAAGTTGTAATGAATTATCTCCGAAAAGTGCTCTGTTTTTTGGTTATTTCACATCGAAATATTCGATTTTGAATTTGACGAAGAAGAACCTACTTTTCATTAGCTACAACTCTGCTTATACCCGTATTTCCCAATTTTTGTAAAATGGAGATGATGTAGAATTGTAAACTTTTTCTTATATAATAATAGACAATTTCAACTACCTATTCCCAAATTTTTATCCTTCCTTTATTTTTTTGGAGGGTTTCGTAAAATTTTGTGTTCCCTGATCGGGCTATTATAAACATCCCTCGCAACGTCTTCATCACCCCCTAGGTAACTTTTCGCATGAAGCTAAAGCACACAAATGAAAGCTGTGACATATACAACGCATCAGAAATATACTGGAACCTTCAACCGACTCGTTACTGAATTGTACTTTCCAGTCATCACATTTACTCCATCTGAATCAAAACCTATCAAATTTTCCTTGTAAGTTATTTTTTTAACTTCAAAGTAAGAAGTGATTTTCTCAAATATATATTTTGCTTTAGCTTATTTCATAGGTAAAAAAGTGAGCAAAGTGTCGCAAATTCTGAAATTCAATATACAGTTAGGATATCATAAAAAATACCTGTGGTGCCCAAAATCCCGACAGCCAAAGTCCCGACAGACAAAATCCCGACGGCCAAAACACCGACACGCCATAATCCCGACAGGCCAAAATCCCGACATGCAACAATCCTCGCTTAAGTAAAAATCCCGACCACTATATTTTGAATATTTATTGTTTCAAAAAACTAAGTTTTCAATCTAATAACACATAAAACAACATCCAAAAATGTTATTCTACATCCTACCAGACTGAAAAACAATGGGAACCTTCTCTGGTAACACCTCTGAGGCTTCTACAATTTGCAAGCCATAACGGATACTGAGACTAAGGTAGATGAGAATCCCTTTACCAACCATCCCTTTAGCAAAGTGCAGAGAAAAAGTATGATATTGAATACTACTATATTCTTCCCTTATACCGGAAACATTTAATTTTATTTTAACCGGGAGCTGAAGATGCTGTGAATATTGTAGACAGCTAAATCGGTCGTCAGTTGTAAAATAAATTGTTCGTGAGAACGTCTCTCTTTTCTTTACTACAATAGTATGGACTCACACATGCAACCCATTCTTTATTTAATTCTCTTCTCTCTCTAATTCTCTAATTTTAATCTCTGATTGAACTGGAATAATGATGCGGCTGTAGTTTCGTTTTGCAACGAAATTGAAAATGGTTATTAATTTTTGATTTATTGTTTCCTTTTCAAATTCAATACCAAATCATATTATAGAGTATTGAAGTTGAAAAATTAATTAGTTACTAATAAGTACGGGTACTAACTATTATGTATTTAAAAAATTTTTTTTTAACATTTCATTTTATAATATAAATCTATACTTACTGAAATGGAAGGATATAAGTGACATGATAATATCTATTATATGAAAGTAAACTTGAATTCAGGATTTGATTATAATATTATTGGACTATATATTGGCAAAATAATAATTTAATTCATATACCCATGCTAGAAATTTTATTTCATATATTAGAAATTCAAAAAATTAGTTCATATTAAATGGTAAATACTTTTGTTAGTAACAAAAAATAAAAAAACAGATGGCCATAATCAAAAAACCAGAAATAAATGTAATTATATGTTAAAAAGGAACTTATCAAATCTGTCGGGATTCTGACGTGTCGGGATTTTGTCCTGTCGGGATTCTGGCGTGTCGGGATTTTGGCCGTCGAGATTTTGGCTGTCGGGATTTTGGGGTAGACCCAAAAAATACTAATTAACAAACTTACTTTTCGCCTTCTAAGTATCTGCAAACTAACGCCAAATGCTTTGTACAGGATCTATCCGTTGAGCCGTCCACTATTAACGAAAGTTTAATGGTCCTTAAAATATCTATTATAATTTAATTCGTTCAGCTTTCCTACGACACTTTTTACCAGTGATGAAACCTTGATACGGCCACATTTAATTTTCTTCGCAATATCTGAGTCGGGACACATTCTCTTTCAATTAATTTGGGTAAATGCTCGGCAGTACTATAGGATATACTATGTTCCCCCACATAAGCTGCTGAAAGTATATCTGCCTTTTTTACTGAATCCTCATGAGAATTCACGTTTTAAAGATACTCATACTTGCCAAACTCAGATACCCGTTTTTTTCCGATTTTGTTAATTTTAAATGTAGAGCAGTTTTTTGTGTTGCAATAAAATTGTTTTTACAGTGGCACCAATACTGATTGTTTTATTGCAAACATTGCAGTATGCATCAGAATTTGATTTTCCTGGTCTTAGCCATCCTTTGAAATTGACAACATATTCTGTTGCACTAGTTAAATAACGACTTCTGCCTCTATTCCTTCCTCTTCGAGCTTTTTTGTGTTGTTCAGTTTTAGGAAATGGTCTGATTTGCTCAGGTGTAATCAGGATTTTCATTGGCATTATAGGTTCTTGAGTGCCGTTAGAATCTTCAGTAGTTGATGGTTTTTCAAAAAATGTAGGATCTTTTGAGGAATGATTTGAAATGGCTGTATACCAGCAATGATTTTCTTATGAATTACAGCCAAAGGGTAAGCTTGTCCACAAGATAACCTATGCAGGGTGCAGGTAACCCATGGATATGGTTTTGCCTGGGTGATTCAGTAGCCAATCATTACAAACTATTATATTGACTTTTAAATGGAGCAAAAACCCACACATCTAAAGGCTAAAGTCTGTGTGATTACACAAATTTGTATGCATTGGGAATTTAATAAAATGTGTTTGTTCCATTATACTAGAGGACTTGAAATATATATTTCCCTGCACAGTGGGACACGTAAGGTATTTTTATATCTAATATTTACGTTGTGAATTTGCTCATTGGCTTTAACATTTTCGAGGTTATTAAATAGAAATATACAAGTCTCCAGAATCTAGAGTTCAAAGAGTATTTTGAATTATTGCAAATACTGTTTGTAACTAGGTTTATGAGGGATACCCACAACAAACCTTAGTATTATTTTTTTTTCAATAAAGACTTCATTAATATGGCTACTTGATCCAAAAAAATCACGTATCTCATTATGAATTATTGTTTCTCGGTTAAAACTTGTTTTAAATTTCTAAATTTTTTGTTTTTTTTTGTGACGAGCCGGATAGCTCAGGCGGTAGGATGTCTGACTTCCAAGCAAGAGACCGGGAATTGAATCTCAGCCCCGGCCAGAACATCTAGACAAAGATTTCTACAGGCCCCAAGGTCGAAACAATCTGAATAAAATGAGTACCTTGGGTAAAACCAGGTGTAATAATAGAGGGTTGACGCGTAGCACTGACTTTGTTACCTTCTTTGCATACATTGGCCCTAGAGATAGCAGATTACCTTGCTATAATTCCAAAGTCGCGTTAGTGGTATAAAAGGGAGACTATTATTATAAATTTTGAACAAAAAAGTTACTAATTTTACTTTTGCGCAAGTGTATCACAATATTTCCTTTAATTAACACATTCATGAAGTGCTAGAAACTTTACTGATGAAACGTGTTCAATGTGATTATTATTTATATTTAAATTAATTGGGTTATCAGTTCGTTGCCTATTATGAGACTTCATGGAAAGAGTTTTTTGGGTATTCCACAATAGGTAATTATTACAGAACTAGCTGTAAAGGTCCGAGAGTAAACGGTTATATTTGCACTCAAAAGAAATATCAGAGCCGTTGATTATAGCATTTATATCATCTGCAAATATCGTAATATATCCATCTTAGTTAACCGATGTAATATCGTTTACGTTATTAAGAAATATAATGTGCCGCAAAATTGAACCTTGTGGTACAGCACGACCAGTTTTACTTTTGTATTTGAGATTTGGTTGCGAACTGGTGTTTGACGTTCAGTTTTTCAAAAAATTTTAAATTTTATTTTGGTAACGTCTCGCCAAGTACAATACCTGCACAGTACCAAAATAAAATTCTCAAAATATGAAAAAACCGAACGTCAACAACAGTGCGCAGACAAATCTCAAATACAAAATGAATCTTGTCGTGCTGTTCACTTATGTCCATCTCCAGATAGTTAGATTTATAACTCGCATTTGATATTTTGCCTTTTTCTGTAAATCCGAAGTATTGTCGACGTGCAGTTAAATAAGATGTTAACCCATTCCATGCACGATATACAGGGTAGGGTGTCCCAAAAATATTGGTCATAAATTATACAAAATGAAAATCGATTTTTTTTTCAATATATCGAATACTATTAGAGATTTTTTATTGAAAATGGACATATAGCATGGCAGAAACATCTTAAAAACAAAATTATAGTGAAATTTGTCCACCCCATAAAAAATTTATGGGAGTTTTGTTCGCAGGATCCACGTTCGCAACTTTATCGCCAATTTTAACTACTGAATTAACTGCTAAAGAAAGTACTTGATGTTTTCTCGGGAAACAACTTTGTCTCTGTACTATGTACCAATAATTTTTTGCATAGCGGCATATCCAATTTCTAATGCTTTATTACAGTTTACCGTTTCTTCCCCAACAATTCCGGTGCTTGTAGATAAAATTGTTTCAATCTTTGAAAATGGACTATGATATTGTAAATAAATATTCAACTTTTGTAAATCAGTTTCATCTCTATTAATTCGAGAACTCCTGGCATCTACATGTTGATTAAAAGTATTATAATTGACATTACTAAATTCTTCCATTTTTTCAGTAACTGCATTTAACACGATGCTAGATGTCCATTTACATAAAAAAATTATCAGTTTGGCCACGACCATGGCTTATCCTACCAGTTACTTTTATGGACCTCCTCAGTACCTTCTCAATGATCATATGTGTCACATGTACCTTTGCGAAACTTGTTTTTGCGTATGTTGGTGAAATAACCCTTTCGAGAAAATTTATCAAACTCAAAAACGTCCATGTGTGTTTCAATATGTGCAGCATGTCCTGCACATAAAAATGGGCACTTTTGCGTAGAGATTATGCCCACTAGCATGAAAATAGGGTAGCATTTCTTGGATGCAATTCAAATGTTGATTAAAATTACCACTTCTTTCAGCCTGTATAAACTCTTTAGCTAACTGAACCATATTAAAATATTTTACCCAAAGTTTAGCTGTGGGTCCATTTTTTTAAAGATTCCATTTTAAGGGGAAAAGAGTTTGTTAAATTTTGTAGCTGACATGTTCAATACATTTGAATCAGTTTGTTCGTTAGCTTTTCAAGTAAGCCACGTAATACTTTTTATCATTTTCTAATACATCTATATATGAAAATATAACTTTCGCTAATGCAGCCTGAATTAAAAAATGTGCCATAATTGCTCTGGCATAAGCATGACCTGTTAAGCTTTGATGGCTGAAGCCTCTGCAAGAAACTGTTCGTTAGCTTTTCAAGTAAGTCACGTAATACTTTTTATCATTTTCTAATACATCTATATATGAAAATATAACTTTCGCTAATGCAGCCTGAATTAAAAAATGTGCCATAATTGCTCTGGCATAAGCATGACCTGTTAAGCTTTGATGGCTGAAGCCTCTGCAATAAACTCTTTTAATTTACTGCCGGACATTATATACCGAATTGTTCCTAAATCGGGCATGAGAAAGTGAAAACCTCCTAGACGTACAAAAACTTTACTTATTTTAGTAAAATTAGGTGTCCCTTTACAACAATTCAAAATTTCAATGGCTTGTTGATATAATGGTTGATCAAAAGTAACAGCTACAGTAACAGATTGTTTTTGTACAACGCATCTTGAATTTTCCTCCACCAATACAGTAAAAATAATACTATAATCATTTGGAACAGCGTTTACAAATGGAACAGGAATAATTTTAGAAATCTTAAAGTCTTCAATGGGCTTTACTTTTTCCATAAAACTAGTTTATCCACCAATTTTCGCACATCCAGTATATTTTCCCCAAAACCATAGACAATCAGATGCAGGCACATGATAATTATTTGAAATTTTATTCTCTTTATCTAAGTTTTTGAAGATATGTTAGTTCTGTCGCTAGGAGAAGAAAGTTATCTTCCCCATTAGAGTATGTCTAATGGGGGGTTGTTATTTGAGGATGTAAGTGTTATATTAATAACTGGAAGAAGTATTTCTCTTGGTATGAGAGGTAGTGTTGTTTTCTGGTCTTTTTTCAATCGACGTAGATTCTGCTCTTAAAGGAGGTGAAGGAATTGCCTGACTGGAAGAACTACTTTTTGGTGCATTTGAGCAATTTGAAGCAACATGCTCTGATTTTTTACAGACAAAAGATTCCATTTTGTCCGTAAAAATGAAGATACGGTTTTCATTATCTTCGAAAGAGGTCACAAGAGAGGTTTGAAGCTTAAAACTTTCAGAGGGGGAAACACATAAACTTCTAAAGCTAGGGATATGTGAGAATTCCTCCTCCGGAATGCCTACTTTAAGATATGATATTGGGGAAGCTATTTTTAGTCCTAGACTTTTAACTGCAGTTTCGATAATTTCATGCGGGCTAAACGGAGAGACGTTGGATAATAAGATTATTTTTGTAGGAGAAACGAGTTTACGTATGTTTAAAGTTTGGGAGCCGATTTGTATGGTAGGATGAGATTTTACAAGTTCATCTACTAGGTTTTGATTGGTTAAATATATACAGTAGCCATTGTTGGAGATTCTGGAGGCGAAGCAGATCTTCCTGGGTTCGACAATATCACCAATTGCCTTCACATAATCAAACAATTTGAGGCTGTCTTCGGCATGGAGTACGATTGCTTGTTCTTTCTTTGGATAGGTTAGGTTGGTTGCGGTGTTGTTTGTGCTGCTGTTGCGTATGACATTGGAGAAGTGTTGTTGTTTGGTGTATTCTGGTTTTTGCGGATTGTTAAATCTTGTTGTGACATTGTTGTGGAAGAAACAGTCGGTTTGTTGGTATTTCCATGCTTCTCACATACACATAAGCTACACGTCAATTGTTGGTATTAATTGACAATTTAATTTTAAATGAAACTCAATGCCTGGCTTATAGGGCCGGCAAAGTATTTGTATTAACTGTTTGTATACAATAAAGTTTTTAAATCACTTTCTGATAAAAAGTATTAATTGTTGTTATAGTACAAAGCAAACTAAAGTTAAAAAATACAACGTTTTTTAATGGAGTATTAGCTAAACTATTGAGAATTAAACTATGTCGTTTCTATTGATCTGTGCGCATTTTTGCTGAATTAGCCTGTGTTGAAATCTGAAAATAGATATAACTTGAGTTATAACCTTGTTCGAGGGGGGTGTTGAAATTTTAATATTTTTATTCAACAATACATACATGCTTACCCATTATTCACGTATATATTAAATTCTAGTATAACTACAATTTTCACGTCTGGTCAATGTTAAATAATCACTTTCAAAACAAATTTTAAACAATTTTCAACAACAGCTTAACAACACGGTTTACTCGACGAAAGTGCAAAACAAACTAAAAATCAGCTGTTCCAGACTCCTAAGGTTATTAAGCGACAAGTTTTTTTACATTGTGTAGATAAACGATAACATTCCAGTAATATCCTTTTCACGCTCAACAACAATGTTTTTACATGAACATTTTATCGTTTTGCGCTTAACGGATAGAAGATACAAATATTTATAAAATGGCTATCTCACTTTAATTCACCATATTTTTGGAATTTTCTTTGTCCTTTTTTTAATTACCCATTAAATTTGTGAGACTGATTCCGACATCTTACTTCAACCGCTGTCCGGCAGAACTCCAGTTGCTGTGCCGAAACACAGTACTGCCGTCGCGAAGTTGGACGATATGAAAGTGTTGACAAACGAAGACAGTGATTATTTTATTGATTTACTGTCTAAATATCCGCAAAATATGGACTGCAAAAAGACGAATAATTATAAAAATTCACAAATGAGAAAAATTGTTTAGAAGAAGATCGCCGAAAAAATGAATGAAGCCAACAAGTATATGTATTACCTTTATTTATAATATTTAAACTGATTACTATTGTATACAATTTATGATATCTGTCCCAAGATACTTCACCTAACCCCCAAACCCATGACCCAAAACACCTAACAATAGTGTAAATTGCATAGTTTAACCCAAAATGGTAACAGTTTCCAGGTGGTACAGTTTTTAACTCAATACTTCGAGCAGTATGTAATAAAGTTCGAGCGTCCAATGGTAATGGTTCACCTTTAAATTCTTGTAAAAGTTTTAGCAAGTCATTTGTAGCTGAATTTTTTATATTGTGTGTTATGCACCATTCAGCCAATTTAATATTAAACGATTGATTTGGTACGCTTTTATCCCCACAAACATTTGATACCGTTGACACACCACAATCGTCACCATTAACAATTTCAGTGTCCGATTCGGAATATGTTTCTGCTAAAAATATTACTTGATCCTTACTGCACCCAGGAATTGAATGATTAATATTAAATTGTTGATTATTAATATTACCAAAACTGTCACTACTTGGAAAGGATCGATTTTTGTCCATCCTTTTGGCACGCATGTAATGTTTCTGATAAATATTTCGTTTCATTATTGTACTTGACTAAGATTAAAGTGTACTTACAGATTCGACTTCCATTATATCAATGGCACTAATCTAATGGCAGTATCCTTTGGCAGCGTTTTCTAAGCGAAAATAGCGGGAATAAATGATGAAATGCGAGGCAAAATCAAACGTCTACAAAAACACAAAACAAGACAAAAATTTATATCCTAACCTAAATATCACTTCTTTTTCGTACACCGCTCTTATTCTTTTTTCTTATAATTGAAGGAGTTAGAAGCAAAAGGGTACAAGTGACAAAAATGAGAAATGGAGTTATTCAATGTTAAACTTTTTGTTTTATTGTAAAATCCAGAGAGGTATTGCATTTTTCGTTTCTTCAGCAACTTTTATGTTGCAATCTCATAAATTTTATTAGCATAACACTTTTTCAAAAATGGTCCGTTTTTGTTTTTTTGTGCACTTGTACCGTTTTGCCTCCAAATAAATTTATAAAACTTGGTTTTCGTAATGTTTTATTAGTGAAAATAGCAAACTTATTTTTACATCTTAGATAATAAACATAATAACATGAAAATTAATTAATTAATTATCATAATCGGACTCCAACAGGTCCTCAACATCATTGTCAATATCAGCTTCGGTTTCTGATGCCTGAGTTGGCAGTATATTCACATCTACCTCGGGAGTTGTCGGTATATCTAACTGGGTTGGTTTAGCTGTTTTTCTTACTTTCTTCTCTTTTTTACCTTCATGAGGCAAATCAATATAAAATTGATGATGGCAAGGCGGTATATAATACAGTAATGTCCTTAAATTTTCATACTTTTCATATGAAATTTTTAATGCTTCGTTGTAGAGTTTTTTATTGAGATTTTCCAATGTGAAGGTTGGCCTTCCCCTTGATAGTTTAGAGCAACTTTCGGTATAAATTGGAGTCCAGCATTCATTTCTGGACATCCTAAAAGAAAACTTTAAAAAGTCATTATTTGTATAAATAAACCATACATTTTCACGCCATCTGAATATCCGGTTTTTCTCATCTTTCTTTGGATCCTTTATGTTGTCATGAAGATATTGGAATGACAGAAAATCCGTATCACTCATGCATGTGACAATGAAATTTTTACTTGTCTTTTTAATAATGTCAACCCAATCATCAGGTATAAATACTTGAGGGTATTTCTTCTTCCTTTTTTCAATTTGGCCAAACGATCTATCGCATTCCATGTATGAATGCCCACTTTCATAAAATTTATGGTCTATTCTTTCCAAACTAGTACATTGAACGAGATACATGAATAACTTAGCTATGTTTTTATTTTTATTTTGACCCCCACAGGAATCAGAATAGGCAACTAGATGCTTAACTTCTGGGGGCAGCTGCTTAATATACTAAAAATGGAAATAAAAAGTTAGTATTACATTTTCAAACAAGTATAGGGGTAATAAAATTTACCTTTACCAGACAAGAGCCAACTTCTTGAGACCCTCGGGCAGCAGTTGTTTCATTCCAAGTATATATGTAAGATTTACCAGAAATTACTTCATGTATGCAAAAATTATATGTCCACAGCTGTCTGAGGTAATATACCTTATTAGTAGTGAGCAAGGGTGTGGCTAGCGTTTTTTCTAGGTCGAAGCATATTAAGCGAGTTGAGAGAGAATGTTCTGTGCAATATTCAATGTATTTTTTCTTGGCAACTACGACACTTTCTACAACTCTATGGTGTAGCTCCAACTCTGTTTTACTTTGCGTGATTACTTCGTCACTGGAGCCATGTCTTATTAAGTTGTTCAACGGATCGCATGTATCGCATGTATCTGAATGGGGCTTATGAAATTTCAAATTAAACTCAGTACAAAAAATATGCCTATAGTATGTTTCCTTTACTGGTGATTTATTCAATTCTGAACACCATTCAAGATAAAGGGTGTACATCTTTTTGATATTTAGATCAGTTGCTAGATAACTGGAGGCAGAATTTTGTAATCGAGAATAATGGCTCTTATATCTTGGAAACATTTTGATGTGTGATATGACGTCATCACGTCTCTCTTTACTTATTTTGTTAGATGGTGGATGTTTGCCACGTTGATCGGCTTGCAGAAATCCTTCCTTAGACAGTTTATTACACACAGTATTAAATCTGCGATTAGTTATTCCTAGCAGTTTTAGAAAGAATGTTTTGCAGACTCTAAAGCCCATCAGGATAATATGGGTGACAAATTCTTTGTTATAGCGTGCCTCAGCTTTTACCCTCTTGGGAGGGACCTTCTTAATGCAGGAACCAATGTAATTGGTTTGTAAGTCATATGTCTGAAGTTCATAAAACTTTGTAAAAATACTTATTGCATCATTTTCTGATATTTTCATACAGTCATACCTGCAATCGTGCTTCCATAACTCCATTTCCCTTTTTTTGATGGTTTTACCTTTTTTCGTTTTATATTCGGTTCCACTTATTCTTGCTTTCTTTGCCTTCATTCGTTTCCATTCGTCTTTCTTTACTTGTCTTTTTCGTGTTCTCTTGGGCGTAACTAAAAATTTGTGTGTTATTTTGTGCACCGTGAATTAAATAATATAAAAACTTTACCATGAACCGGAACTGACGACGTCGCACTATTTGATACCAATATGTTAGGATTGAGATTATCGTCACATTCGTCCTCGGATAAAGAGTCTGAAGTTGGTTCATAATATTCACTGTCCTCATCAGTGGCATATGGATCCGAATCACCATCAGAATCATGTTTATCAGGTTTATAGACTTGTAATCCTACAAAATATAAAAACATTGTAGGGGTTATGTTTGAAAATCAACAAAATTTATTTTAATAAATGATTGTAATACTTAAATATATATCAAATTGGTACTGACTTACTTTTAGCACATTTGCGTTTATCACTGCTATGATTTTCACTCATTTTAAAGTTGATACAATTGAAATTAGACGAGAACCTGTATTAGCAATATAAAGCTAAAACAAAAGAATATAACCTAAAACATAATATTTAGCGCCAAAGAGTTTGCCGCAAACGTTTGGAGGCAAAACGGTACAAATGTGTTTGTATCCGTTTGCCACCAACGTTTTCTACATTTTTATTTTTATGTAATTTTCACTCATCAATAGATGGCACCATATGTACTAAATTCATTTGGATCCTTATGCTACTATATAATTTGGTATTTTAACTACCCAAATCTGCACATAACTAATTTTATGGAAAAAATGCACTTGTACCCTTTTGTTTCCAACCCCTTCAATTGGTTCTGTGAGTTGCTATGGGTATAAAAGTTCATTCATAGCAAAAAATTTTTACCTTCTTTAACTTATAACTATCCCTTCAAACTTCCATATTTTTTAATTTTAGCATTTTCGGTTCCTCTCGATGGATTATCAATTTTAATTTACAGTTAAACTACTCTTACCCCGACAGATATATCGTCATATATTATGTTCAAAAATCGTGATGATACAACATTTTTAGCCCAAAAACTGTGTAAAAGCACAATATTGGTTGGAAATCAAGAACCCCAAAATGTTTGCTCGGTAATTATTTATCGGTCTTACAACTCCATCTTACGGCGTAATAAAGACGTCTTATGGACGTCTTGCAGGGACGTCCGTAAGATGTCTTTTGAAAGACATCCATAAAACGTCTTTATTAGATCGTCAGGCGTTCAGGCATAAAAAAGACGTCCATAAGATGTCATGTGCTGTTAGGGTGTGGCTCAGCATTCGGATCAATTTCTAATCCAGTTTGTTCAAATACACATACACTTGCTGTATTATGTTTCACAAATCTATCCGTTTTTCTCCCACATTGATCAAGCTTTGCATAAACGACGTTGCAAAACTTTGAAGTGAAAATCCTCATTTTTAACATGGCGTCTGCATCATTTTCAATTTTGTAGTGTCTCATCAAATACTTAAACGGAAATTCTGTGCGACTGGAATGTTGTAACTTATCCTTTTCATACAAAACGTCAAACAGTTGCCTCCTGGTGACCATTTTCACTGTGAAAAAAATAGAAAAACATTACATAAGAAAAACATTTGTTATTCTACCATTACACAAAAAAAGGTGATAAACATAAGTGTTCTAACTACAGGGGAATATCATTGTTGGTAGTTGCTAGTAAAATCTACGAAATAATACTAGAGAAAAAGCTTCGAGAAAATATCGAGGCCACACTGGATGACAGCCAATGCGGCTTTAGGCCATGGCGAGGTACAACCGATCTCATATTCACGGTGAGACAGTTATCAGAAAAAGCCCTAGAGCATAACAGTAAGTTGTTTCTCTGTTTTGTGGACTTGGAAAAAGCATTTGATCACGCGCCACGGAACAAGATCTGGGAAATATTAAACCGTAGAAATGTGAAACCGAAGTTAATCCAAGCAATAAAGAGTATATATATATATATATATATATATATATATATATATATATATATATATATATATATATATATATATATATAAATGTACACGTAATAATGTAAGAACGAACAATCGCTCATCTCTAGAATTCTATACAAGGACAGGTGTGACAAGGTGGTGTTCTTAGTCCTTTGTTATTTATCACTCTAATGGACGAAATTGCAAAAGAATGCAGGGGTAAGGTAAAAAGAACTAGGGTTGGGGTGTATAAACTTCAACAAGTTTACGTGTCAGAGTTGATATATGCCGATGACCTGGTAATTGTGGCAAGATCAGCAAAATACTTGCAAGTGAATGTGAATGTTTGGAATGAAGCCTTTAGGAAATTTGTGATGAAAATAAATATTGAAAAAAACAGAAGCTTTAGTAATATCGAAAACTCAAGAAAATATAAATATAAAGCTGAATAATGAGACCATTACACAAGTAGAGGACTTCAAGTATCTAGGATCAACAATGAATGGGCAAGGAAATGTAGAACCAGAAATAAACAGCAAGGTAATGAGTGCAACAAAATAATTATACTATGCACTAAATAAAAGTTTTATTAGGAAGAAAGAAGTAAGCCTGAAAACAAAAATAAAAGTATTTCAAACTGTATACGAGCCGGTGCTACTCTACGGTAGTGAAACGTGGACAGTGAACGACAACATCCGTAGTAAAATTCAAGCATGCGAAATGCGATATTTACGTGCGGTATCCGGACTGACCAGACGTGATCGTATAAGAAATGAAGACATACGTGAAAGGTGCGGTGTTGGAAGGACCTTAGACAGACTTGAAACGAAACAGTTATCGTGGTTCGGACATATGGCGAGAATGAGTGAAGGTAGAACTATAAAGAGGGTATGAAAAGCGGCATCTGACAACAAACGACGAAGAGGCAGGCCAGCAAGAACGTGGAAAGCAAATATTGGAAAGGCTTGCGTAAAAAGAAATATTGGGTGGAGAGAAGCAGAAAAACTAGCTACTGACCGAAACGCATGGAGACGTCTGATTTCTCCACTTACCTCGACACCGTAAGGTACAAGAGGACTGCTTAAGTAAGTAAGTAAGTAAGTACATAAGAAAAAAAATTATAAAGATGCAAATGAAATAAGACTTACAACCACCTTTACCAACAACCTTAACTATATTCTCTATCAAGGTAAATAAAGTAACACAACAAGAAAATAGAAATTACTAGTCGTTACATTTTAAATAACAAATAAAATGTGCTGTTATGGTTACAAAATATATTCGTTGGTTACGGTTCATGCATATCGATAAACAATCACCAAGCAAAACCAAAATATCTCAAAAAGGCGCTTGAAGGCGCCTATCAAATTTTAGATTGTTATTAGGGAATGATTAAGCTATTTTTTAAATATTTTTTAAAGCCGGATTGGATCGGAAAATATGTTATATCTCAACATAATTTTAAAGTATAATATAAAATTTTCAATAAAATCGACTAAATTGTAATTATATCTATATGTTTACTAATTTAACTTTGATTCATAAGTATTTATATAACATGAAAATAAATACCCTGAGAAAGTTTTCTGTACAATTAACGACTTGATTCACACACTTTATAACACACATTCACTAGTTGACAATTATTAGTACACTAAATGAATGTTCGCAAAAAAATGATCCTAACACAAAAGTCTGTTTTTGAGAACAGATGGCTGCCGCAATATGCTTCTACCTGCTTCAAATTCTAGGAAAAAATTATTTATCTACATACTAATACTTTCATCAAAATAGATTTATGGCCGCTTTTTGAATTTTTCGGCCAATGTGGAGCGGTAGGAATAAGTGAAATAAATGGATAAAGGCGGAATAAATGAATCGGTTCATCCTCTCAACCATTCCATCTGATTGAGGATGCAGGGGTGTCGTTCTGGTCTTATTAACTCCAATCAATTATTAACAAACGTTTTGGAACAGGGCTGGCTCAGTCTTTGTTTCGCCTTTGCTCGGAGTGGATCTCCAAGGGATCACCAAATCGGCTGAAGAATTATTTAAGAAGTACTTATGCAACGGTAACAGCTTCTTGATTTGGTAACGCATAAGTCTCCAACATCAAATATTTATTCGTATATTTTATATAAATTAAAAAATAGGAAAATCCATGAAATAATATAATTCAAATGTTCTTTTCAAAGCTTTCTCTGTACTCTGTATATTTGAAGCATACGACATTTTTCTTTGTTTGAGTCTCATCTTCAATATGGTCTTCCTTTTTGGGGTTCTGGTACATTTGCCTACTCCGATGTTATATTTAAATTGAAGACATATTATCATTCTAGCGCTCGAACAGTGTACATCTATTTCGAGTTTATTATCAGCGAGTAATTATTAAATGCCGATACAAAAACCAAACTCATTAACAGTTGAAGTGTAAATATTATTATAATTTTAATATTTAAATGTGAAAGTGTGTGAATTTCAAAAAATGGATGATTAAAATTACATCCAAGGAGTAATAAAAACATCTTCGCAGTATGTATAGTCATCCCAATAATATACAGGGTCATCAAAACGTGCCTATATCTGGTAATGTACAATTTTATCCTAATACACAATGCAATACAAATATACAGGGTCAATCAAGCATGTTTATAACTAATACTATGCCCAATTATAATATGATATCAAACTTTAACACACGTGGTCAGCAAATTTTTTATACTTCTCAAAACCAATCATTGCAACCTAACACTAGCATGCCTAATCCGATAGCACCTGACGTTCCACCAGGACCTTCAGCGTCAACACACCACATGGATGATTTGGATTGCAGTCATTACTCCGATTATTCAATGAGTAGCAGCGATGATGAAACAGAAAATCCAAACCCAGAAACAGACAAACATCCATGGCAAGATGTTATTAAACAAAAACGAAAAAGGTATAAAAAAGCTAGCACAAATACTGATAAACAAAACACACTTACTTCAAACAAATTTGACGCTCTACATAGCAAAAGTACATCTGAAAATAATAATACAGCAATACAATCCAGACCTCCTCCTATATACATCTACGGTGTTACTGATTATGCTGCTATATTAACCAATTTGTCAAACGTTTTAGCGGAAGAATTCCACACTCGAACATTATCCGAAAACACTGTCAAAATATATTCCAAAACAGTAGACATCTACAGAAAACTAGTAAAATATTTGCGAGAAGAAGGAATAGTTCACCACACCTATCAACTAAAAGAGAAACGTACCTGCCGAGTAGTTATTAGAGGACTCCATCATTCTGTAAAAGTTAATAATATACATACAACATGAATTACAATCAAAGGGACACAAAGTTAGAAATATAGTCAACGTCACACACAGAGTAAGTAAAGCCCCTCTCCCTTATTCTTTGTAGACTTGGAGCCTTAAAAAAAGAAAATATTTGATATGGGCCATTCCACGAACATACGCCTGTTTTGCATTACCTCGACAACAAATATTTTACTGTGCAACATAAGAAGTACGAAAGTAAATGGCGCTAATAATTATTCCAATAAAGAACAATGTAATTTGCAATTTACTTTCGTTCTTCTAATTTTGCACAGTAAAATATTCGTTGTCGAAGTAATCTAAAACAGGCGTATGTTCGTGGAATAGGGTATATACAATATTTACTCCACACAAGAATAACGGTTGAGACTCCTAGACCGAAGAATGGAATAGTTCAGTGTATGAGATGCCAGAGGTACGGACATTCAAAAACATACTACACAAAACCTTTCAACTGTGTAAGATGTGGGCGTGGACATGACTCAAAAACCTGCCAGAAGCCACGTAACACTCCCGCCACATGTGCTTTATGTAATGGAAGCCATCCAGCCAATTTTAAGGGCTGTTCTGTGTACCGAGATTTATTTAACAAGAAAACCAACAATAGGGGTCCACCTCAAATCCACCAACAAAATCAAGAGACAGTACACCAAATGCCAACCATTAATACTACATTCCAAAATCATCATCCGAACACAAATCCGACTTATTCTGCAATATTACAAAATAATCCCCTTGTCCTCTTATTTTATTCCTCTCCTTAGATTTACTATTGGCGATCTGTTTCCGTTTATTTGTACTTTTGCAAGTACGTTTCTATATGTACTTTTTACCACGCTTACTATCTTTTGCGGGATTTGCAGGTCTTCCATTACTGACCATATTACTTCTCTATTTATATTCATTATATTCTCATATAATCAAAAGCTGCTTTAATATCTATAAACGTAATATATAAGTCTTCTATTTCGTTTTTCCTTTCAATTATATTTCTCAGTATGTACATATTATATGTTGTTCCTCTTTCCTTCCTAAAAGCAGCTTGTTCTTCTAGTTTTCTTTCCAGTTCTTTCCTGAGCTTCCTTTCTATTATCCCGGTGTAGACTTTATATGCCACTGATGATAAGCATATAGCCCTATAGTTATCACATTCCGCTTCATCTCCTTTCTTGTGTATTGGTATCAATAAATTTTCTTCCCAGTCTTTCGGTATCTTTTCTGTTCTCCATGCTTCCCTCATTATTTCCAGTAGCCAAAACTTGCCTCGTTCTCCCACGTACTTCATCATCTCCGGATCTATGTAATCTGCACCTCCCGCTTTTCCAATCTTTATTCTTGCCAATCCTTCTTTAATATCTTTGATATGAATTTCGTCCACTTGATTGTCCCTATCCTCTTCTCTTAAATGCAGTCCTCTGTCCTCATTTTGTTGGTTGCTTGCCTCGAATTTTTCTTTATAGTGCTTATTTCATATGGTTAGTATGTCCTGTATGTTTGTTTTCAATTCATTTCTCTCATTTCTAATTCCTCTTATTTGTTTTCTTTTTGTTCCTTTCAGGCTTCTTATTTTCTTCCAAAACTGTTTATTGTTATTCCCAAAACCTTCGTTCAATTCTTCACCGAATTCCTTCCAGCTCTTCTTCTTCGCATCTTTTACTAGTTCTTTCACTGTATTTCTCTGTCTTCTGTATTCGTCTCTGTCTTGCTCTTCATTTGTGTTTATGTATCGCTTCCACATTTCTTTCTTCTTTTTTACTGCTTGCTTGATTTCCTTATTCCACCATCCAGTTCTTTTATTATTTTTCCCATTCTTTCTTATTCCACATATGTGTTTTGCAGTGTTCCATAACGTGTCTCTCAATTTTTTCCATCTCTCTTCCATATTCCATATTTCCTCATTGTTTTCATGCTGTTCCAGTATTTTATCTGTCTCTCTTTGGTATAACATCCTCACTTCCATATTTTTCATCTTATGTATTGCTATTCTTGTATATTGAGGACTCTCTATTATTTACATTAGTTTCATGTTTATCTCTGCTGTCACTAGTCTGTGTTGGATACCGAGTTCGGCTTCGTTTTCTGTTTTTATATTTTGTATCGTTAGGTCTGCGTCTCGAGGATATACTATGTAATCAATTATGCTTCTCGCATTTCTTTCTTCTGCTACGTATGTAGATTTTTCGTTTCTCGGTTGATACCAGAAATAATTACCTATTAAAAAGTCATTTATTTGGCAGAAACTTATCATTCTACCATTTCTATTTATCGTCTCTTCTTCATACCTTTCCAAGCAGCCTAATGCCATATTTTCGTCATTTCCTATTCTTGCATTCCAGTCTCCTAGTAAAATTATGTTTTTGCTTTCCTCTTGTATCTCATCAATAAGTTTCTGTATCTCATCATAGATCAGTTCTGTTTTTTCATGATTTGTTCCTTCTACCGGTGCATATACATGTATTATGTGACATTCTTCTTCTTCTAACTCTATTTTTATGTATAGGGTTCTTGATGATACTGGTTTGAATTTGGTTATTCTTCTCTTCATTTCTTTCGTTACAACTATTCCCACGCCTTCTTTTGCCCTTTGTCCTATCTGGACTCCGGAATAGTATAGTATGTGCTGCCTTCCGATATCGACAATTCCATTTCCTACTTTTTTCGTCTCGTTTATTCCTATCAACTGCAGCTCAAATCTTTCCATTTCTTCTGTTAATCCAAGTTCTTTTCCTGTTATCGAGGTTATATTCCATGTACCTATTCTCGTTTGACATTTGTTTTCATTTTTCTTTTCTTCCTTGTTATTTGTTATCCTCGCTGTTTGCTCTTTCATGGTACTGGTTGTTCCATGTCCTTTCCTGTCCGTTCCTGTCTCCGTAACTGGATGCGAGATATGGCTTTCGAACCCAAATAACGAGCAATTTTAATATCAGCGAGATTTTAAATTTGAGATTTTTTGGCAATTCTTGAAGTGGAGGCTTTGGTTTTTCTAATGCAATTGGTGTTTGTTCATTTGCTACTTCATTGCCCATTGCAATTGCCATGTTAGGTAAGACAGTAGTTGAAACTATTACAGCTAACGTTGCCTGCTCCTTGATGCGCATAATGTCTCTTCCAAACTCTAAATGCTCTCTCAAACATTCTGAGTTCGTATGTGACCTATGTTGTATGCATGGTCTGAACGTGTTTGTGGATTCAGCAGCGGTGTTTATAAATACTTCTTACAAGCATGTACACTAGGGTGGAGTGAAAATAAAACAAAATTTTTTTTTTTCTCAAATTTTTTCGCCTGTATGCGGAAAAGTGGTCTCACGTGTAGTGTAAGTAGCTTGCAAAAAATGAATTTGATGGGATAATTTTTTCCGGTGCCCCAAGCCACCTAAAAATTAAGATAACGTGAAAATAAAACAAAAATTTTTTTTTCTCAAATTTTTTCGCCTGTATGTGGAAAAGTGGTCTCACGTGTAGTGTAAGTAGCTTGCAAAAAATGAATTTGATGCGATAATTTTTTCCGGTGCCCCGAGCCACCTAAAAATTAAAATAAAGTGATTTTTTTTGCAGCTCTTCGCTTGTTTTCCGTGAAAACAACCCAGAACTCACCACGAGGAGGTGGCTGCAATTCGAGTTCCACCCACCCACCCACCTTTAAAACGTTTATGATTTAATGCTTGAGATTAGCTAAAAACTCAACTTTTGTGTTAAATTTAGGTAATGCTTGTCGGGAAACTATTTGGGACCTTATGAAGCCATCTCTTGCTTCAGGCCCACATACTTTTAAGGATGCCTCTGTTACCAACTTAACGCAGCGTTCTATAGCTTGGGAGTGACAGGGAAAACGTAGTATCTCCATTTCTTCAGGAACATCTTTAATCATCTGTTTTAGATCTTCTGTTGAAATTTTTTTTGTCATTGGAGGTTCGCTTATCACTAATTGTTGCCAGTCAATCATTTCAATGTAGTCATTTGCGTTAAAGTTAATTTCTGGGACTTTAAATTTTCTTATTTCATGGGAGTTTCTGGATTTTAAGATTCGCCGCAAACCTAACTCTCTGATATGCTGCCGTTCATCACAAAGCATTGCTATCAACACATTTTCAGGATGTGCAAAATAACCATTAATTTGTATTATCCTGTCCACTATTTTTTGCAGTTCAGGTGACAAATACCTCGTCCTTTTTACTAAATTAAATAAATGTACTGGTCCATCAAAACAAAATGGTCTTGCTTTAATCTCGAACCACAGTGGGGCATATACGTTTTGTATATAGCATACCAAAGATTTTAGGTTTTCCGAAGGAGGATCTGTTGCTACGTAAAGACGAAGAATTCTGCTTGCAGTTGTTAGCCATCTAGCATGTGAAATTTTTCCCGGTTGTCTTCTTGCTAAGTCACTCGAGATTTTACCGTTAGATACTGAATTACTAATTTCAAATAAATATTTCTGATCCGTGCTAAGCTTCTCGATTTCCTTTGCATCATATTTGGGTAAAACTGATCGAATTTGCTCAAATTTAACTACAGGAAGATGCTCGCAGTTTTGTAGTCCTTTTCCAATTTGTCCTGAAAACTCACGTGGTCCGGTAGTTTCTCCATCCAAGTGCTTTATTAGATGGCGCAGAGGTAGTTCATTGGTATGTAATATGCAAATAAACCATTGCATTGATCGACCAATTGCAAGTTCTACTTTACGGATAACACCATTGTGAATACCTGTATTGACAGCAGTTCCGTCGCATCCAACAGCTACCAAATTATCAAGGTCTACATTTTTATTTAGAAAGTCCAACATTGTCTTGCTGATTTCTTCTGCACTACCCGACGATACACTAATATGTCCTATATATTTTGACTTGGGCTCAGAGACTAAGACAATATGTTCTTCAGATATGGTAGTTTTGTAGTATTTATTATCCTTCATTTCATTTTGTAGAGTTCTATCTTTTCTACCATCAAAATAGATTCCATGAAGAAATTTAAAAATTTTTGTATCATCAATTTTAATCTGGTTGCGCCTTTTTTTTCTCTCCCGCCTAATTTTACTCCGATCTATGATTTTGTCATGACTTTCTACCGAGATGAAACTTAGATCTTGCAACACCGAGTTTGTTATTATGGATGCTACTCTATCAGATACTCCTGTACGATCGCATGCTTGAGCTAAGTTTGGCAAACTAATTCGCATTTGTTTTGTTTTTTTTGTATTCGGTAAATCGTCTTTTGTTCCGGTTTTTGTATTTTTCTCGTAGACACTTGTGGCACTTTCATCTGAAGACTCACTTATAATTTGTTCTACTGGAAGATGTGTTTCGGATCTTGATGAAGAAGATGTAGCTATTGGAGATTGTGTTTCCACAATTTTCCGGTAAATAGAGCGTTCTAGTTTTTTGGTAATTACTTTATCCACCGAACCAATTACCATTTTTCTATCATGCCTCTGATCTTTAATGAAGTCATGCTCTCGAGCCGGTATTTTATTTTTGCATTTGCATAATAAATAGTCAGAACATTTGCATGATGCAATATCAAACAATTTCTTTTCCAATAAATCTCTAAAATCTTTAACCTTTCTTTGCATATTGGCTGAGTTTCTACTTTTCATAGGTTTTTTAATATTTCTGTATTTTTGATGTAATTCCTTTAATTTAGATTTAATTTGTTGATCGGATATTATCGGAATGGATGCTTTAACCCACAGCAATTTTAATTCAACAAGAAGAATTTCATTAATGTCACTAACAGTTGGTTCAGCATTATTTGCTGCAGCTTCTTTCATAAACTGGCGAATACACAAAAAGTTTCTGATAACATCAGCACAGGTCGGTAACATATTGTCTTTAAACTTCCTTGGTGCTCCAAAAACACAACAAGCGACGTCTGTTCGTGTTTTAGGCATGTTTTCTTTTTTTACGGATCTCACGGACACAGTTTAACAACACAGAATAAAACAACGGTTCACTGTATTGCATCTAAATTGATACTAATACAAGAAACGCAGTTTGCTCTCGAATCGAACTACTACCAAAATTAACCAAGTAAGTATTAACGAAGGCGGGCGCATCGGCGCATTACTTTAGTGGGAGGCCAATAGCCTCAAATTTCGAAGTAGTGGGGGCACCGCTAAACGAAGTCCGATCGATTTGAAATTTTGCAGGGTATTACAACAAATATGCAGACCACTTTTCCGCATACAGGCATTTTAAATTTTAAAAGTTGATTTTTTCGCTCCACCCTAATGTACACTACCGCCTAACAAATAGCTGTCATTGAATTTATTATTTTCAAGTCCAGCACGTTAGTGTGAATCATACTAAATTTTTGAGTCATGTACGCTTCCAGACCACGGAGCAATTATATCAATAAATTTTAATTGTGCATCGCATGTTGCTTAAACATTCATCAGAAATCATGCTTTCCTGTTTCTAAACAACTCACCATACTCTCCTCCAGAGGCTTGTATTTTTATATGTGTGCAACCTATCGCTCCAAGGACCCTCGGAAATCTTGAAGTTTAGTAAAAATCATTTTGCTCCTTATTTAATTTAATACTGTTCTGTGGCATTTGAACAAACGGAGCAATTGAATGGGATACTTTTCTTACAATACCACAGACTGATGCCCTTAACACAGTAAAGTGATCACCAGTACAGATTCATAATTACACGTCTGACGTGCAGATCCGTAATTATGTCAACAATCTTGAAACGGTGTATAGAATAGACAAAAGTAATGATTTCATTAAAATATAATTTTTACCATATAAAATATGGTATAATCACTTTCTGGAAGATATACCTTGTTCGATTTTTGTTTGTTCAACTGAGACTCTGTAAATTGTACTTTCAGAAACACCTGTCGTGGCTGTCGCTATTGCGACACGCTCTTTTATGCGACGATGAGGTATTGTGACACCTCCCTCAGCTTTCTTTATCATAAAGGCTAACATATTAGCAATTATTTCTCGACCTTGACTATTAACAGCGCTTCGGATAATTTGCTCTTAAACTTTATGCTACAATAATTAAATAACAGTAATTTAGGTATAGTCTGTTCGCTAAACTCAGACGCAACTTTCTAGATATTTTAGTCGGTAATTTTGCGAATTTGAGTAAAATTGGCGAAAAATAATTACTAAATAGTTAATAATCACTAAATAGTTAGTAATTTTGCCAATTTTTGCAAAATTGGCAAAAAACAAAAAAATTATTGACTAAAATATCTAGCCGGTTGCGTCTGAGTTTAGCGAACCGACTATATATCTCCTTTTTTATGCTGCAATTCTCTAGTGTTGGGAAAAAGGGCATAAGTCGAAGTCGAATTAGAAGAAATTCATGAGTTTTGGGGAAATCAACTTTCCACACCAGCTGCTCTTAACAACAATGCTGGATGGATAGAAGATACGACACAGAACTGCCAACACTACACTACTACTCTACGAACCCTTCACCACTGAAGAAGTCTCAAATATCATCAAAGAGCTTCATAACTGGAAATGTATTTTTATATGTGTGCAACCCAGGCCCGGATGATCCTATAAACGAGTTTTCGTCTGCCGAGCGCATGACGTCACTCACAGAGTAATCGCTGGCGGAATATAAGGAAATCAATATAAATAACATCCAACTTCTCTTACTTTATTCAAATTACAAAAGGAAAAAATCTGAAATTTACACAGAAGTTACTATATATGTAAATACAACTTTTTGTCCAAGAAATTTCAAAATAATTGCCCACAAATTAAAATTAAAAAAGGTATTTAGAAGACCAAATAAATTTGTATGAGTAACTTAAAAACTAAAAACAAGTAATTACAAAATCGAGCAGTCGAGCATTATTTTAAATATTTAGTTAGGTTTGAATAGAGTGCCACATGAAACACAAGTGCTACATGAAATAAATAGGTGCTGTTTTCGAATTAACGTTTGTATAAATAAAAGTCTTATTTCTATACTTATTACTAAACTTAAGCAAGTATGCTAATAAAAACCTATGAAATGTGCGCATATGCAGTAGGTTACATAAAATATGCATGTTGTTTTCACCCAATTTTGAAAAAATGTGAAAACGTTGAATTATTTACGTATGTCTGTCCGTACTCCGTCCGTAGACACAACTCTTCCGTCATTATACCAGGTAGAATGACAAGTGAGGTGTCGAATGAAAGCTTATATTCCAAGGGTGGTACTAAAGGTGAAAAATTTGACCTAGGACTTCCGGTTTTAGAGTTGCAACCGGAAGTACTGTTTGAAAGTCACCGGAATAGTACAAGCGATATATTCGATGCGCCTTAGCAAGACGAGAACAAATATATATTTCCGGTTTCATGACTGTCTGTCCGTCCATCCGCGAATATAACTCCTCCCTTACTAATACAGATAGAATGACAAATGAGGTGTCGAATGAAAGCTTATAACCCAGGGATGGTGTTAAAGATCAGACATTTGACATCGGACTTCCGGTTTTACAGTTGCAACCGTCAGTACCTAGCGTTTTAAAGTCACCGAAATAGTATAAACGATATATTATTTGACGTGCCTTAGCAAAATGAGAATAAATATAGAGATACTTTTGGTTCTTATATAATTTTCGGTTAAAAAGTTCTAACCGGAAGTGCAATATAATATAATCGCAGAAATAGTACTTGTGACATAACAATCAAATCGTATTGAAGAGTCGAGCTTGAATCTTTAGTTCCGGTTTTAAAGTCATTTCCGTTTAAACAACTATAACCGAAAGTTTAGTAAAAATTACTCAAAATTAGTGAAATCGTATATCAATCGGCGCAAAGTTTCACGAGTCGAAATATCGACTTTCGGTTTTACTCTTGATCACTTTGGGTGAAAACCTTATGTGCATTTTCTCATGTATCATATACTAACGATGCAAGACATGAAAATTTTCAGATTTTTTCGAATATCTCCCTGGCTATTCGGAATATCGCAAACTTTGATATGCTATTTTAATAAGCTTTAAACTATACACTTGCTTTAAACAATTTTTTCTCATTTAACCGACTATGTATCTTTTACAGTTAAAGCTCCGTTTTCCCGCCCCCTTTTGATTTTCCGGAAATCGGGAAATTTAAAAATGAAAAGAAATTGGTTTTTAATAATTTTTCTCTTTTTTATTTTTCTATTTTATCTTCATTATTTTTCAATGCAATTAGTATTAAAACGTATACATTTAATTGAATATTAAAAATATTTAGAAAAATTCAAAAATTTAAAAGAAAATTTTAAAAACAGGAAAATTATAAATTTGTGTTTAATCTGAATTTTCGTTGTTTTTATTATTGAAATAAGTTTTAGGAAAACATAAATTGTTCAGTATTTGATCTTTCCAGCTGATTCCTTTTTTGTACAGAAATTTGCTGAAATTATAAACACACGTTCGCTTTCTGTTGATGAAGGTCAGAAGGTGTGATGTTTTTTAGTGCAGTGAGTAATTTTGTAAATGTCCGGTTAGCTGATTTGAATTGTCGTACAACGTGACCTCTTTTTTAATGACCGTTTATAATTCTTCATCACATTCTTCATAAACATAAATTTAATTAAAAATTAGTATTTACGAAATAATTCTGGACGCTTCAAAATGAATCAGATCGGTTGCATAAACAATAGAATGTTTATGCTGTCCGATATTGTACATTGTACATTCTGATTTAACGCCAAAATTAGAACGTTTAAAATGTAACTAAAAAATTAAATATTTTAAGTGGAAAAGTTCTATTTAAAATGAAATATTAAAAAAAGTCCCTTGAAATCTGTAAGAATTCCCGGGTATCAGGATTTCCATTTTTTTTTAGTGATTTCCCGGGAATGGACCTCTACGTACAGTTTACGAGATTTCTGTATAGGCATTTTAAAGTTGAGATGTTTGCCCCTTTTTGGCAAGAAGTTTTCGATTCAGTTTAGATGTATCAAAACAAACTTGGGATAGGGGTAGATTCTGGGTAGGAACTGCATCGTCTTTCAAACCACGATAATTTTTGGTAGTGTAACTAAGAAGTTTATGTCTTAAATTGGTTTCATAATCACTCTCCAGAAAATGTTTGGAACAAATAACAGCGGTTTTAACGTTCACTTTGTCTCTTCTTTTTGTAGCATTTAACCACTGCTCGCACAAACTAGAGTCTTTTGGAAATCGGTAAAACTTGACGCTTTTACAACACGGATTTTTCTTTGGCTTATTGTCAGAATTACACGTATACATAGCACACCTCATTTTAATAAAAAGCAAGCCGAAAAACACAATTAAACGAATTTATAAGCGAAAACGTATGTCAACTGTATGTGTACTACACGCTAACTTTTAAAACAACTCTGTGAGTGACGTAGTTCGCGCCAAGGAGGATCCGCCCACAAATGCGCACCATCCTATCTCTGGTTGAGTGTATCGTGAGTGCAACCTATCGCTGCAAGGACCCTCGGAAATCTTGAAGTTTAGTAAAAATCATTTTGCTCCTTATTTAATTTAATACTGTTCTGTGGTATTTGAACAAACCGAGTACGTAATAGAGCAATTGAATGGGATACTTTTCTTACAATACGACAGACTGATGCCCTTAAAACAGTAAAGTGATCACCAGTACAGATTTATAATTACACATCTGTCGGTGATTGATAAGAAGATTTAAATTTTTTCGTTGACTACTACACTAGTCGAAATATGTGACAAAGTCATCGTGAAGGCGTTTTTCTCAGTTTGCAGAAGTCTCTAGGACTCAATTTTATTCAGGTCACCGATTTTCATTTTGCGGAAATTTCTTTGGTCTAGAAGAAATGCTTCTTACAGTCGGGACACCTATATAAATATTTTTTGCTAATAAAATTTATTAAATTAATAAAGTATGAGAGTTCACTTATATCGATATTTTTTGTGCAATTACATGCAATAGTTTCAGCATCCCTACACATACAGGTCGCTATGTAAAACAATCTTTCACTGTTACTTAAAAAAAATGATTTCAATTGAGATTTGTAACTGGGAGCATTTTGTCTTTTCTTGAACGGTTTAAGAATTTGCCTATGTTGTTATTGATATGTTCGGAACAAAAAATAATCGGGTTAGGATTGGAATCAAAGCCTTGATCCAACACTTTCTACTTTGAGCCACAATTTTTAAGGCTACTGGAACAAGTGCATTGCTATTGAAACCCGGTTTTTCAATTCGAAATGAACTCGCAAAAAATACTTGATAACATCTTTGTATGTTGGTAACTGCAGATCATCAAAATCACTAGGAGCATCAAACATTGGACACCGCAACGACTTTCTAGTTTTAGCCATTTTAACCCCCACTACTTTCTACTCGACTGCCGGCAAAGCACTAAAAATAAGTGTCTAGATCCGAGATCGTTTAATCAATTGAATTACCGGCTTAGACCACTGTAAAATCTGACAAGGTCACGTTCTTTAAGGAATAATATAATACATTAGATGTTCGTTTGTGATACTTCATGTAGTGTTTTATATACTTTTTTTTAAATTATGTGTTCTTGTTGTATCTATGCCATACGATAAATAAATAAAGGAATAATATAATCGGTAATATTAACTTTTTTATACCAACTTGTACTTTATTTGGGTATTTCGCTACATTTTTTGAAGTAGGTTTCTAAATTAATTTCGTGTGTATTTATTATTTAGTGGCGGAATATCTAATAAATAAATTATTTAAATTCTTCACGCTCTTTTTGAGAATAAATGGACCGAGGATAGTTTTTATCTAACCTTTTTTTTAGAGCAATTATCTAAGACTTGTTTAAATTCATTAAGCGTGTACAAACGTATTTGGTATTTTAGCGATCTTTCAACTTCCAAAAAATCTGTGTCATTTGGAAGGAAGCTATGGCCGGGAATCAAATATTTTAAATAAATAGTTTTTAAAGAAGGTTGAGTTTCTAGGACAGCTTTCAACATCAAGACAATTTTTATGGTTCTATTTTGCCCACCGCATGAGTCAGACCATAAAATTAGTTGGGCTTTTCCTTCTGCCAAATAGTAATTATTATCAACAATTTTTTTTAAGCAGGAACCTACTTCTTAAACTCCACGACCAGTTATACTTTCTGTCCATATAAAACAGTATAGTGTGTTGGTTGATCCTACATGTACTCCTTCTTGGTAAAGTGAAAGTTGCCGAAGGAAATTTAGCTATTTGGCTTATAACTTTATTTTTGATATCTTGTTATGCCCAGCAATTTAAAAAACTCTTTTCGTACTTAACATTTCCGGTCTTGACTTTGTTTAAAGTTACTCTTTTTGGAGAAATTCTCAACGTCTGTATGTACATATCTCTGCATACCCTGACATTATTTATTTCATATATCCTGGTTTTTTGTCTGCTGTTGCTTTCTTTGTTTCTCTTTCTTTTTATGTCTTGTACTTTTATTGTAGCAGCAATAAAGGCTATTTGGGCATTATAGGATTCAAGTCCCCAGAGTTGTTGAAATCGTTTTTCTCTTATGGGGAATAAAACGTGTTTATTACATTTTAATGTATATTTACACTGAAAGTCAATATATTTCTTTGGTTCCTTCAATATTCCTTTCACTGTGTAACGTTTTCTGTTACCGGCTTTTTCTAGTTTTAAAAGTCTGTCCGGGATATTTTGCAAGTCTCTCTTTCTTTGCCCGACCCGTTTGACGAGTGTGGCGTTGTGGTTCGTCCTTTTGTTCATCATCTTGTTCTTGGTCTGTAGAGTCAGACTCACTAAATATGGCTTCTTTCGGGTCAACTTCGCTACCTGAGTCTTCAAAATCGCTAAAATGACGCTTATTCTCTTCGTCTTGAATACCATCAGTGGTAGCGGTAAAACTAGTGACCTAAAATATTATTGAATTTTTAACACCGTTACAAGTATTTCACTCAATTGTCTAAAAGAATATGTAATTAACAGATTTAACATACCAGTTTTCGAACTGTATGTTTCACCAGGCACTTGTTGCAAATCTACTTGGATATCGATATTTGTTTCAGCACAGTTTGTTTCCAAACATCTGTTTATCTAAAATAGTAAAAACGTCAGTTTCTGAAAAAATCTAATAACAAAATGATATGATACATAATAATATAAATTATTAATAATTGTTATTAATAGGAGAAAATATCGGAGAATATGATTACTTCTACAGCGGGGTACCAAAGGAGAAAAGAGCACAACAAGGTGTAGGTATACTTATACGCAAGAAACTAAGGAGATTCATAACTGCTTGGGAAGCCATCAGCGAAAGGCTCATAAAAATGAATCTAACTATAAAAGGAAAAAAGATTACGATTATTGGAGTATATGCAGTAAACGATGATGCACTGGTGAATATTAAGGACGACTTTTTTGAAAAGCTACATTCAGAAATTGCAAATATCGGCAGATCACGAGAAATTATAATCTTGGGGGACCTAAACAGTAGAACAGGCAAGAAACAGCACAATAAAGTCATAGGCCAATATGGTGAAGAAGCTATAAATGACAATGGTACTAGGCTAATAGCCTTATGCGAACAAAATGATATGAAAATCACAAACGGATTCTTCCAACACCGAGACATCCATAAATATACATGGACACAAAATACCCGAGGGCTGAAATCAATCATAGACTATACAATCATAAGACAAAAGACTAAATTGATTGTACAGGATGTGCGGGTATATAGAGGAGCCACTTGCGGCAGTGACCACCATCTATTAAAAACAAAGCTCACAATAGGAATAGATAGAGCAAGAGATTTAAAAGAAGCTGCAGCGGAAATAGAAAAATTAACAGAAAAGAAATACAACCTAAACAGCTTAGAACAAGAAAGCGTGAGGGATTTATACAGGAGTAGATTAGATAAAAAGTTAGAAACCATGCAATTTACCAGCAATGAAGAGCATTATCATTATATAAAAACATGTCTTCAGGAAGCAGCAACAGAGGCCCTCGGACTCCAAATAAAAAACCACAGAAAAACTCCGTATTGGTGGGACGAAGAAATAGAACAAGAGATTAAAAATAAAATAAAAGAGAGAAGTATAAAAAATTACTGAACACAAGGACCGACGCCGATAAGGTAGAATACAAGAGGGTCCAAGCTAAAGTGCGAAAAATGATATGCCAAAAGAAGAATGAGGCTTGGGAGCAAAAGTGTAACATGATTAACACACATTTAGGAGGACGGAGAAGTACAGAAAGTTGGAAAGTATTAAAATCGCTACGACAGGAAAAGAAAAGAGATATAATATCAGCAATCACTCCGGATCAATGGGACGAATATTTTGAAAAGCTCCTAAATGAGGACAGAGCGGAATTTTTAAATAACAGTGATACCAGCAATGTAAATATCTTAGCCTCACCATTACGGGTAACAACAAAAGAAGTAGAAGAAGTATGTAAGTTTTTAAAAAATAACAAAGCACCAGGACCAGGGAACATACCAGCTGAACTAATAAAATATGGCACAACAAAATTATATGAAAACCTGGCTAAACTCTTTCAAAGATGCATCAACGGAGCGGAAATCCCAGAAGAATGGAAGACATCATGGATATCCACCATACATAAAAAAGGCAGACGGGATCAATGTGACAACTACAGAGGCATCGCTGTAACGAACTCGATCAGCCGAATATACGGAAAACTGATTAAAAATAAAATCGAAAACGAATATAAAGATATAGAAGCTGAAGAACAGGCAGAATTCAGGGCAGGGAGATCAACGGTTGACCATCTGTTTTGTATTACACAAATTATTGAGAAGAAACTGGCCGTCAACCAGGAGGTGCATCTGTTATATGTGGACTTAAGAAAAGCGTATGATAGCATCCCACAAAACAAACTATGGGAAGCATTAGAGAAAACCAATATAAGCGCAAATTTAATAACAGCGACGAAACAATTGTATACCAAAACTGCATCAAGGGTGAAAGTTGGAAGCAGGCTATCGAGAGGATTCCAAATTAGCAAAGGCCTAAAACAAGGGTGCTGCCTTTCACCGACATTATTTAAGATCTACCTCGAACAAACTCTAAAACTTTGGAAACGCAAATGCAAAAACATGGGATTACCGATCAGCAACAATACAATATACACTTTGTCATTTGCAGACGACCAACTTGTACTAGCGCAAGACTACGATGATATAGAATATATGACAAGGAAATTAATAGAGGAGTACAAAAAAGGTGGTTTGGAAATAAACATAAAGAAGACCGAATATATGTGTATCGGTGGGACACAGCAGGACCTTACACTGGGGAATGGCGAAATTATTAAACATTGCGACGCATATAAATACCTTGGTATGACCATCACACAAGAAGGAAGCGTAGACCGGACGATAGAAGAAAGAAACAACCAGGGAAGAAAAGCAGTTACCCTTCTAAATAGCATCCTCTGGGACCAGTCAATATCAAACAACAACAAACATAGAATATACAATACAATTGTTAAGAGTATAATCACTTACAGCAGTGAAGTATGGCAAATAAAAGAAAGATACAAGAGAAAACTTGAAGCAACAGAAATGGATTTCTGGAGGCGCTCAGCAGGAAAATCAAGATTAGAAATGGTAACCAACAACAGAATTAGGGAAATAATGAATGTGAAACACACAATAGTAGATGAAATTAGTACCAAACAGCTTAGATGGTATGGACACGTACAAAGAATGTCCGAAGAACGACTCCCGAAACAAATCCTAACGTGGACCCCTCATGGTAGACGAAAAAGAGGAAGACCCCGCCTGAGTTGGAGAGAAGGCATAAATCGAGAAATGAGAGAAAGAGAATTGGATGAAGACCTTTGGATGGACCGAAGTGAATGGCGACTAGGCATCGGAAGACGTAGGAGAACGTTTTAAAACCGATATATATATATATATATATATATATATATATATATATATATATATATATATATATATATATTAATAATTGTTAAATTACTATTGTTTGTTAATATAAAAAATATAATAACATACCGAAGTTGTTTATGAAATAATTAAAGACCAACGTGCAAGAACCGGCTACGTACAGTTCTTATAATTTTGAGAAAAATAAAAAAAACGTTTCAAGTCACGTAGTTTTATAAAATTTAATAATTTTATATTTTCTGTGGAAAACAGAAATCAAAGTCTTTTATATGTAGTACTTTTTGAAGATAAAGTTAATTTTTTTTTGAAATTTCCACGTGGACGGTTTTTGCTCCCAAAATGTAGAAAAACTGAAAATTTAAGGAAATACATAAGGAAAAACTAAAATATCAAGTAAATACAAAAAATAGTAGTATCTTTTAAAGTAAAACATTACAAAAATATGTGATTTTTACATAAAATACACAATGGCGGGTAAATATAGTGTATTTTAGTCATAATCACTATCTGCATCGTTTTGTTTTCGTGTAAAAGCTTCGAAAAAAGGAAGATAAGCAGGAGGTACATTTTACTATTGGTATAATACTGTTGTATTTCTTGTATTTAAGTGAGAGTTTTTCTTTATATGCCAACGGAATCGTATTTACGTCTATGAATGTATCTGGGTTTTAAATGGATGTTACACTAGTAGGATTGTGAGATTCTGTAACGCACACTGAAGCGTTTTAAAATGTCCGCTCAGATGGGCTCAGGGATAGAACCAACTACATAGATACTGGGGGGTCGAAATGGGGTTAAAGTAGAAGGAGCAGGCACTTATAACGTTCTTTTGCGAGACGGCAGCTCAGAGGTTGTTCGGTGGCGGGTCATAGGTTCGTTAGGGTGGTGAGAGGGTCTTAAGAAGACTAACTACCATTACCAAATAAACAAAGGATACTTACACTGACTTTAGGACTTTCCTACTATTTAAAATATGACGCCGTTCGGAATAAAATCCTCAGATTCACATATTGGGTACTTATTGGACATATTACTCTACTCACGGATACCAATTGGGGGGAAATTCATCCGAGATTCCTCTGTTGGGTCAGACTGGGCAATATTTATCATCTTTATTGGCTTCTATGCCATATTCCGTTTCCTTTGCTGTAAAACTCAATTTCGGATGCATTAGAAATCTAGTTAATAACTTACCAAAGGGTTATAGAAAATAAAAATAGGTACATTTTCAAAACATTTATTTCTAACCTCAAACTTTATTTTTATTTAAAAAAAATATATTCTCAGACAGGAAATGAATGACTTTACTACAGGAATGACACATAAAAACAACTACAAATTTTTTACATGACTTACAATATAAAAAATCTTCTACTTTACATGATTTGTTTTATCAATACAAAAATTTTAACTTTGTTGAGCAGTGTATAGCAAAACAAAAATTTGACTGATCTGTCATGTTAAATGTCACTGCCATTTTATTTAATTTACATAATACTGTTTATTTTCAAACAAAATAATTTTAGACAGCTACAATAGCAAAACAGGACTTTTAAATATTATGGGATTTTTAAATATCAAAATCACAACAAACGTTATAAGAAACTTTTCCATTTTGAAAGCAAAATATCTTTATAAAACAAAACATTAAAAAATTTACCAACTGAAAATTTTAATATTTACTTGGATTTTATTCACTTTTATTTCTAAACAAGAATGTACCATACGGTTTAAAACAAATTTCTTTTTCCAAATTGTCACCCGGGTCGCACTTGAACAAAACAAACCAACTTTCCATCCAACAGGTAGGCGTGGCTTCTTATGACGAAACAGCTCTGAAAAACTGGGAACTTTGAAACAAAGAAGAGACAATACATCTCATCGGGACATCGGGGACTTCAAACCGGACCATATTTAATTACCAGGACTTGAAAAAGGGGAACAGAGACCACACCCTACCATACCGGCTTACAACTACGTCGCACCACTTGCACTGCGTTCTTGCTGATTTTCATCTTATAAATCCAACATTATGGAGTGAAACTTTTCACGGGTGTTCTTCAATGGTCAAGGAACAAAGGATAAACCATTCACCTGATTCAATATAGCGACAACAAACAATTTTAAGCCGGTAGGTGTCGTCTCCGGAATTCCACCGCTGTCTGACGTGTTACCAGCTAAGAGGGTACAGTGGAACTGCCTTTCTTTCTCACGCGTCAAGCCGAAGCATATCTCCTCGGCCGAAGATGTTGACCAATCGACCGAGACAACCAAGAGATCTTTTAAAATCTAACCCAATAGCAGCATCAGATTTTTCGCGTTCAAAAGAAAACGCTGACTATAGAAAACTATTTAAGGGACTTCATCGAACTATCTACGTAGTTAATAAATGTTTATACAGATAAACAAGAAATTTCCCAAGATATCTCAATGTTGTGAAATATTTTGAAACATTCTAAGAGGGTGGGCTTTAAAATATTTAGGACAGGATATAAAATTAATGGTTGGAGTTTTTTCAAACACCACAACACATTTTCTGGCATTGTAGAATCAACTGAAGTCTTTTTAAAGTGTGCCTCCAAAACTGAGTTAACATCAAAAATAGTTTCTTGTGTAACACGCTGTAGTGTTGTACCTTGGAGCATTTTTTTAGGTCGATATTTGGGTAAAGATAACGTTAAATAAGGAAATTATGGATAAACAAGATTCCTTTATTTAATCAGTTTTGTAATATGCATTTGCAATTTTAATATAAATGAAATAAATACTTGAAAAACAAGTAAATAAAATGATCACTCTCTGGTCTAAGGTACAACATAAGGTTGTATCTTGAAACAACTAGGGTTGTACTTTGGAACAACTCCTGATTGTACATATTTTTTAAGAGAAAACAGTACAATGTAAAATAAAAAATAAACTTCATTTAACAATATAAATAACCGATAAACTAAACAACATTGTATTGACTAAAAGAAACTACAAATTTAAGTTGTGCCTCTTGCCGTTTTGACAAACCTACAGATTTAGGATCAGGAAGACGCAGTATCACATCAGAGTTGTTGACAAAAGAAGGGTCTTCATTACTAGGTATGAAATTTCTAGATGCTGCCGTACCATCAATTTTCTTGTAAAATTTAACGTTATAACCGTCATCTAGGACATTAATAACTTTATGGTAGGGGAGCAAAGTATGCTTAATGTGCAGTCACTCGAGCGCTTTGGAGACCTATTGAGTTGTGATAATTAGGTCCTAAAACAAAAAAAGTTAAGTAAAATTTTCCATTTTAGTGGTGATTTTCCCTTTTTTAATTTAATTTTCCATTTCTAACAATCGTTTTTTCCGATTATAGCGCTATCTATCAATAATTCGAAAAAATGTTTCGAATAAAAGTTGCTTATTTTAAAACAAAGAATTCGAATCTGCAATAAAAAATGGGGGCTCCCATTTAAGATTTTAAAGTAACCCCCACCTCACCTCCGTGTGGGGTCGTGTTTGGTACCATTTGATAGATTTTTCAAAAATATTGAATAAGTCTATTTTGCAGTTTTTCGATCTGATGTTTATTTTGCGAAATATCGCAGGGAAATTTACCCCCCACCCCTCTCCGTGGGTGTCATATTTGGTATATTTCGATAGATTTTTGAAAAATATTGAACACGTAGTTTTTAGTTTTTCGATCTGACGTTCGTTTCGCGAAATATTCGCTTTTTTTTGTGAAACTTTTTGACTCACCCATTTCCGACGCCCCGCTCAAATCGTCAGATTTTTGAAATATACACTCTTTTGCATGTACTTAACTTACCTTTTCTTAATATGACAATTTCGAGTATTCTCCCCTACCATTAGCTACAAAATATCGCTTTATTTTTTTTTGCAGCTAATTTTACTAAAACAAAATTATTACTGTTAATCTTATAATTTTATTAATTTTCTTTGTCTTCCGCCTTTGCTATAATTTTCTTAAAAACTCTTCTTCTTCATCTGATGACGAATCTTGCAGTGTAAGATTTACTTCACTTTCACCTTCTCTACTTTTATTTTTTTTGTTTATTATTTTCCTTTTAGGGATTTCTTCTGGCTCTTCTTCATTAAAATACTTTTCGCTTTATCTTTTTTTCATACTTTTTAAACTGCTCTTGAGTTTTTGCCTATTTATATTTGTTATAAATTAATTTAGGTAAACTGACCAACAACTATAATTCACTGAATTACAGGACAATAGAAAAACATTTTTACTTGAACATGACTGACATTTATATTTTCTATTTTTCTTGACATTACATTATATCTAAACTATTGATACTTTCAATACATAGAGTATGTACAATTATAGAATAATGGCTACTGTTTATATTGTATATTCTAACACTCTCTCTCAACATGAAAAGTAGATAAGCTAAACAATTTGGGTTTCTTTCTAACACGCATAGGGTAACGTTTAGATTCGTGAACACCATCATCGCTTCTTTCTTATCTATTCACTTCTTGATTTTCACTCGCACTTTCCATTTTCTCAGATTTCACAATTTCATTGATACCACTTTTCACTTTTTCGGAGTTTTCACTTACACTAAAACATTCCGACTAATTCTGGTTCACTAATTCGGCTTTAACTTTCAAAATTCGCAAATTTCATGTAACCTCAGGTTTAAATCGTACGTCGTGGCTCGATAGGATTCTTCTTTCAGATGGAATCCATATTCTAAAACCATCCTTGTCATTCACGTAACCAACCAAATAACCATGTATCGCCTTATCATTTTTACTGCGAAAATTCTTGTTTACGTGAACATAACATTCAGTGCCAAATATTCTTAAATGTTTCAAACTTCCAACTGGCTTTCCATACCACAATTCATAGGATCTTTTATTCTCAATTGATGACTTTCCTGTGCGATTCAGAAGATACACTGCAGTATTACATGCTTCTGCTCACAATTCTTTGGATAACTTGCATGGGTTTAACATGGAACGAGCGCACTCTACAGTGGTACCGTTTTCCCGTTCAGCAACACCATTCTGCTGAGGTGTATGGGGTGGAGTGATACAATGCTCTATACCTCTACTCGCAAGAAGTTCAGATACCTCGTTATTGTCAAACTCTCTCCCTCTATCACATCTCAGTTGCTTTACAACATGGCCATTTGTATTTGCTTCATTTAAAAATTGTTCTAAGAAGGTACTTACCACACTTTTGTGTTTCATAAAGAAAACTTTCCGAAACTTACTAAAGTCACCTTTAAAACATACGTAATAACGTGCTCTTCCCAGTGATTCTATAGACATGGGTCCATTCACATCTGCATGAATCTACTCACCAGTGACTTGTGGCCGATTCATCGTAGTTCTAAATGGCGATATATGCATTTTTCCAATTGCAAATCCATCGCAAAAGCTTTCTTTGCACCCAGCAATGTCTATGTTCATTTTATTCAAGACCTTTACGTGTTGCTTATGCTGATACCAAATACCAAAGACCAAATCTTTCATGATACACTTGTAACATACCTCTTGACTCTACTAAGTTTGCTTGAATGGGATTGATCGGTTTTATAACCGTATTTTTATCATGTAGATTTACACCTTTTTCGTCGAGTACTGTAACCAACCCTCTTTGTGCAGCAGATTTCACAGAAAACAAATGAGCGCTTGCTTCAGGAACATAAAAAACATTCTTCAATTCAGCATCTTTCCATTTATTATTTAGACGCCTTAGAATTTTCACTGCTCCTTGTCCATGGGCTAACACACATACATCCTTCTTACCAGGTGATATCTTTTCGGGTTCGGCAAACTCTGTATACGATGAGAAAAATTGCTTATCTGTAGTGATATGATTTGTGGCTCCACTGTCACAATACCACTTTCCAGCTTCAACATAATTGTTAGAAGAGGCACTTAAAACAACAGAGAAAAAAGCAGTATCATTACTTTTATTCTCATTTAAATTCTCGTCAGATTTTTTCAATGGACACTCTCTAGCCCTATGGCCTAATTTCTTGGATTTATGACATGGAAATTTTTCTTTTGTACGATGTACATTTCTCTTTGATTTCGTAGTAGTTGCACTTTGGCTCTGTTTGCATTTTTCCATATATAGTTGCACTTTAGTCACGTAATTCAGTGACACACAATTTCTCAATCAATAAATTCAAAGTTAGATTCTTTGATGGTATCGTGTCCCACAAATCTTTGAAATTATCAAAGTCCTACCCAAAGTTGATAAGATCCGACCATTGAACATTCTTTCGGATAAAACATTTTCATCATGCTTCTGCAATTCATCATTCAAATCTACAGTTTCTGCAACTTCGCAACATGTGTACTAATATCTTCTTTTTCATCACGCTGGACTCTAAAGAAGGCTTCAATTAACATGTTTAACCGTTGTGTACTGCTACGTTCAAATCGCGCACGTAATTTGTCCCATATTTTAGTAGCGTGAGTACATGTCAACACGAGCTCGGCAACAGTTTTTCCTAGCGTACCTGCTAACAAATTTGCCGCTTTTGCATCGTCTTTTAACCATTGTTGATGCTTCTCTACTTCCAATGAAGTTGAATTTCCACTAACCCCGGGACACTTAAACATACCGTTCACAATGTCTTCAAGTGCATACGCTCGTAATAACATCAAAACGTGCCATTTCCATTTTGCCCAGTCTTCAGGACCCTCAAGTTTATCGACTTGAATTTTATAATCGTTATTGCTGGTCGCCATATTTTTTCGCCTGTTCATAGTTATCAAGTGAGCTGGGCCCATAACCTGTTATAAATTCAGGTAAGGTGAAGAGACCAACAACTTAGTTCACTGAATTACAGGACAATAGAAAAACATTTTTACTTGAACATGACTGACATTTATATTTTCTATTTTTCTTGACATTACATTATATCTAAACTATCGATACCATCAATACATAGAGTATGTACAACTATAGAATAATATCTACTTTTAATGTTGTATATTCTAATAATATTATCTGTATCTTATAGTATCTGTTAAAATTACACTTCTTACCTTTCTTCTCTTCCTCTTAGTTTCTTTTCTTAGTGCTGCTTTCGGAAAAGGCCTAATTTCGTGCGGAGATGTTTGGAGATGCGGAGAAACTTGTAAATGGTGTAAATATTATTTGCCGGCAGTTATTATCATCGTTATTAGCATCTTTATTGCTTGCAATACTATTTAGAAGGTTCTGGTTCAAACAGTTCAGGTCGGTCGGTGACGTAGGCCGATAAAAATACATCTTCATTAAAAACAGTGTCATTAAATGGCCAAAAAAAAATTGTCACAGGATAGCTTTTCACGATATTGTTAATTGAAAAAGCCTTCGAATATGCCATTCCAATTATTTCGGAAATGTAGAGGCTTTAGGTTTTCCTGGATTATTTGTTAACAACTAATTTGAAGCTTGCTTAAAAACCGTTTTATATGGACCAAAAACACTTCTGTCAAGTGGTTGTAGCTTGTAAGATGTATGGGGTATAGTTAATAATACCACTCCATTATATTTTGCCAAATTTATTGCAGGAACCGAGATATGTGATTCATGGTTGTCACATATAAGAAGCACTTTGTCATTTATTAACGTGAGCTATAAGGTGTTTTAAATATGTTACGAACAAATTTTCGTTTATCCGTCCCAAAGGATGTTCAACCCCTATTTCTCCTGAGGGAGCATCCTTTAGCATGTGTTCCTGAAAGTGTACTCGAGGGAATATAAGCATAGGGGCTCCTGATTACCAACTGCATTTATAGCTGCCACCATAGTTATGGTGACTCCTCGTTCTCCAAAAGTTACGCTTCCTATTTGGTTTCGATTTTTTGTGCTAATATTTTTGGAGGAACATTACGAAGTAGTATTACCAGTTTCATCAACATTATATATTTTGTTTTCCTCAAAATGGTAGCGATCGTAACAACTGTTTAAGTTAACAAAGAAGTTTGAGATAGTATTTTAGTTGAAAGCAGTAGCTTTTGTAATACTTGTAGCTTCTGGTTGTCGTAAAGCTACAGTTGGATGTCTAAGTAAAATTACTCGCCTCCACTCCCTCCCAGCTTGTTTTTCTTCTAACCAAGGATTTGTAATTTTCTTATTATTTTCGTTAGCAAATTCGTATGCTAATTTTTGGTTCTTTCTTTGGTAGGCCATAAAGTAACTTGGCCGCCGTTTTTAGATAGTTTACCAAAATATGATCTTCATCGTCTGTGAAAATTCGCTTATGTGCAATTTTACTTTTATAATTAAAAGTTTTCTCTTGTGGAGTTTGATGAATCTTTAAATGCCTAAACAAAGTGGTTTTTGAAATATTATTTTCTTTCGCTGCTTCACATATGGAAAGATGCCGTACAAGATCATTTTCTACAGCTGCTGCTTTAAGTTTTTCTAGATTAACTGCAGGACGTTTGATTCCCATCTTGCTTCGAGGCATTTTCTAAAAACAAAAAAATATATTATTTTTAGAGCAATATTTGGTCTAACAATGAGAGCATAAACCTTGGACTAGTCCAAGGTACATTACTTTTATTGAACCAAGGTACATTAAAAGAGGATACCATTTTCCAAGTTCATATTGTGTTTTGGGTTATGTTTAAAAATTCGGTCAGTACTGCATTTAATAGAAGAATATACAACAAACTTACCTACACAGAACTGTTACCCAATATTAACAGAAAATACAATAACACTTAAAAATTTAAAATCAAAATTTTTAAAAATTAATAACCATTTTCAATTTCGTTGCAAAACGAAAATACACCGAACCACATTCTAGTCCAATCAGAGAGTGCAGCAAGCACCTCTACCGGTTTCGAATTATTTTAGTCTCTCATCAGGAGGCACATATGCTGCTCTCTCTGATCCAACCAAAACAAACCCCAGCGTGCAGTTCTGGATTGCAACGAACGAAATGGCATAGGTGCCCTAGCGGCAACTGCTAGCAAAAAGACTAAGTTTTCACTCTAATGGCATATAAAACAACATAATGCTATTCTACATCCCACCAAAATGGAATCAATGGGAAGCTCCTCTGGCTACACCTCCGAGGCTTCTACAATTTGCAAGCCATACGGATGCTGAGACTAAAGAAGATGAGGGGATTCTACAATTTACGATTCACGTCCCATCTGCTTAGCGCGGTAAAATTCCAACGAGAATGGTTCCCTTCGTACTCCAATCAGAGTAAATGTAAATCAAAAATAAATACCCATTTTCAATTTCGTTGCAAACCATTTTGAACCATATTCTAGCCCAATCAGAGAGTGCAGCAAGCACCTCTAGCGGTTTCCAAACTTATTAGTCTCTCATCAGGAGGCACATATGCTGCTCTCTCTGATCCAACCAAAACAAACCCCAGCGTGCAGCCCCGGATTGCAACGAACGAAATGGCATAGATGCCCTAGCGGCAACTGCTAGCAAAAAGACTAAGTTTTCACTCTAATTCCGAGGCTTCTGCAATTTGCAAGCCATACGGATGCTGAGACTAAGGAAAATGAGGGAATTCTACAATTTACAATTCACGTCCCATCTGCTCCGCGCGGTAACGTCCCAACCAAAACAAACCCCAGCGTGCAGTCCCGGATTGCAAAGAACGAAATGGCATAGATGCCCTAGCGGCAACTGCTAGCAAAAATACTAAGTTTTCACTCTAATGGCATATAAAAAAACATAATGCTATTCTACATCCCACCACAATGAACACAATGAGAACTTTCTCTGCTTACAAATCCGAGGCTTCTACAATTTGCAAGCCATACGGATGCTGAGACTAAGGAAGATGAGGTAATTCTACAATTTACAATGCACGTCTCAATTGCTAGCAAAAAGACTAAGTTTTCACTCTAATGGCATATAAAACAACATAATACTATTCTACATCCCACCAGAATGAAAACAATGGAAACCTGCTCTGGTTACACCTCCGAGGCTTCTACAATTTGCAAGCCATACGGATGCTGAGACTAAGGAAAATGAGGTAATTCTACAATTTACAATTCACGTCTCAACTGCTAGTAAAAAGACTCAGTTTTCACTCTAATGGCATATAAAACAACATAATGCTATTCTACATCCCACCAGAATGAAAACAATTTAAACCTGCTCTGGTTACACCTCCGAGGCTTCTACAATTTGCAAGCCATACGGATGCTGAGACTAAGAAAGATGAGGGAATTCTACAATTTACAATTCACGTCCCATCTGCTCAGCGCGGTAAAGTTCCAACGAGACTAATAAGTTTCGAAACCGGTAGAGGTGCTTGCTGCACTCTCTGATTGGACTAGAATATGGTTCGGCTGTATTTTCGTTTTGCAACGAAATTGAAAATGGTTATTCATTTTTGATTTACATTTACTCTGATTGGAGTACGAAGGGAACCATTATCGTTGGAACTTTACCGAGCTGAGCAGATGTGACGTGAATTGTAAATTGTAGAATTCCCTCATCTTCCTTAGTCACAGCATCCGTATGGCTTGAAAATTGTAGAAGTCTCGGAGGTTTAACCAGAGAAGGTTCCCATTGTTTTCATTCTGGTGGGATGTAGAATAGTATTATGTTGTTTTATATCCCATTAGAGTGAAAACTTAGTCTTTTTTCAAAATTTTTACTTTCACACCGAATGAAAAAATATCAAGACCTACAGTGAAACAGAATGATCTTATTGGAACAACAACAGGATGTGGCGACATTTCCTGGAACCACTACGAAACTGAAATAATGCGATATCACACAGATTTCTACAAATACGCAAAATCTCAATTGCTCCAAGGTACATTTGGTTCAAGGTATAACACGATACCACACTTTCCCCTACATGTTATTTTACAAAGTATACATGAACCGGCCACAGAAATACAGATTTTATTTCAACTGTTTTTGAAATAGAAAGTAAATAACCCTGATGTTTTAAAAATTAGATAATAAAAAAATATGAAGATCGGCGTTTAAAAATTTTTTTTTTATTTTTTGTACTACCACAATGGCGTTTTTGTATTAAGAAATATAGAGTTTTGTGGCAGTGGAGTAAAATATTTTTAGCTACTAATTTTAGACTTTTAGACTTAAAATTAATTTTTTATTACAACGCCACTTTTTGACCTCACGTGTTATTTTACAAAAAAAAATTTCGGTCTACCCTAATGTATATGGGTGTTTTCGTCATTTTTCTATATAAATATTATACAGTGCTTCCACAAAGTAACGCATAAATTCATTATTAGCCAAGTAAACAACATTATTATAAATTCCCGAAACAGGTCGATTTTGATTTTAATTTACTATTTTTTCAAATTATAGTCTAATGTACAGGGTTAACCGCCTTCGGATCATGACGTCATCACTATTTTTTAGTGAAGCTCCCATTTTTTTTTCAATTTACAGGTTTCCCTTGCTGAGCTTATTCCAGAAATGTAAAACACGTTGTTTGAAATTGGTACAGGGTGACAAAAATGCAAAAATTCCTTACAGTTACTTAGAAAGTAGTAAATGAAGAATAAACGTAATAAACACATTAAGTTAAATTTTATTGTATATTGTTATACAACTACTTTACTATTATGCAATTAAATGTTCAAATTGTTCTCCATTGATCATTATACAATGACTGAACCGCCCATTACTTTCGTCTTTAACATTCTGTAGCATATCGGGTGTTCTGTATTTCTTGTCTAATTCGGTCTTGTAGTTGACGGATATTATCAGGTCTGTTTTTGTAGACTTTAGATTTTAAATAACCCCATTAAAAGAAATCTAATGGGTTCAGATAAGGCGATCTAGGGCGTCATTGCATTACTCCCATTCTTTTGTCCACCGTTGTGGAAAAGGTCTGTTTAAAAAATTGCGCACAGTTACTGCGAAATGTGGCGGTGCACCATCTTAGTCCAGAGAAATAATATTTTTCTCGTGACACTTCCCCCTCCAGGCCGAAACCAAATTTTTTGAGTAGTGTGGACACCTATATTAATAACCTATATGTTTCCTGCAGCCGATTTTGATGATATACATAGTTATAAATAAATGAAAATCAAAAACGCTAAATTTTCGCTTTTTTCGTCTATTACTAAAAAGTAATCTAAGAGTAATAATCGAAGAGTACAAAAAATGGGGATTAGAAGTTAACATAGAGAAAACAATGTACATGAACATCGGTGGCAACGAACAGAATCTAGTTTTAAACGAAGGACAACACATTAAGTACAACAAGAAATATTCTTATTTAGGAGTAGAAATCACGGACGACGGCAAATCATATCAGGCTATAAAAAAACGAAACACTCAAGGTAGAAGGGCCATATCTCAACTAAATAGTATTATTTGGGATCAACATATATCCAAAAAAAAATAAACATCGAATATACAACACTATTATAAAGAGCATAGTAATGTATGGAAGTGACGTGTGGCAGTTAAAGACAACTAGTGAAAGAACACTACAAGCCACGGAGATGGACTACTGGAGACGTGCCGCAGGAAAATCAAAACTCGAAAAAATTAATAACGAACGTATACAAGAGATTATAGGAGTCACACATACGATTGTCGAAGATATAAGAGTACAACAACTAAAGTGGTATGGACATGTGCAGAGAATGCCAGAACACCGTCTGCCAAAACAGATTCTAGATTGGTCACCACATGGAAAGAGAAAAAGAGGCCGACCCAGAAAGAGCTGGAGAGAAGGAATAGACAGAGAGATCCGAGAGAGAGGTTTAGACGAAGACCTTTGGGAAGATAGAGATGCATGGAGATTGGGCATCGGAAGACGTCGGAGGACGTTTTAAACAGATTATATATATATATATATATATATATATATATATATATATATATATATATATATAACAAAGGAGCACTCGTAAGTGTAGGGTTTTATCGGTCAAGTGGGTGAAAAAAGAGACAAAGAATTCAGCTACTTCATCTATTTATTGAAGACGTTTCGTCTACTGCTCAGTAGACATCATCAGTTCATCTACAAAAAGAGTGGTATAAGAGACAACATCCAAAAGAGAGGTAAACAAGCACTAGCGTTACCTTAAAAAGACATGTAGCAAACGATAAGATGTACATAGTAAAAAAACCTTATCCATGAACCAACGTAATGTAAAAGTATATAACATTTAAGTGTATAGTTAATATTTAAAAAACTTTAGTACAGCCAAAGACAAGACCATGTGGTAACAGTCATATATAAAAAACAAGTGGAAAAAAGCCGGCTTGCTTTTTTTGAAGTCAAGAATGAACCAAGAAAAAACCAGATTCACTTCCAAAAACTTAGTAGTATTTAAGCATACTTCATTTTAACTTTAGGTAACATCATTAAATGAGTAGAATGCTAATATGCAACTTTAAAAATTTAAGGTCAAATAGTTACCAGCAGGTCATCCTAGCCCAACCGACACACAAAAGAAAATGGAGTTTGAATTATCAGGTGTAAACTGACATCTCGCCAAGAGGCAGGCAACCTTTTTTAAAAACCCACCCTAATCTTCTCGTTCTCACCAGTGACAAAGGCAATGCCACTGTTCTTATGGATAAAGATCAATATATCAGCCTCAGTCAATCATTGTTAGATGACGTTAGGTACTACCAACCTCTTACTTCAAATCCCTGTTCAAAATTTTCTAACAAAATTAATAAATTCATTACTCACTTAAAAAATATTAAGATCATAGATCAAACTTTAGCTAAGTCATTACATAATTATGATGGTTATGCTCCAAGATTTTATTGTCTGCCCAAAATTCACAAGCCCACATTGAGCATGAGGCCTATTGTTTCCTCAATTAATTCACCTAACATACATATTGCAAAATTTTTGACTGATATCTTGTCAAAATCTTATAATTACAATAATGATTACAACATTGTTGACTCTTTTCAATTTAGTGAATTTATTAATGACTTTAAGCTACCACATGGTTATATTTTGGTGAGTTTTGATGTAGTTTCACTTTTTACTAACCTCCCCCTAGCTAGTGTCCTTACTTCACTAAGAAATCATTGGAATATTATCCAACCTAATTCTCCAGTTTCCTGGGAAGTGTTTGCAGAATTGCTCCAATTAGTGTTTGACACTAATTTTTTGGTCTTCAACGACAAATTTTATTTACAAATTTTTGGGACACCAATGGGTTCCTCGATTTCACCCATCCTAGTGAATTATGTTTTGGATGATTTAGTATCTGACCGTCTGGGTTATTTAGATTTTCAAGTTCCTTTTGTTAAACGTTATGTGGACGACCTATTACTAGCCTTACCACCAGACAAGACTCAGGCCACCTTGTCCATCTTCAATGGGTTTGATCCTCATTTGCAGTTCACATGTGAACTCGAGGACCCCAACAACCATAGTATCCCCTTCTTGGACATGCGTGTCACTAGAAGTGGAGATAACACACTTTGTACAAGTTGGTATAGGAAACCAATGGCCTCTAATAGGTTTCTCAACTACCATTCTTGTCATCCTTTTAAATATAAAATAAATCTTATTAAAGCTTTAAGCTGTAGGCTACATAGGTTGGCACATCCGGTTAATCGAAGGGAATCCCTTCTGCTACTCAGAAGTATATTGGTAGATAATTCCTACCCTTCCTCCCTTATCAATAAATTTCTTTTTTCCCAAAGCTACGGTTCTTCTCTGAACGACATACCCAATGGTGACCAACTAAGATCAATATCGAATAATACTGTTAACATCACAATTCTGCCTACTACTAATCTTGGGACTCCTGTTTCCCAGTTTTCTTCACTTCCTTATTTTCCTCAGGTTACTGATAAACTTATTAAACTATATAAAAATAATAATATTCCTGTTAAGATTGCAATTAAGAACGCAAGAACAGTCAGAAATTTGTTCTCTAAGACTAAAACACCCTTGTCCCCTTTGGAACAAGTTAATGTGGTCTACCACATACCTTGTGCTGAATGTGACGCATGTTATGTAGGGCAGACAAAGCGAGCTTTAAAATCACGTTTAATTTCACACCGTAGTGATATCAATTTGAAAAAACCAACTTGTGCCTTAGCCCAACATGCAATAGATACAAAACATAAGGTGGACTTTGATGAAGCCAAGATCCTTTGCAATGAACGCAACCTGTCGAAAAGACAGTTCTTAGAGATGTGTTTCATATTAAAAACCTCTAATGTACTTAACAAGAGAACTGACATCAGTAACTTGAGTCAAATATACCATGCATTGATTTTGCAGAATTAGTTGGTATTATTACACCCAAATTATTATATTGTAAAAAAGTTTTGTGGTTTTCAGGCTTTTTCCACTTCTTTAATAGTGATCTTGCTGAATCAGTCGATGTTATTCACTTAAATTATTTTATTGTAAAAAAGTTTTTGGTGGTTTTTTCAAGCTTTTCCCACTTTTTTTTTTGATAATAACAGTTTACTTATTAGATGTACAATTTAAAATTTTGCCATAGGATAAAATGTTGCATTATTGATATTAATTATAAATTACAATTTGCTAAACTGATTTATAAATTTTCTTAAATTATTACATATATTTTTTTCTTGCTTTTTGAGCTGCGATATATGGGAGTTATACTATTGTACTATCTTATATATTAGTTAGTTAACTGGATTACCAGTACTAACGTAGGCACTTTTCCATATAATTGTGTGAAGTGCCCTCACTTGTTTAAAATAAACTGTGATTCTTGTCTACGAGGTATAAGGTACATCCCTTGATTACTTCTTGACATTACTTTCACTTTTTAAACACTTTTATAACTGTTTTAATTACATCAATTTAAATTTTACCGCGCTGCACTGCAGTTGTCAGTCACTCTTTGTTATAATTTTTTAAAGGTTGCCTGCCTCTTGGCGAGATGTCAGTTTACACCTGATAATTCAAACTCCATTTTCTTTTGTGTGTCGGTTGGGCTAGGATGACCTGCTGGTAACTATTTGACCTTAAATTTTTAAAGTTGCATATTAGCATTCTACTCATTTAATGATGTTACCTAAAGTTAAAATGAAGTATGCTTAAATACTACTAAGTTTTTGGAAGTGAATCTGGTTTTTTCTTGGTTCATTCTTGACTTCAAAAAAAGCAAGCCGGCTTTTTTCCACTTGTTTTTTATATATGACTGTTACCACATGGTCTTGTCTTTGGCTGTACTAAAGTTTTTTAAATATTAACTATACACTTAAATGTTATATACTTTTACATTACGTTGGTTCATGGATAAGGTTTTTTTACTATGTACATCTTATCGTTTGCTACATGTCTTTTTAAGGTAACGCTAGTGCTTGTTTACCTCTCTTTTGGATGTTGTCTCTTATACCACTCTTTTTGTAGATGAACTGATGATGTCTACTGAGCAGTAGACGAAACGTCTTCAATAAATAGATGAAGTAGCTGAATTCTTTGTCTCTTTTTTCACCCACTTGACCGATAAAACCCTACACTTACGAGTGCTCCTTTGTTATATTGGAATTGACGGTCGTACTCCTTTATGATATATATATATATATATATATATATATATATATATATATATATATATATATATATATATATTATATATATATACATATACAATATGCGTATGGCCCAATATATATATGCGTACATTCTGGGTCCGGCAGAGAGCGCTGCCTAACGCTAAGATGTAAATACCAAATAAATAAAAATTTAAATAAATGGTAAAAAACAGCACACATCGTTTCTATCCTGGTTACGAGTTGGTGTTCAATAGGATGATACAGCGCTGTTTCGGACTCTCGTCACTCATCAGCCATCCGAGGACAACACGAATTCGTAACCAGAATATCGACGTGTCAGGGTAAATTCACAATTTCAGTGAGGCGTTATTATATATGTCTCTTGCCATTGGCGTTCTTTCCCTCTGTGCGATGCGCCTCAGTGTGAGGCACTGGACGCGGGCATTCTGAACATCATCATTCCACCAATACGATACCAGATTGCTGTTCGTGCTCGCCTTGTGCGCGCGTATTATGGCACTTCTAAGACTAGGGAAGTCGGTGGCCCCCTCGCAGAAGCCATCCAACCTCTCCCTAAAAGACACCCTATTGAAGGCCATAACCTTTCTGCCATTGTTTTTTTGTTTTGTTTTTTTGCCAACAAAAACAAAAACAATGACAAACACACAAGACAATAGAAACTTAATACTAAACGACACCACAATAGAAGCGGTTAATGATTATATATATTTGGGACAGATTATAAAAATAAACAAGGAAAACCAAACAGCGGAGGTAAAAAGAAGGGTCAGATTAGCCTGGGCAGGATTTGGAAAATTAAAATGGGTCCTAAAGAATAAAAAAATACAACAATACTTAAAAACAAGAGTGTTTGACCAGTGCATACTCCCAATTCTTACATACGCATGCCAAACATGGACGTTGACCAAGGCAAACATGGATAAAATAATAAAGACACAAAGAGCCATGGAGAGAGCAATGTTAGGAGTAAAATTGACAGACAAAAAGCAAAACAACTGGGTCAGAAATAGAACAAAAGTCAAAGACGCAGGTCAACATATAACCAGGCTAAAATGGAGCTTCGCAGGTCATAACGCTAGACAAACGGACAATAGGTGGATACAACAATGGAGACCATGGACAGGAAAGAGAGCAAGAGGACGACCCCAGATGAGATGGGGAGACGACATTAAAAAGATAGGAGGAACGCACTGGAAACAGAAAGCACTAAACAGAAGCGAATGGAGGAAACTGGGGGAAGCCTATGTTCAGAATTGGACGAATTAAAGGGCAAAAGAAGAAGAAAGAAGAACCTTTCTGCCGCTACCGGTGGTCCCCGCGGTACCTACCTCGTAGGAGATGTACTTGTGGAATGTGAATAGATTATCATCCATCACATCCCACTTAGTGACCTTGCTGGAATACTTATCATTCACCAGAGTTACGTCAATATGGGTGCGTGAGTCCCCTCTCTCAAAAGTGTGCTTGCCGTTATTTACGACCATTACATTGAGAGAGGAGATCTACTCACTCCATACCTCTCCTCTACTGTCGTTCCTTGGGGATCCCCATAGGACGGATTTTGCATTTATGTCACCAGCAATGATGAAATTTTTCTCCGCCAGGGCCATATTCGTGATGCTCTCCATCTTATCAAGATAGACCGTCATGTTGACGTTTGGAGAGATGTAGCAGGCTATAATGGCCACATCAACAAGGTTGATCTTTACTACACCCTCCTTCCTCGTAATTTTTTCGATTCTTAGATTCCTGTTGATAAGATGGATAGCGTTATCGCAGAGCGTATCCGATATCCAGCCAAACCTCCCAGCAATATTCTTGTTTGGCTCAGGCACTATTATCAGATCCGCCCCGATGTCCAGGGCCTTCGCATGGACCAGGTCGTGCGCCGCCTTGGCCCGTCCGACGTTAATCTGCAGAGTTCTCAAACTCTCAAACTCTTGTTGTTCATAATATTATAATTATTTGAAATTCACGTGCGAGCTATCTGACCGAGAGCACCTAGGAATCTAAGGGGGCACGTGATATTGGAGGGGTAGAGCCGCCGAGCGTTTCCCTCCGGTTTTCTTCGGGGACCGTGTGTTTGAGATCCATGTTGGTCTCCTCGCCGTCGCTACGATGTAGGTCGGTATCCCCGCGTTCCGTAGCGTTAGAGGTTGAAGGGACTTGGGTGCTGGGTTTTGCTTGGTCCGTCCTACGTATTGGGGGGAAACGCGGAGAAGGAGCCCCGGGCACCATGCCCCGATCCGCCGCTCTCGCCCTTTGTAGAGCCTCTCTAAACGCTGAGTTTCTGCCGCTACCGTGCCTATGCGGCTCGTTGCACAGCACACAGTGCTCCTCCCCCTCGCATCCGTCCATAGTGTGTCCTTGCTTGCCGCACTTAAGGCAATGCCCCGTGCGGTCTGGTCCCGTACATTTGCTCAGTTCATGAGCAAAACTCCAACACCTTTGACACTTTTTGACTATGTGTCTCTTTTCCACCTCACACCTAGCCAATCCAATATTTATGTACCCCAGGTCCAGAAGCTTCTTTGCGGCCGAGGAGCTAAGTACCAAGGTAGCCGCCTTCGTGTCCCCCGCATAGGGCGAATTTGCTTGATCTCGAAGCATGGCTCCCATGCTCCGACCTCCCTACGAACCGCCTCTTTAATTTGGCCTTCTGCTGTATTTGCGGTCATCCCTCTAACGTGGATGACCGCTTGTCTTTCGGTGCCCACCATTTTTGCGGTGAGCCCGCTCTCCCTCTGTGTAATGGCATTTCTTAGCTCCGAGGCTGCCGTCTGGTCCTTGTCTATGGTTATCAACAACCCGCCGTTCTTGGTACTTCTGAGGCTTTGTATAGCCCCTTGGCCTCAGTGCCCCCGACCGCCTTTTCAACTCCTTCGAGGAGTTGGGCGTAAGTGGCATCCTTCTTTTTCACTATAAAGCCGTAAGGCGGCCTTTCCCTCCGAGCGGCTGTAGTGTGTACCGTTACCTTTCTCACATTTGACTTGTGGAAGATGGCTTCTGCCATCTTCCTCATTTCCTCCGCCGGCATATAACTCATATGGTGAAGAGCCACCGAGTCCTCGTCCTTGATTTCGCCACTCACCCTCGCCAGGGCGTCCCACAACTGCTCTGGAGTATGGCTCTGGGTCTTAATGATGGTCTCGTTGGTGGTGACCCTCACCCCATTTTCCTTGACTGTGTACGTCAGTTCTAAGTCCTCGTATTCCCCCCTCATTGTTGCCAATGTGGGGTATCTATCCCTGTACAGCCTCTGCACAGAGAAATTCATATTTGGATCATTTGGTTCTGTCACCACTACTTTCACACTAGCTCTAGCTTCCACGGGATTACCGACCTCTACCACCGTCTTTTTGAAGATCTTCTCCGGCCAGTCGAAACGGGCGTGCCTCTGTGAACATTTCCGCCGTTTTCGGCTTTCTCGTGTCCTTCCCTTCTTGTGTTTTTTCTGGTTCCGAGTCGGTTGATATGTCTTGACTCCCGAGATTTAGGCTAGATTTGTTGGCTTTATAAATCTCAACTAGTAAGTTCACCGCCTTATGTTTCATCTCCCCCTTAACCGGTCCTCTCCTGGACAGGATTTCCAGGATCTCCCTCAGCTTCCTGAGATCCCTTTCCCCGTCTGTCTCATCGAATTCCTCCCTCTTATCTTTTTTATGTCGAACTTCTATCTCGGGGCTGTCCGCCTTCCTCTTCTTGGATGTCTGGTAATCCTCGTCTCCGAAGAGTATGTCTTTTAACACACTGTCAACCCATGGTTCGTGGTCCTCTTGGTCTTGTTCTATTTCTTTATCCTCCATTATTAGTGTAGAGTGCCTAACTGGTCCCAATGACCTATTTAATTTTATTTTGTTTTCCTCACTTTTTTTAAGGAGTTCTTCCTCGAATTCCCTCTGTTCATTCCTCTCTCTTTCTTCCCTTTGGTCTTGTGTCTCATGTGTATCTGTATTCATTTCTAACTGTGTCTTATCGTCGTCCTGGTTCCGCTGCCTGTGGTCGTCTTCGTTGTCTTCCTTCCATTCTTTCTTCTTTTTTGTATCCATGTGTATCCCACGAGTAGGGACGTCCTATACGTCGGACGCGACAGTGCGCCCTTCCCGCGCCAAGGCTGGATACTTCGGGAGGTCGCCAGGTATCCCGAAGGGATCGTTCGCGATGCTCTAACCCTCGCATCTCGCATATATTTGGCACGATGCCTTCCACCGTGATATTGGGGATTTTTTCTTGAGGTTTACTCCTCTTGGGGGTGGTTAGGTGGGAGGTGTGTGGGGGGAAAGGGGACGGGGGCAGGTATGGGGTGTGTGATCGGCCGCTCGCTTTGGATAGGGGGTCTCATTCAAAGGATGAGAAGAGGTTTTTTTTTGTTGGGGAGGGCGACAAGTTTAGGTTTCGAGTGACCGTAGGAGCAGGGAAGGGTATCTGTAATTGCTGAAGGCGCAGCAACTGTTCGCCTCAGTTGCTGCGCCTTTTAGCGTCCAGTGGCGGTGTCCGGCGCTCACCCGGTGCACAGGCACTGGACGCTGAGACTGTGTTTGGTTTCACTGGTCGTGCTCCCCTCACAAAATAAGGGACAAAGACCAGTTACTCAGCCCTCCCACCAACGGCAAGGAAAAATTACAGTCTCGGGGAGAGAACCTAACCTCACCAACCCTAACATAAACTTATTAAGATAAATCATGTGGGTGTATTGCTCCTACGGAGCAATACACTTAGACATCCTACGGCCGTCTGTATAATATAATAATAATAATAAACCGACTTTTATTTCCAAAAAATAATAAGTATAACAAAAATGTACATTCTCTAAAGTAGAGGGCGAAGTTTATTTTTGCTGTGTTCTAAGACACAACAAAAATATTCTTCCACTTAACCCCAGTGTAATAGTAGTCTTATGGTTCTAAAAAAACACTAGTAAAGAATATAATATTGAACAGTAAGATAGTAAAAAATGCACCTCACAAGGAAGACTTACCCACTTACTTTTTTATTACTATGAGAAAGAGAAAAAAAATCACGGCACCTTAATTTTGAATGTTTAGGAGACGGCGTTTAAGCAAGAATTTAAATTTTGGTATGTTACATGTTTTTAATGTAGATGGAATCTTATTATATAAACTGCTGATTTGATAACTATAAGAGCGTCGATAAAGCTCACTTGAAAAAGGAGGAATAGTCAACAATCCCCTATTTCTTATATTTATATTGTGAACATCAGAGCGATATTTTATTTTTCGATGTAGGTAAGATGGTTTTTTATTTACAATTACTTTATGACAAAGAGTGAGAAAATGATGTTTTCTTCTATTCTCCATATTTAGCCATTTAGTTTCTTTTAATTTATGCGATACTCTTTGTCGCCTTCTTATACCAAAAATTAAACGAAGACACGAATTTTGAACTTTTTGGATCTTATTTTTATATACTAGAGTTAAATTTGGTCCATACAATACATCCGCGTAATTAAATAATGATAATACAAGTGTTTCACAAAGCTGTTTTTTCATATGAATTGAAAATAAATGGCGATTTCCATAAATCATTTTAATATTACAATAAGCGCGTTGTATCAGTATATTTACATGTTTCTGAAACCTTAGTTCGGAGTCAAGAGTAACACCTAAGTTTTTTGCAGCATTTACAACTTCAAGTTTTTCATTGTTTATATAAATGTTAATTGAATTTATCAAATATTGCTGATGATGCTTATTACCAAATAACATTACTTTTGATTTCGTTGGATTAATAATCAGGCAGTGCTCAGTTGCATAATCAATAAATGCTTTTAGATTGTCATTAATAATTTTACAGGCATTTTCCACATCATCTGGCTTAAAATTTAAATACAATTGGGTATCATCAGCATATAAGTGCACGTTGCAATTCCGAATTTTGGTTAAAAGTTGAGAAGTATATATAGAAAACAATAAAGGTCCAAGGATGGAACCTTGTGGAACACCTGATTTAAGTAATAGAAAGTTTGAATTTACACCATTGATATAAACTTGCTGCTCTCTAAATTTGAGATACTGTTCAAGTAAAGTACTGGCATTATTAGAAAATCCTATATATTTTAACATGCTAATCAAGATCGTAATGTATGGTATCGAATGCACGACTGAAGTCTAATAACACTAACACTGTGCACTCACCTTGATCTACTCCTTTTAAAATATCATCAGTAATATGAAGTAAAGCAGTAGTACAACTATATCCTTTACGGAAACCTGACTGAATAGAAGGAAGTAATGAATTAACATGTAAATAATCTTTAATTTGTGTTTCCAAAGCTCTTTCTAAAACTTTGGACAGGGTAGGCAAAATACTTATTGGTCGCAAATCTTTAAATTCAACAGGATTTTGCTTTTTAGGCAAAACCTTAATAATTGCTTTTTTCCAGGAAGTTGGAACGACACAGTTAGTTATGCAAAAATTAACAATATGAGTAATATAGGAAATTATATGTGGACAACATAGTTTAATCAAATTAACATTTAAACCATCACATCCCACGGAATTAGTTTTTATGTCACAAATTGCTTTGTAAACAAACAAGTCATTAATTTCATGAAAGTTAAAAGTAGAATCTATAATTTTATTAGTTTTATAAAACATTTTAACATCTTCTGATGGTTCAGATTGTGGAATTGATTCAATAAAAAATTTGTTTATCTCATCTGGATTATTTAAATTATTTGGTATCTCAATTCTTTTGTCAGGTATAAATTTATTATATTTTAGAGTACGCCACATTTCTCTAGGAGTGTTATTATTAAACTGTTGCACGAAATATGCTTTCTTTTCCCTCTTAATAGACTGAAACGTAAAGTTACGTAAATTTTTATAAGTTTGGAAATAAACCTCAGATCTAGTTCGCTTATACTTACTTAGTGCTTTATCGCTTTCTGCCATCATCATCTTTATAGGAAAAGTTAACCAAGGTGCTTTAGGCTTAGTAACTCTTGATGTAACGATAGGGGCATGTCTGTCAAAAAGACTATTCAGACAGTTTACAAAATACGAAATTTTTTCATCAACTGTGGTCTGATAGAAAATTCTAAAAAATGATGTGTTAAATAGATCATTTTCAAAGCTTACTTCATCAAAATTTTTAAAACTTCTATAAGTAATAAATTTTGGAGTTTTTATGTTATTATCAATTTTTAACTTACAGAATACCATTGAATGATCTGAAATAATCTTTTGCATAACACCCCCATCATAATCAGTACTGTTCGGTACTATAACATAATCTAAAAGAGTTGCCGAGGTGGCTGTAACTCTAGTAGGTTTATCAATTATCTGGCATAAATTAAGTGCTTCTAGAATGCAATTAAATTTTTTTACATTTGTATTTTCAAAGTCCAACAAATCCGAGTTAAAATCCCCCATACATATCATCTCATCTACAGTTGTATAAATATATACAAGACTGTCTTCAAATTCATCTAAAAAAATGTTTGTATTTTTTTCATGTGGTTTATAAATAATTCCTATGGCATAAGTTTTTTTACTAATAGTTACTTTAATCCAAAGCTGTTCCCAAATGCTCACTAATAATTATTTCGCTACGTATTGTATTTCTAACATAAATGCAAACTCCTTTACCATTACAGTTTCTATCAGCCCTAAATAAACAATACCCATTTATAGCTAACACTGAATCATTAATACTCTCTTTTAACCATGATTCACATATTAAAAATATGTCAAAATCATTTTGAAATACACACACCGGCAAAATTAGCCGAACACGTTAAAAATGGGACATGTTTGATATCTCGTATTTCATAAACCAGTGGTCCGATTTGAGTGATTCTTTTAGTATGTTATAGCCTTATTATTTAAGAATATCGGTGTAATAATATTGTTGCTAGACAGGTAAATGTCATTTTATACTGGGTGTAACAAGCATACTGTGTTTTTTTCATAAAATTCGGAACACCCTGTGGAATATTCCAGCATATATAAAATATTAAAATTAAAACTTGATTGTAGAATTATGCTTTCTTAACATTTTCTTTTTTGATTTATTTGCTTATGTTGGAAAATAAAAAAGTTATGTGCTTTAACAACTAACCATGTTTTTTATCAATAAATCCTCATAGTAGGGGAGAAAAGTATGCTAAATTTGCAATTACTCGAGCGTTCTTGGGACCTGGAGTGAATTGTGAAGAGTGGGTGCTACAACCAAAAAAAGTTAAGTTAAGTTTTCCATAAAGTGTGGGACTCTCCATTTTTCAATTTAATTTTCCATTTCCACCAATCGTTTTTTCCGATTATAGCGCCATTTATCTATAATAGGAAAAAATGTTGCGAATAAAAGTTGCTTATTTTTAAGTCAAGGATCCAAATCTGCAATAAAAATTGGGAGTTCCTATTTAATATTTTAATGTAACCCCCCACCCCACCTCCGTAGGGGGTCGTGTTTGGTGCCATTCGGTAGATTTTTGAAAAATATTGGATGGGTGTATTTTGCAGTTCAAAATGATGTTCATTTCGCAAAATATCGCAGGTTTCGTATTAATAATTTTTAATTTACCCCCCACCTCTCTCCGTGGGGTGTCACAAGCCCCCACGGAGGTGGGGTGGGGGATTTAATTTAAAATCTTAAATATGAGCCCCCAATTTTTATTGCAGATTCGGATTCTTTACGTAAAAATAAGCAACTTTTATTCGACATATTTTTTCGAATTATGGATAGATAGCGCTATAATCGGAGAAAAATGATTGTTTCAAATGGAAAATTAAATTAAAAAATGAAAAGTCTCCCACCTTATGGAAAACGTAACTTAACCTTTTTCTGATTTTAGCACATACTCTTCACAATCCAATAGGTCCCCATAACGCTCGAGTAACTGCAAATTTAGTATACTTTCCTCCCCTACTATGAGGATTTATTGATAAAAAACATGGATAGTTGTTAACGCACATAACTTTTTTATTATCTCACATAAGTAAATGAATCGGAAAGAAAAATATTAAGCAAGCCTAAATCTACAATCGAGCATTAATTCTAATATTTTACATATGCTATAATATTCCACAGGGTGTTCCAAACTTTAAGAAAAAAACACAGTATGATTGGTACACCCGGTATAAAATGGTATTTACCTGTCTCGCAACAATATTATTACAACGATATTCTTAAATAATACGGCTATAACATACTAAAAGAATCACTTAAATCGGACAACTGGTTTATGAAATACGTGACATCAAACATGTCCCATTTTTAACGTGTTCGGCTAATTTTGCCGGTGTGTGTATAATCTGTCTCACATCCCGTATTGAAGGTAACAGTGATCTAGCATTGGCACAACCTATCCTTAAGAAATGCATTTCGAACTATGTTCAGTCATATAAAAATACCTACTTAATTAAAATAATAACAAAAACGATAAATAAATTCGCAAAAACAAGTAGTGATATTCCTAGTCGACACACCAAGGTGTATCTCAATTACACACATTACCAGTGCTGTAAAACTTACTTAAATTTAGTAAATGAATTCAATTTAACGTGCAATTAATTTCTTAATTTAGTAAAGAAAGCAAAAAAACATTAGTGATGAAATAAACACAAAAATAGGAAATTTTACTCAGTGAGTGATTCCTGTATCTTCTATTCAGAGTTTAAACTAACAAAATAGAAACACAAAGCGTAATACTTTTTCATTACTATTAACTAATAAAATAGAAAGAACAAAAAAAAAAGATCTAGAAAATAAAAAATAAAACACCTATATCAACAATTATTACAATAATTCACAATGAACCCAAATAATTACAATGCATTAACATCATCCATCGTAGCTATTTTAACAATCCTATCAGAATTATTAAATTTAATAAACACATTACCGTATTTTGTCCACACTTTACCATTTTTCGAAACTTTTACCAAAGCAGCTTTTAAAATATTCATCCTTTTCGGTGTTAGATCCTCTCTAGCGACAATTTTGCTTTGTTTTAATAATTTTTTATTACTATAAACAAACTCCTTACAGGTTGTGGATAAAAACTTTACAAGGATAGGTCTTAACTTGTTAGTTTGCTTGCCTATTCGAAAACAAGATTCAATACTGTTTTCATTTATTTCTAAGTTCATGGTCCCAGTGAAAATATCCATCATAATTTTCTTACAACTTTCTTCCTGGTTCTCAGTAACTCCATAAAATAAAATATTACGACTTCTGCTCGCTTCCTCTTGTTTCTCTTGCTTTTGTGTCAGAACCCTTATAACTTCATCCTGTTCCTCTAATTTGTTTTTAACTTGAACATTTTCTTCTTTTAATTTCTGGATATCTTCTTTCAATTTTCTGCTAATACTTTCAGTTATTGTTTTGGCAATTTTGCTTATAAAATCTTCCGAGGTACACAAAGTTGTGACTAACGATTTAATTAATATGTGCAGTTCGTCCTCTCCTTTGACCGAAGTCGATCGAGTTCTCGCTCCTTCCATTATGAAAAAACAAAAATGGGAATAAACAAAAAGTACTTACAAGTGTAAATGTTTACTGCAATCAATTTGTCAGCACACTAACTCTTCATTTAACAAGAATGTTATTTTAGTTTGCACGTATTTTCAAAATTTTAGCAATTTAAATACAGCACTGTAACAGAACGTCTACTCGATTCGAGCCATAGACTACTACTATGGAGCGATATACTCCGACGCCCTACGGGCGTCGAATCATTTATATTTTTGGCTTATGGCTTCTAATATATTCTTAAAAATATCTTTAGCATCGCTTCCATATATTGCTTCCCACATAAACTGATCAATATATTCAGCCAAAAACGGGGAATTCATCACTCCAAGTCTTCTCAGGTATTGTTTTAGGCGAGACCAATACCCTTCTGCGTGGTTTGTGCATACCCCTGTTTCTGGATCTTTGAAATATTTGCTATGATTCACAGTTTTGTGAATATAGCCACAGTTTTTCAAATTGGAGTAACCTTTCCACTGGTCTGTCCAAATTTCTGTTCCTTCCCGGACGTGTTACCGATTAACCGCATTCCGGCTAAAACCTACCACCACTGCTTACATAAACCTAACAAAGATTATTCTAACTCAATCTAACCAAAGCTAAACAAAACTAATTAAGATAAACTACATTAGGGGGTGTACCTTAACCACTTTCAGATTAAGTTAGGTTAATCTAGCCTAATATAAAAGTGATTAAGATAAGATGTATCAGTGGGTGTATTGCTCCTACGGAGCAATACACGCCGACGCCCTACGGGCGTCGGTAGTTCATTCCACGGTCCGGGAATTAACCAAACTTAACCTAACCTAACCAAACCTTTTTTTGGACTGAGGGGAACGCTCATAGCTGACTAGGGAAGGTGTCCCTAGTACTGTTGGACTCGGACAGGAGAGGAGAACACGCTAGGATGCGCCAACCACGTATGGTCAATGCATCCCGCGTGCACCCCATAACCAGCCGCCTACCAACTAAAACCACCCCTTCTTCCGACCCGGAATATCCCTGGACGTGTTCTGTAGAGAACGATACATGGGGATATTCCGCGCTGTCTGGAGTATAGTGTTAAAGAAGCATGGCATGTATCCTCTCCCCTCTACCTAAAAGCGGTAGGGGAAGAGGTGGAGTGACTGTCCCTGCAAAGGAGGGGGGTTTCCTAGGCTCCTATCGGAGACGATAGGGCTGTAGTGGGGCTCTTGATCCCTATGTGGGGTGAAAAAGATAGAGAAAATAATGGCACTGGAGCGGCCCTAGACGGGAGGGTCGCCTTGTATTTTTTTTTATTGGTATACTTACTATACTACGATTTTGTTTGGTGACCATTTGGACTTTTGATGTCTTGTTTGTGTCCGTATTCTTGTATGTTCGATATACTGTATACTGTACTCCGATTTGTTTAACTATTTTTTTTTATCTGCTCTGCTCTACCCTTTCCTGCGCAACTCTCTCTTTAATAATACCCGTGACCACGTCAATTACGAATTCGAAGTCGTTTCTGCTGGTCATTGCTAAATTTATTATATTATCGGGGCCGACGTCTCCGAAACGGTTCCTGAGCCTGGTCTGCCCGCGAGCGAACACGCCGCACCGGAAAACGCAGTGTTCCGCGTCCTCCCTCACGTGGCAGGCCAGGCACAGGTCGTCGTTCGATTTACCGATACCGTGCGTGAACGCCCGGAAAGAACCGTGTCCTGTCAGGAACTGCGTAAAGTAAAAGTTTGTTCTCCGGAACTTACAAGCGTACCACGCCCCCACATTCAGGATAAGTCTTTTGGTCCATTGTGCCTTCCTTGTTTCTGCCTCCCACTCCGTCTGCGAGTCGACCAGGAGCCGTTCTCTGGCGGCTGCTCTTACCTTTGGCAAGTGGCCATTTGCTGCCTCGTGCAGTGTCGTGCGTTCTCTGACTAGCAGGTGTATAGGAGGGGCACCCGCGATGACTTGTAGGGCCGTGGTTGATGCAGTCCGGTATGCACTGCATACATTTAACAGAGGCTTCCTCTGCGCTTTGCTCAAGATATCTCTATACTTCTGGTGTCTTAGAGCCTCGATCCAGACCGGGGCCCCGTAGAGAAGGGTAGACTGTACGATATGCAGGTACAGTCTTCGTTTGGCGCTACCAGGCCCTCCGATGTTTGGTGTTAGTCTCCGGAGGGCTGCGGTTTGCGCCTCGGCCTTCTCTACCACCCTTGCGAGGTGCTTGGAGAACCCGAGTCCCCGTTCGAGGTCTATACGCAAGTATCTGGCGCAAGAGGACGGTTTTATCTCACTGGCTCCGAAGCGGAAAACCAGGTCAGGCCCGGTTCGCGGTGCCTTGAGGACCACCACCTCTGTCTTAGCGCTTGCAAGTTCCAGGTCGTTACTTGACATCCAGGCGCTCACGCGACGAAAACACCTCACCGCTTTCTCGACCACCTCCCAATAAAAATCGTTGGTGACCAGGATCGCGAGATCGTCGGCATACGCGATCGCGTTACACATGCGTCCGAAATTAATCCGCAGTACTCCATCGTACAAGATGTTCCAGAGTGTCGGTCCGAGGACCGACCCCTAGGGGACGTCCGCCGAGAGTTTTACATTTTCCGTCTTGTTTACAGATAGGTATCTCTCAGTCAGATAGCTCTTAATGATGTTTATAAGGTAAGTAGGCACTCTGAGGGCCTCCATCCTATTGATGATATGCCCCCAGCCCGCCGAGTTAAATGCATTTCTAACGTCGAACATAATCAATACCGCCCATTTCCTTTTACTGTCTCTCACGCTTTTCGTGACGTACCCGACAGCGTCCACCGCCGATCTAGCCTTCCTAAAACCGTATTGCCTATCTGAGATGGCGTTTGCGGCATCTAATCCCGCTTCCAGGCGGTTTTTAACTATATTTTCATATAGTTTGCCTAGGCAATCTAGGAGGCAGATGGGTCGGTAGGAGCTGGCCTCCTCCGGGTTCTTACCTGGTTTAGGTATCAGGGTGAGGCGTGCCCGTTTCAGGTCGTCAGGGAAAGCCTGGGACACAAGAAGCCGGGACAGTACCGATCTAAACAATTCAGGCTGCGCGGCAACCGCGATCTTAATGGCCTCCGGCGGCACTCGATCAGGTCCCGGCGACCTCCCCGTCTTTATCGCGTCTACTGCCCTGGTGAGTTCCATAGGAGTAATGGCTTCCGGGAGCTCACACATGGTGGGCTCGAACAGCAGCTTTGGCTTCCTGGGGAAGAGGGCGCTCGCGATGTCCCGCCTCCTGTCCTCAGTAAGTCTGTACGGGGTTTCGACTCTCAAGGTCCTAACAGCTAACCTGTAGGCCTCACCCCATACATCCTCCTCAAGCGCATCGCACAGATTGGTCCAACATGTTCGCTTGGACCTCCTAATGATTTTATTGAGGTCCTTTTTTGCGCTCTTATATGTATCTCTTGCCATTGGCGTTCTTTCCCTCTGTGCGATGCGCCTCAGTCTGAGGCACTGGACGCGGGCATTCTGAACATCATCATTCCACCAATACGGTACCGTATACGATACCAGATTGCTGTTCGTGCTCGCCCTGTGCGCGTATTATGGCACTTCTAAGGCAAGGGAAGTCGGTGGCCCCCTCGCAGAAGCCATCCAACCTCTCCCTAAAAGACACCGACCTCGTAGGAGATGTACTTGTGGAATGTGAAAAGATTCTCATCCATCACATCCCACTTAGTGACCTTGCTGGCATACTTGTCATTCACCAGAGTGACGTCAATATGGGTGCGTGAGTCCCCCCCTCTCAAAAGTGTGCTTGCCGTTATTTACGACCATTACATTGAGAGAGGAGATCCACTCACTCCATACTTCTCCTCTACTATCGTTCCTTGGGGATCCCCATAGGACGGATTTTGCAGTTATATCTCCGGCTGTGATGAAATTTTTCTCCACCAGGGCCGTATTCGTGATGCTATCCATCTTATCAAGATAGACCGTCATATTGACGTTTGGAGAGATGTAGTAGGCTATAATGGCCACATCAACAAGGTTGATCTTTACTACACCCTCCTTCCTCGTGATTTTATCGATTCTTAGATTCCTGTTGATAAGATGGATAGCGACATCGCAGAGCGTGTCCGATATCCAGCCAAACCTCCCAGCAATATTCTTGTTTGGCTCTGGGACTATTACCAGATCCGCCCCGATGTCCAGGGCCTTCGCATGGACCAGGTCGTGCGCCGCCTTGGCCCGTCCGACGTTGACCTGCAAAACCCTCAAACTCTTATTGTTCATTATATTAGGATTAATTGATTTCACGTATGAGCTATCTGACCGAGAGTACCTAGGAACCTAGGGGAACGTGGGATGGTGGAGGGGTAGAGCAGCCGGGCGCTTCCCTCCGATTTTCTTTGAGGACCGTGTGTGGGGGATCCGTGGTGGTCTCCTCGCCGTCGCTACACTGGAGATCGGTGTCCCCGCGCTCTGTAGCTGTAGTGGTTACTGGGACATTGTGGTTACTTGTTTTGATTGGTCCATCCTACGTAGTGGGGGGAAGCGCGGAGGAGGAGCCCCGGGCACCATGCCCCGCTCCGTCGCTCTCGCCCTTTGTAGAGCATCTCTGAACGCGGAGCATTTACCGCTACCGTGTCTGTGCGGCTCTTTGCATAGTACACAGTACTCCTCCCCCTCGCATCCGTCCATGATATGGCCTTGCTTGCCGCACTTAAGGCAATGCCTCGTGCGGTCTGGTCCAGTACACTTGCTTTGTTCATGTGCTAAGCTCCAGCATCTTTGACATCTTTTAACTATGTACCTCTTTTCGATCTCACACCTAGCCAAGCCGATTTTTATATGCCCCAGGTCTAGTAGTTTCTTTGCGGCCGAGGAGCTAAGCACCAAGGTAGCAGCCCTCGTATCCCCACGCATAGGGCGGATTTGTTTGATCGTGAAGCATGGTCCCCTTCTCCCACTTCCCTACAAACCGCCTCTTTGATCTGGATCTCCTCCGTGTTTGCGGTCATCCCTCTAACATGGATGACCGCCTGCCTCTCGCTTCCCACCATCTTCGCGGTGAGCCCGCTCTCCCTCTGCGTGATCGCATTCCTTATTTCCGAGGCTGCAACCTGGTCCTTATCTATCGTTATTAACAACCCCCCATCCTTGGTGCTCCTGAGGCTTTGGATAGCCCCCTTGGCCTCAGTGCCCCAAACCGCTTTTTCCACTCCATCGAGGAGTTGCGCATATGTGGCATCCTTCTTTTTTACAATAAACCCATATGTCGGCCTTTCTCTTCTTGTGGCGGTAGTATGTACGGTTACCTTTTTTACTGTTGACTTGTGGAAGATGGCTTCTGCCATCTTCCTCAGTTCCTCCACAGGCATATAGCTCATGTGGTGGAGAGACACTGAGTCTTCATCTTTAGTATCGTCTCTCATCCTCACCAGGGTGTCCCATAACTGCTCCGGAGTGTGGCTCTGCGTTTTGATGATGACCTCATTGGTAGTAACCCTAACCCCGTTTTCTTTGACCGTATACGTCAACTCTAGATCCTCGTATGCGCCCCTCATCGTTGCCAGTGTGGGGTATCTATCTCTATACAGTCTCTGGACAGAGAAGTTCATGCTTGGGTCGTTGGGCTCCGTAACCACCACTTTCACGCTGGCTTTGGATTCCACGGGGTTACCGACCTCTATAACCGTCTTTTTATATATCCTCTCCGGCCAGTCGAAGCGGACGTGCCTCTGGAAGTCCTCATAGATCTCCACTCCCTCGAGGCTCGCCACCTTAACCGCCCCGGGGGACCGTGCCAGGCATCCCTCTGGGTGGACATCTCCGCCGTTTTTGGCTTTCTCGTGTCCTTCCTTTCGTGTGCTTTTATTTCTGATTCCGAGTCGGTAGATGTGTCCTGACAGTAGTGGGCAAATGAGAGTTCTGGCCGCACAACCCCCACCCCTTTTTGTACCCCCACTCCTACCCTGTATACCCCCACCCCTAATTATACAAAGGTGGGGGGTATACAGGGTAGGAGTGGGGGGTACAAAAAGGGGTGGGGGTTGTGCGGCCAGAACTCTCATTCCACCATTTTGTACCCCCACCACTTTATACCCCCCACCACTTTCGACCCCCCACCACTTTATACCTCCCACCACTTCATACCACCCACCACTTCATACCTCCCACCATTTTGTATACCCCCTACCACTGACCAGGTCAACGACTGGTCAAGAAGTCAACGAACAGTCAACGACCGGTCAACGACTATTGAGGAATGAAGGGTGGGAAAGGTAAAATATATTAAATAAACAAGAATTAGTAACAACTTTATTTTTATGTAATACATTTATGACATTGGTTTTGTATGGTAGGTAATTGCTAAATAATGAAGTAGAACAGTGTTCCCAGCAAGGTAATTTCATTTGGATAGCTTCTTTTCCGCGAATATGTGGTGGAAGTTCATCCCACTTATCTAACAAATCAAACCCATCTACGTGATCCAGAAGGTACCACGCTGGAAATCGATCCACCTCTTGTTTGTTAAATAAACAAAAATCTTTACGACGAAGGTAATGATCCGTTATCACTTGCTCTAATAAAGGATTATGTTCAACTAGATTTAAAATACAAATAGAGCAGTCACTTATAGAAGGAGGATACATCACCCCATCACAGGTGGAAGGCCAATGATGATAACAGCGAGTAATTTTCTGTCGAATATGCGGATCATTTTTCACTTCATCTGGTAGTTTATGTTCAATTTCTCGTAAATCAGATGTTTTCATATACTGAAGATATTGTAAAGGAAAATCACGTAATTCTTCAAAAGAAAATGCACTCAACGGAATAGCAGGAAAGTGTTTACTGTAAGACCCCATGTCGGATACTAAATGTTTGATTAGATGTAAAATAAATAGCCAACACAAAAATAACTGGTTATACCTCACACTCACATATACCTCCCATCTCGCAGATACCCCCCCCCCCTCACAGATACCTCCTACCCACAAATACCTCCTACCCACAGATACCTCCCACTTTCAGACACCTTCTACTTATTAACTAGACGTAGAGAATCTCAAAGGTTAGCTAACCTGTCTATCGAGTGAGTAAACATGTCTCAATATAACTTTAGTGGTAACACACCCGTTCAAAAATATGTTGTGGAGAATAAAAAGGATGTAATAATAGCAGAAAGAAGCTTTCAGTTAAATAGATCAAAATGTAAATTTGTATCTATTGGGTTAAAGTATGGTGCGGAGTGTATACCAGTGATAACTCTATGTGGTAATCAAGGGCAACGGGTAGTATTCACGGAAGAAGATTGGATAGATTTACTATACTACCAAGGAGTAATTACAAATTATCTGTATACAGTGGGAGATAGTGCGTCTATAGACAGAAAAAACTATAGAGTAGAATTTGAAAAGGTGCAGGAAGCTAAAGTAATAAAAATATCTTAAACTAACTCCTATATATATTTGGGGTATGAAAGCATTTGCAAATTATGGGAAGTGTTACCGCTTATACAACATCATATTAACCATTTAAAACAAGGAAATTTCGATGAATATTTGAAGAGTCTATATCAGCGATTACGAAATAACACAGGTAATTTTTATGAAAACGTGGTAAGAAGTGTCGACGCAAGCACCCACATTCGCTTTGAAGATTTAAGTAATATTTTGGAATTAGTGTATGTGTATCCAGAAGTTCTAAAAGATACCTACACAAACTGGGGGAAAGAGTAACTTTTAATGAACATCTTAACAAAACGCATGTTCTACTAGTTTGGAAATATGCACATCATCAAGCATGACAAAGGTATTGGGAAATGTTTGTAATAGATACAATCAGGTTTAAAAAAAGAATTGAAAAAACTTCAAAAATAATATCCCCGATTTTAAGTTTAAATCATAGAATATATGTATACAATAACAGATTTAAATAAATATTAAAACATAAAAGTCTTTTATTTATAAAATTTATTAAACACAAAATGTTTAACATGTCTAATAATCACATTTAAAAATAGAAAATATCACAAATAACTAAATACCAGGATAAACAAATTTTTGATAAATATTCTCCCTCTAATTGAGTATTACCAGAACAGCTATACAGTTGACGCTATTCTGTTTAAATTTTGCATAGATTTTCTTTACACATTTCGTGAGGTAACGCTGTCGAGATATATTTATTTTTAGGCTTATTTGTTGTTAAGCAATAATAAATATGTTGATTTTCACCCTTTTAATACAAAAAAAATTTCGTTTGTTCGACTTCTGAGTGATACCAAGAACTCAAAAATCATTAAAAATAAAAACTCGCCAGCGTTACCTCGAGAAACTCATAAGCTAATAAGATCTTTTTGAATTGTTTGGTTCGCATAATCCAGTTGCGAGTTCTGATGTTCACCACAAAATCCATGATTTTGAGATGTCTGTAAAAATTTACCACCGTTGGTTTATTTTTCATTATTTTTCCTTGAAATTTTTTTGAATATTCTTTAAATTATACTCAATATGTTTATTTAATTTAAAAATAAAATAATTGTACCATAGTTTCAAAAAATCACAAATATATGCTTGAAAAGTTTATTTCAAACCATACCTTCTCCTTAAATATAGTCGAACCCGCTTATATAATAATTTGTAACATGTTAAATTATAATTTACTTTGTATACTTATATAGCATCTGAAAATGTAATTGATAATAAATTATTTACAAACTTATTCCCACCCTTTTGTTACAACCTACAATCCACAATTTTACCGTTTTTTCATTTAAAACTAGATTCATTAGAACTTTAAATAAATGTTTAAATTAAATGTTATACTGCTTTGCAACCAGCTAAGTTATATTTTACTACCCAAAAATAAAATTAATACTAAACTGTTTGATAATAAAAAAACTTATTTTTTACTCTTTATGTTGAAAGCGGTTAAAATGGATACCAAATTACAATTTTTTGCTTTTTATTTAAAACTACTTTTAAATCGATAGAATTATGATGCAAATAATAATATAAGTCTTACTAAGATGGAGAGAAGAAATTTTATAAAAATTAGCCTTGCTGAACTATAAAACTTGATTCACAAAAAGTTGATTCAAAATGATAATAAAGTTATGCTAGAATAATTATGAACCTGATAGGTATAAAAGCTTGATTTAAAACAATATTTTAACTTTTTTGAAGTAAATTTGTTTCTTACCCCTTTTGACATGAATATCATTTTATAAAAATTAAATACTTCTCTAAGTTTAAAGTAAGAAAAACTCATGTATATTGTTAAATACGTTTTTATTAAAAAATAAACAAATAAACATAAATATAAAATTTAATATAAACACTTAAAAAATAATTAATACTAACTAAAAATAAACATAAATACAAACTATGATTCAATATATACACTTAAAAATAATTAAGACTAACTATACAAGGTTGCAGGAGTCACCTACGGGGTAGAATCTGTAACAAAGAAATAACAACATTATAGAAAACAGTATAAGACACTATAAACACTATAGAAGAACAAATTAAAATTCCGTAATATAAGATTTGTAAAAATTCGTAAAAAACTGTTTTGCTATGTTCGTAAAAAATAAAAGTTAGATACGTAAAAAATTGTATTAATATACAAATAGCACTAATAGAAGAACAAAATAAAATTCCGTAATAGAGAATTTGTAAAAATTCGTGAAAAACTGTTTTATTATGCTCGTAAAAAGTAGATTAGGTGAAAAATTGTATAAAAACTCACACAATATATACCGCTTTATGCACCCCCATCCCGCATCCCGCATTTCAGGATATCACCAGCGGTATTTTTGTTGAATAAGTCTGTAACAAACGAAAAACATAATCAGTATTGTAATTATCATTATTAGCATCGCTCTAAATTTTGTTAGTATAGTCGGTTCGCTAAACTCAGACACAATTGGCTAGTGATTTTAGTAAGTAATTTTGACAAATTGGTAAAAAAATAATTAATAAAGTTAATAATTAATAAATAGTTAGTAATTTTACCAATTTTGGTAAAATTGGTAAAAAACAAAAAAATACCTACTAAAATCACTAGCTAGTTGTGTCCGAGTTTAGCGAACCGACTATAAAATTGTTATGGTATATTACAATAAAAATTCTTACCTCGAGAATCTGATTTTACAGCATTCGCTAGGAGAGTTTTTGTGTTGTTGAGATCAACGATTAGGTGAGTTTTTTCCAAATGAAATGCCTCCATCATTTTTTTAGCATACGAAAATATGTTTTGGATGGCTTCCTCAAGTAAATCACTATCCTTAGTGTTTTCCTCCAACCTATTTTTGAGGTGGTCCCGATGGCGTTCTAGAGCCGTCACTAACCCTCCTTTGAAATCATCACAAAACGCGATGTGGTGGGCTTCATCACTATTTGTAATTTGTAGAACATCCGCCACTACATTATTGAGTGACGGCTCTGACTCCGAGATTATTTTTTTTTCAAGACTTTTACCTCTGTCATGGGTTTCTGGATTTCTACCCATTCATAATTGGAGATATTTAATATCTCATCCTCGACAGAGGGTTTGGAGTAAGTTTGCACATCACGTGTACCGTCTTCGAGGTCGGAGATATCCTCGATAAAAGGTGTGTAGCTACTTAAAGTGTTTGGAGGAGCGTGCACCTCCGCCGCTACAGTAAAACTTTGAGCCGCCACCACCGCTTTATTTTTCTTAACTTTTAAAATTAAGCGTTCCTTCTCTGTAGTTTTTGGGGTTAGTGTTTCACTCCCCACGTATATAATACTATCTTCTGACGACGCTCTCTTCTCTCTACCACTCACTTCCGTCACCGCTGGAGGGATGACCGACGGAACGACACCAAATAACTCACACCGTTTTTTTCTTCGGTACCGGCGACTCTTCACAAATAACACGCTTTGCGGCGATTGTACATTGTTCGTGACAGTCTAAATCCATTTCAGGAGCGGAAGCGGTTGAAAAACAAGACTTAAATAATTGAGTGAACATCTTGAACTGAAATTTATAAGAGAACTCAACCCAACGAAGTGGTAGGGTAGATTCTGAAACCCGTCCTGAAACCAGTTCTGAAACAAAGAAAGGTGGATGTCCTCCTGAAACCAGTTCTTAAACAAAGAAAGGCGGCGGTCACCGGCCACCGGATAACCTGACGCTGGTGTAATTTTTTTTCAACTTCGATTTTTTTTTCTTCAACTTCGTTTTTTTTTATATATATATATATATTTTTTGAGGTTTTTTTATTTTTGGTCCTACCACCACCTTCCAACCACTCTAATGAAAGGTCTTGACGGTTGGAGTACAAAGCTATCATTATTTTTTAGCAAAAATCACGCACAGCGGGATAGAGCGTTAAAAACTGCTTTTTTCATCCTACTTACACATTCCAACCACTCTAATGAAAGGTCTTGACGTCTAGAGTGTAAAGCTATCATTATTATCAAAAAAACTTCAAAAATAATATCTCCGATTTTAAGTTTAAATCATAGAATGTATGTATACAATAACAGATTTAAATAAATATTAAAACATAAAAGTCTTTTAGTTATAAAATTTATTAAACACAAAATGTTTAACATGTCTAATAATCACATTTAAAAGTAGAAAATATCACAAATAACTAAATACCAGGATAAACAAATGTTTGATAAATATTCTCCCTCAAATTGAGTATTACCTGAACAGCTATACAGTTGACGCTATCCTGTTTAAATTTTGCATAGATTTTCTTTATCGTGAGGTAACGCTGTCGAGATATATTTATTTTTATGCTTATTTGTTGTTAAGCAATAATAAATATGTTGATTTCCACCCTTTTAATACAAAAGAATTTCATTTGTTTGACTTCCGAGTGAGCATGTAAAGGTTGGAATAAATTCATCTTTTTCATGAATGGATCGATTTTAGAAAAAATCCTGAAACAGGTCAATTTGTATTTTTAAATTACGATTTTTTGATATATATGTATATCTTTCTAGTGACAAGAGATCGAGAGGTATAGCGATCACATTATATTTTTCTCTTTTGGTTCTCTATTTCTTTCTGAGCTCGCCAACAATCTTTGTGTTGCGGTTTTATGCACCGTTTTTTATCCCAGTTTTTCCCTATTGTGAGGTATTTAATACCTAATTTATACCTAATTAATTCTAATAAAAGGTCTTAATGTCTAGAGAACAAAGGTATCATTATTTTTTATAAAAATCACGCGTAAACCAATAAAGCGGCAAATTTTTTATCCTGCTCCCACATTCCAACCACTTGAATGAAGGGTTTTGACGTCTAGAGTAAAAAACTATCAATATTTTTTAGAAAAATTTACGCATGGTGTGATAAAGTGGTATAAACTGTTTTTATCCTACCCCCACATTAAAAACTCTAATGAGAGGTCTTGACGTCTAGAGTATAAAGCTATCATATTTTTAAGAAAGAAAGGTCTTGACGTCTTAACGAGTACAAATTGTAAGTGGTAAAGAACAAATACGAGTATTACGAATATCGTAGTGTAGTAATACGGCCTTGACCGGTTCAGTTTTGTCAAGATTAAGATGTTGTACCATAAGATAGAAAATCAAGACCTGTTCGTGGCATAAAAGGAATAAAAACAAAAAACCAATAAGTTCTTGACCGGATATCTACCTTTCTTTGTTGTCTACTTATTGCGTGGTGAGAGGTGGTACCTACGCACGATAGAAATCAAAATAGTCGCATACATCAAAAGGTATTTTAGCGATGACAATATATTTTTCTTTTTCGATTCTCTATTTTGTCTGCTCTCTCCAATGTTCTTTGTTTTGTGGTTTTATTCACCCTTTTTTACCCCAGTTTTCTACCCATTTTTTACCCATTGTGAGGTATTTGTTATAACATATTGTGTAGTTTAGAAATCCTGCTACCCGTTTCACTATCACCGTATATTCTCAAAAAATCTATATCACCACTCTAAATATTCTATATAACCAATTATATTAATTTCTATTTGTAATTTTGTGAGTATATTTTAAGATCAATAATAGTCTAAGATACGGTTGATCGGGGTTAAGCTGTTTAATGGATAAAAATTATTGGATATGTAATTTAGTATGTTAACAATTACAAAAACAAGTGGTATCCGATCAATTTTTTCTGGCTATAATTATTAACTAATAATTAAAAAATTACCTTTTTTATAAATTAAAAAAATTTCGACCCCGACATAATTTCAAATGTTTTGGATAATTATAAAACAAAAAGGTGATTTGTAATTTTTCTCTTAAGTTGACCGATTTCGAGTTATAAACAATTTAAAACTGAAAAAGGAACGAAAGATGACGATTTTTATGGCTCAAAAACAATATTTGGAATTACGAAGTACCTAAATTCCAGCTCAAACCTTATTCTATCAGTTATTGAGTGTTTTGGACTTGTTTCATTTTGAAACATCTTTCTTAGTTGTTAATACTTTGCTCCCCATAAGAAACCTCCCTTATCAACAATTAAAAAATATATTTTAGAATAAAACATGACAAAAAATCTTATCGGTACCTGATAGAAGGTTTGAACTTTAACTTAGGAACTTGATTAGAAAACAATATTTTTAATTGTGTTTTTTGAGCCTTGAAGATTGTTATCTCTTGTCCTTTCTTACGTTTTAAATTGATTATAACTCAAAAACGATCGAATTTCGAAGAAAAAAACTTTAAAAATTAAATATTTTTCTTTAATTTGAAATAAGGAAAACACATTTTATTGTTGAATTTTTTATTATAAAATAAAAATATGCAAATTATATAATCAAAATTATACCTAAACATATAAAAATAGCAACATATAAAAACTATTTAATTCCTTTAATTAATTATACAAACGAGTTTGCATAAATTTGCCACACTTACAAACCAGTTTCTTTCTGCAGATGTACGAAAGTTGGAGAATTATTTCCGGCTGAATATAAGTTCTGTAAACAAATAAAAACTTAAAATTATTAATTAATATTTACTAATGTAAAAATCTATTTAATTCCTTGGTTATACAAAAGAGTTTGCAAAAAATTTGTCACACTTACAAACAAGTTCCTAGCCGCCGGCAAGGTTTGAGAATTATTTCCGGCTGACAAAGAGTTCTGTAAACAAATAAAACATAATATTATTAATTAATATTTACTAATCAGGATGTAAAGTGTGTCTATACTATGTTGTGCTGAAGTGATTACATGTTATAGTTTAAAAAGTGGCGGTTTAAGTTAGGTTTTTTTGTTTTAAAAAGGTTTGTTTTTGAGTTACTGTATTAGTCCAGAAAGCCACTGCGCATCCGCTAGGAAAAATATTCTAATTCGGATTCTTTGCACAATCTTACTCAAAAAGGACTCCTTTTAACAAATTTGCATGTTGCCAGGACCAAAAAGTGGTCAAAAATTTTTTAAACGATTTTTTTTTGTTTTTTTCCTAAAATTATTTTTTTTGCACGGAAAAAAGTTTTTTTATGTTTTTTGGATCATTCCAAAGAGAAAAGGTCTTTAATGACTTTTCTCTAAAAATGATAGTTTTTGACATATAAGCGATTAAAAATTGAAAAATTGCGAAATCGGCCATTTTTGACCCTCAAAAACTATGTGAAAAGCTGGTAGGTAGATATTCTTTAAACATCGATTGATGAAATCCCGAAGAGTTTTTTGCAATACAATATTTAAAACTCATTTGTTTTTTAATTGCTAATCAAGCGTGCACGACACTTTTTTCCACCGACAGTATGGTGCAAATGAAAGGAATAAATTCGTTATTTCGTAAACCGGCGACTTTAAGGAAAAATCCCGAAACAGGTCGATTTTTATTTTTAAGTTATGATATTGTGGCATATATGGTATACTACTGACGTCATCCATCTGGACGTGATGACGTAATCGATGATTTTTTTAAATGAGAATAGGGGTCGTGTGCTAGCTCATTTGAAAGGTTCTTCAATTCTCTATTCAGTAATATAAACATTTACATAATTATTTATACAGGGTGTCCAAAAAATGTTTATTAAATGAAATTATTTGACAAAAAAAGAAGTAGAAGGACACCCTGTATAAAAAATTATGTAAATGTTTACATTATTTGATGGAGAATTGAAGAACCTTTCAAACGAGCTACCACACGACCCCTATTCTCATTTAAAAAAATCATCGATTACGTCATCACGCCCAGACGGATGACGTCACTAGTATACCATATATGCCACAATATCATAACTTAAAAATAAAAATCGACCTGTTTCGGGATTTTTCCTTAAAGTCGCCGATTTTCGAAATAACGAATTTATTCCTTTCATTTGCACCATACTGTCGGTGGAAAATAGTGTCGCGCACGCTTGATTCGCAATTAAAAAACAAAGGAGTTTTGAATATTGTATTGCAAAAAACTCTTCGGGATTTCATCAATCGATTTTTAAAGAATATCTACCTACCTTGGCAACATTCAAATTTTCAGTTTTTCACATAGTCTTTGAGGGTTAAAAATGGCCGATTTCGCAATTTTTCAATTTTTAATCGCTTATATGTCAAAAACTATCATTTTTAGAAAAAAGTCACCAAAGACCTTTTCTGTTTGGAATGATCCAAAAAACCTAAAAAAACTTTTTTCCATGCAATAAAAATAATTTTAGGAAAAAAACGCTTAAAAAATTTTTGACCACCTTTTGGTCCTGGCAACATGCAAATTTGTTAAAAGGAGTCCTTTTTGAGTAAGACTGTGCAAAAAATCCGAATTAGAATATTTTTCCTAGCGGATGCGCAGTGGCTTTCTGGACTATATAAATATGTAATTGTAAAAAATTGGGGCTTACAATAATATTATGTACAAGATCGTAGATACAGGTGTACGAACTGTCTGGCAAAGAATTCTGTAAACAAACAAAACAGTATTATAAATTAATATTTAGGTACTAATCAGGGTGTAAAGTGTAGTCAGTACTATATTGTGGTGAAGTGATTACATGTTGTAGTTTAAAAAGTCTTAGTGGTAGTGTCTTTATGGTAGAATATGTACTGATTTAAAAAAGGTTGTTTTTTGAATTACTACATAGATTATATAATACTATTGTTTACCTTCAGCTGTGCTCTTTGAAGCTAGATCCAACAACTCGTTATTATGCTGCATATCCGCTAGAGCTTTTTTCTTTTTTTCATTAATAATTTCCGCCGCTTGTCCGATGTATTGGAAAACGTTATTTGCGACATGCTTGAAAAGGTCATCCTGTTCAAGGATATGTTTTAATTTGTTTTCTAACCTTTCAGCTTGTCGTAAAAGCGCTTTCCTTACACCGTACTGGAAATCCTCCTCCAGCGTCTGGTCACATGGTGACTCATCATCAGTGATGGCTGTGACCACGGAACGCAGTGACGGCACCCCCGACGAGAACAATACCTCTTCTAACTCTTCTACCTCTTCTAACTCTTTTGTCTCTTCGCCCGCTTTCAAGATTTTCTCCTCCAGCTTCAGCGACTTCTCTTTTTCGACCTCCTCTACCACCTTAACTACCTCACGTTGTATAGAGGAGGTCGCCTCACATTGAAAAGAGGGTGTGTAATCATCCGCTGGAGCATACACCTTCTGCGCTGCTTTTTCTTTATTCCGCTGTATTTTTAAAATGAGGCGTTGCACCTCACTTTGCCGCAGCAACGGTTGAACGGTGTTCTCCCCCATAAAAATTATATCACTTTCTTCCGATTGTGTACACTCCGAAAGTAATCGTTTTCGTGATAACCCGCAGGATTCGCGACGATTTTCTGCATCCATTTTGAAAATTTACGAATGACTGAATGGCTTGAGAGAATATTTTGAACTGATTTTATACACAACGAGTTGAGTATGGTACTAGGTACGAAAAAACCAGTCCTGAAAGAAATAAGCAGGCTTGACATTGAGTATGGTACTAGGTGTGAAAAAACTAGTTCTGAAGGAAATAAGCAGGCTTGACCCGATCCGAACAAAGAAACGTGGGTGTGCGATCACACATGTGTTGCATCACAGAAAACTGGGGTAAAAAAGGGTGAATAAAACCACAAAACAAAGAATATTGGAAAAAGCAGAAAAAATAGAGAACCAAAAAAAATATATTGTCATCGCTATACCTTTTGGTGTATGCGCCTATTTTTGATTTTTATCGTAGGCACCACCTCTCACCACGCAATAAGTAAGTAGACAACAAAAAAATCTAGATATCCGGGCAGGAATTTATTGGTTTGATGAAACCGATAAGGGAAAGCTCATATAAAATATAAGAGTACATTATTCTAAGACAGCGGTTTGGTAGAGGGTCGTTATGGCTCGATATGGCTCAGCCACTCGCAATAATTTTTACTGGACACCTGACCGATATTTCTTGTATCTATACTTTATTCACATTAATCACTCCTCGCGCAATTTAATTACCATACTGGGAAACCGATAATTAATTCAATTGGTACCACCGAATCTAATTATTTACATATAATTACCCATTACCAGTCATTCATCTAATAAATTAATTCTTTAATCCGGCAACGAATTAATTATATCCAATTACCGAGTGTATTCACGATATGACAACAAAACGACTTTCGTACACGGAGACAAAAACCACTATCAATAAAGAATTTTAATTTACGTCGATGACCTGCAGGTAAGTACTTCCTAATAAGTTAATAATAGCCGACTCTCGCAAGAAACAGGTGTTCAGCTCGAGTTTTCAGTAATCAATCTAAGTTAAATTTATCATTCAAATAATAATATTTTATATTGTACACAAACATTGTTTTAAAATTTAATTCGGTTCTTTTAAAAGACAAAGGTTATTTCAACATCATTGTGTAGTAACAAGACATAAACTATCTACCGTTTAGGGGGTACTACCCTAGGTAATTCTAACCGTGGAAAGTGGTGCTCGAAAAACGTTCCATTACATTTAACACCCTCGCATAAGGAACAGGTTGAAGTTTCTGAATATAAATAAAATTTGGCCATTTTTTTATGTTAAAAAACAATATTTTCGGTATGGCACTCATGTTCAGCAAGACCATGTATGATTCTTCTTTTCATGTGTGATTTTTTCTAAAAAACAATGATAGTTTTTTAATCTAGGCGTCAAGACCCTTCATTCGAGTGGTTGGAATGTGGGGTAGGATAAAAACAGTTTTTACCACCTTTATGCTTGATTTTTTCTAAAAAATAATGATAGCTTTATACTCTAGACGTCAAGATCTTTCACTAGAGTTTTTGGAATGTGGCGTAGAATAAAAACAGTTTTTGTCGCTTTATTGCTCTAGGCGTGATTTTTCTAAAAAAATGATAATTTTTTAATCTAGACGTCAAGACCCTTCATTCGAGTGGTTGGAATGTGGGTTAGGATAGCGGGTTTTGCCGCCTTTATGCGCGATTTTTTCTAAAAAATATTGATAGCTTTATACTCTAGATATCAAGATCTTTCACTAGAGTTTTTGGAATGTTTGGGTAGGATAAAAACAGTTTTTGCCGCTTTATTGCTTTATGCGTGATTTTTCTAAAAAATAATTATAGTTTTTTAATCTAGGTGTCCAGACCCTTCATTCGAGTGGTTGGAATGTGGGTTAGGATAGCGGGTTGTGCCGCCTTTATGCGTGATTTTTTCTAAAAAATATTGATAGCTTTATACTCTAGACATCAAGATCTTTCATTAGAGTTTTTGGGATGTAGGGGTAGGATAAAAACAGTTTTTACCGCTTTATTGCTTTATACGTGATTTTTTTCTAAAAAATAATGATAGTTTTTGAGTCTTGGTGTCAAGACCCTTCATTCGAGTTGTTTTAGACTGGTTACATAGATTATTTAGGGATATACGGGGGAGATGGGGAGGGGTGAGTAGAAGAAGTATAGAAAGTGAAACAAAGTAATAGGATTTCTAAACATGCAATATGTTGTAACAAATACCTCATATTAGGAAAAAACTGGAATAAAAAAAGGGTGAATAAAACCACAACACAAATAATGTTGTAGATAGCAGAAAAAAATAGAGAACCAAACCAAAAAAGAAAAATATAATATGATCGCTATACCTCTCGATCTCTTGTCACTAGTAAGATATACTGTATTATGCCACATAATCAAAACATATCAAAAAATCGTAATTTAAAAATACAAATTGTCCTGTTTCAAGATTTTTTCTAAAATCACCCCATTCATGAAAAAATGAATTTATTATAACCTTTACGTGCTCACTGTATAGATAAATTATAATAATCTCGGTAACAATATAATGTGATAGCTGTACCACCTCCTATCACGCAACGGATATGTAGACAGCAAAGAAAAAAATTTATTGGTTTTGTTCCTTTGATGCTACGAACAGGTCTCGGTTTTTTTATTTTTTGTAAATTTTTACGAACACAAGTAACAAAACTGAACTGGTCAAGGTTGTATAATTTTATACCTTCGGTTTTTTATTTTTTGTTAACATTATTAACAGTTTCTTTTTTATAGCACAAATAGTGTTATTGATATAATGACAATTTAAAAAATTTTATACCTCCCTCCACTATAAGTTTACATATTTATATAAATTATTTTCTGACCTAACTTATTAGTCAAATGCGTCTTGACGATGGTAACTATGATAGTATATCTAGTACTAAAAAGCAATTTGAATACTGCTTACTTTCTTTTAAATATTGGAAGGGTGTGGTTGAACCTGCGTTATTAAGCAAAGCTGCGTTTTACTATACAGGGGTTAGTGCTATAGTTCAGTGTTTCTACTGCAACATTGAAATATATAAATGGAAACCTTACGATATAACAATTACTGAAGATTATTTAAAGTATAGCAACTGTTTCTTTGCAAAAATGTTAGCAACAAAATATCGAACTTTATGGAAAACGTGTAGCCAACAAAGTTTTCACAACGTAGTACTATATTTTAATAATGTGTATTATCTTTTATTTCGGTAATAAATAATTGAAATACCTCACAATAGGGAAAAACTGGGATAAAAAAACGGTGCATAAAACCACAACACAAAGATTGTTGGTGAGATCAGAAAGAAATAGAGAGCCAAAAAAGAAAAATATAATGTGATCGCTATACCTCTCGATGTCTTGTCACTAGAAAGATATACATATATATCAAAAAATCGTAATTTAAAAATACAAATTGACCTGTTTCAGGTTTTTTTCTAAAATCGATCCATTCATGAAAAAATGAATTTATTCCAACCTTTACATGCTTACTGTATATAGATAGATTATATAATATCGGTAAAAATAATCGGTATTTTGATTTGTATCGTAGGTATCACCTCCCACCACACAATAACCAGTTCTCAAACAAAGAAATGTGGATAACCGGTCAAGGTAAATACCTGACACTGGTATAGAGGTATTTTGTTTTTTCCTATATTTTTTTTTCAATTTTTTTTTCAATTTTTTTTTTCATTTTTTTTTTCAATTTTTTTTTCCATATTTTTTTTTTCATTTTTAATATTTTTTTATTTTTGGGGTTTTTTTATTTTTAGTCCTACCACCACCTTCCAACCACTCTAATGAAAGGTCTTGACGGCTAGAGTACAAAGCTCTCATTATCTTTTAGAAAAAATCACGCATAGCGTGATAAAGCGGTAAAAACTGTTTTTTCATCCTACTTACACATTTCAACTACTCTAATGAAAGGTCTTATCGGTTGGAGTACAAAGCTATCTTTATTTTTAGAAAAAAATCACGCATACCGGGATAAAGCGGTAAAAACTGTTTTTTTTATCCTACTTACACATTCCAACCACTCTAATGAAAGGTCTTGACGTCTAGAGTGTAAAGCTATCATTATTTTTTAGAAAAAATCACGCATAACGCGATAAAGCGGTAAAACCTGTTTTTTCAACCTACCACCACCTTCCAACCACTCTAATGAAAGGTTTTGATGTCTAGAATGTGAAGCTATCATTATTTTTAGAAAAAATCACACATATCGCGATAAAGCGGTAAAAACTGTTTTATCCTACCTCAGTCAGGAATACTAATCTGTTATTACTTGAAAATAACGAGGATAAATATTTCCAGTTCATAACCGGTATTACCAGTTTAAAACTGGTATTTCCAGTTCAAAACCGGTATTCGAAAGCCGGTTTATATTTATACATCACACTTCTTTCGTCGTTGTTTATTTTGCGTCATACGTTCACCAAGCTTGCTAGAGTGCAAAACTATCATTATTTTTATATAAAAAAACACACATAGCGAGAAAAGCGGTAAAAACTGTTTTCTTCGTCCTACTTCCACACCCCAACCACTCTAATAAAAGGTCTTAACGTCTAGAAAGCAAGGCTAATATTATTTTTTAGAAAAAATGACGCATAGCGCAATATAGCGGTAAAAACTGTTTTTTTCATCCTACCTCCACATCCCAACCACTCTAATAAAAGGTCTTGACGTCTAGAGTGCGAAGCTATCATTAATTTTTTAAAAATCCTCCGTACGGTGTTAAAGCGGTAAAAACTGTTTTTTCATCCTACCTCCACATTCCATCCACTCTAATGAGGTCTTAATGTCGGGAATACTAATCTGTTACTACTTGAAAATAACGAGGATAAATATTTCCAGTTTAAAACCGGTAATGTGTATTATTTTTTATTTCGGTAATAAATAATTGAAATATTCTTATGCATCTTTCTCTTTTAAGTAAAATGATTGTGTTGTAGTTTTAAACGGTTCGACGGTCTAAGCAAAAACAGGTTTCGTAGGTTTTAATCTGATACAGTCGAACCCGCTTGTCGAAATAACCTTCGTGCCAAGCAAAAGTATTCTTATAACCGGGGTGTTCTAATAACCGATCATTGGTGACTAGTAGAAACGTTTTGGGTCCTCACATTTCTATCCCTTTAACCAGCATTCTAATAAGCGGGTTCGACTGTATTTAAGGAGAAGGTATGGTTTGAAATAAACTTTTCAAGCATATATTTGTGATTTTTTTGAAACTATGGTACAGTTGTTTCATTTTTTAATTAAATAAGCATATTGAGTATAATTTAAAGAATATTCATTAAAATTTCTAGGAAAAATAATGAAAAATAAACCAACGGTGGTAAATTTTTACAGACATCTCAAAAACATGGATTTTGTGGTGGACGTCAGAACTCGCAACTGGATTATGCCAACCAAACAATTCAAAAAGATCTTATTAGCTTATGAGTTTCTCGAGGTAACGTTGTCGAGTTTTTATTTTTAATGATTTTAGAGTTCTTGGTATCACTCGGAAGTCAAACAAACGAAATTTTTTTGTATTAAAAGGGTGAAAATCATCATATTTATTATTGCTTTAGTTAGTAAGATAGGATAGATAAAAAGTTACTCATTGGTCAAAGACCAGATTGTAGCACTTAGCAAATAAAAAAAAAATTGCTTAACAACAAATAAGCGTAAAAATAAATATATCTCGACAGCGTTACCTCACGAAATGTGTAAAAAAAATCTATGCAAAATTTAAACAGAATAGCGTCAACTGTATAGCTGTTCAGGTAATATTCAATTTGAGGGAGAATATTTATCAAACATTTGATTATCCTGGTATTTAGTTATTTGTGATATTTTCTACTTTTAAATGTGATTATTAGACATGTTAAACATTTTATGTTTAATAAATTTTATAAATAAAAGACTTTTATGTTTTAATATTTATTTAAATCTGTTATTGTATGCATACATTCTAAGATTTAAACTTAAAAAATCGGGGATATTACTTTTAAAGTTTTTTCAATTCCTTTTTTTTAAACCTTATTGTATCTATTACAAACATTTCCCAGTACCTTTGTCGTGCTTGATGATAGGTGTATTTCCAAACTCGTAGAACATGTGTTTTGTTGAGATGTTCATTAAAAGTTACTCTTTTCCCAGTGTACTAAATAGTGTGTTGTTACTGCCTTCTGGTTCTAATTAATTAAAAAGACTAAACACGTCTTACTATACATTATATTTTATTCACTGGTATCCAATATCTAAACAATAACATTAACGATTCATAGCGCCTCGCCTTACTACATACTAACTTCTAATAATTATTTGTATATCTATATCCATACTGATTGCTCAGCGTGTTTTTATACCTATCTGAACCATAACAAATATAGTTCAAGTTCACTCGTAATAAACATGTGATACAAACTATAAGCTATTGTTTTTATGTATGTTCAATACCCTAAAGGTTAATAACATCATGTTTAAATTATGATTTATACAGAGGGTTCATAATATACCACATCTCCGCCGTTTTTAAAAAAGAAAGTCCTAAGAAGAGAAGAAGAATATCTGACGGTATATTCCTCTTTCCCTTTTACAAAATGTTTATGGTTACCTAATACTATTTTCAAAAATTAAATTTCCTAACTATGCTAACTAACTGTAACATGGTACGTTTCAGAGTTTTTTTTTAATCCTAAAAATTGTTTATTATTATCACTAATTCACTTTCTGTTCCGTCTTGCTTTTTAGTGTTTTCTCCATTCACAAAACAGTGTCCACATAAAAACAGTGACTAAACCTATCGGGATTTTTAATATAGTCTTTTAGTGCCTATAAGCATCTCATATAAGCAGGGGAATAATCTAATCTACCTACTAAAAATCTCGTATCTAACTAAAAGTCCTAAGCTAAGCTAATATTACTCGAATCAGTTAATAAAAATGTAACCTTTACTTTATTAATAATTCATATTTCAGTCTTCTTTTGCTTTATTTATATACTCCTTACTAACTTTAAAATAATGTTACCTATAATAAAAATGTAATCTCTCTAAAAACTTCTAATATGTCTCTATAAAACGTTCAATAACTCTCTTGTACCTATAATAAAGATTTAATCTATGTTGCTGAATGTCTAAAAATTTCACTTTCTGTGTCCCTTTGCTTACTATCTACTAACACTTATTGTAAGATATTGCCTATCCTTAATTCAAATACTTCCATTTTCCGCGAAAATTTAACCTGAATTCATTATCTACGTTTAAAATTTATAACTTATTTAATTTACGTTACTTTAGAAAAAAAAATTACAGCTTTAATTCTTAGACATATTCAATGATTAGCTACTTATTTGCTTAGTATCTTCTTAATTTTGCTTCTTTTCTTGCAATTTTTATGTGTCTTCTTTCATTTTTCCCACATATTTTACTAAAAATTCTCTTTTTTCTTTCTTTTCTTCTTGTCTGGTACTACAACTCATATAATTAATTTTTCTTCATATAATAGCACTTCTACAGTGTATATAATTCATCTTCATATACATATTTCATATAACAATCATATATCATTTATCTCATATATCATTTCATATAACATCATAATCATCACTTCATATACTAGCTCCGATACCTTCGTTTTACCTTAATAAAATAGGTTTCACTCGGATGTCTTAGTTCTCCGCCAATATTAACCCGAATTTTCGCCCTGATCTGTACGCACCATTTAGGTGGTATAGTTAACTCAAAACACGAAATAGGTATTTTATGCGGTTCAAATTCTTCTAAAAATATCACAACCTCAATCCCTTGCTTTGAGGCCGTTGTTTATTCACGAATAATCATGAATAAAATAGGTACCCTTCAAAACACAGAGTGGGTCTCTAATAAGCTTTCAAGCTTATATAAATCACTTAGTACCTTCCTAATTTGACAAGAGCAGTGGGTTTCTTATTGTCTCTAGTTGCCTCATAATATTTAGCTTATAATATTGTTAGTTATTCTTCTTATCTATATAGATCTTCTTCAAATTCCATAACTCGACTCATCAGATCGGTTCGTTAAAAATATATCTCTTGCTTATAGCAATGTTTGTTGTATGTCATCCCTAATCATTATTCATTAAAAAAAAATCATTTATATATCATTAGTCACACAAAAATTATTAATTCAAGTTCATATCATAAAAAAATTTAACACAAAATAGTTAAAAATGTATCTAAAAGATCAATAACAAAAACAACTGCTAATAAAATTCAATAAAAATTCAAAAATAGCATATGCAAAAGTTAGATAAAAATATTCAAAATCAGTTCATATCTCAAAATTCGATAGAAATTTTTGAAAAAAAATTCGAGATTCCATAAAATATTCAAAAATAACCGGACTAAAAATCGAAATCGGATAGAGATTTTTCAAATAAATTCAATAAAAATTCAAAATTCAATAAAAATTCAATAAAAATTCAATAATAACATATATAATAAACTTTGATAAAAATATTCAATTCAAAAAGTCACTTCATGTTTCAAAATTCATAGATAAAAAAAATCGATACTTCATAAATTATTCAAAAATCAGCAAAGATAAATATTCAATGTTCAATAATAATATAAAAACGAGGGAAGCATTTTTAATAAAGGTAGACATTCTTACTTACATTTTATCACTTTGTCTTTGTTCCCTGGGTTCTCTGCATCTTCGTCCTGGTCCATCTTCGCCGTCTCCGTTTCCAATTTGTTGCCGCCATCTCTGCTCCTTTCAGAAGACCTCCTCTAATCTGCAGGATCAGCCATGTATTAAATAGTGTGTTGTTACTGCCTTCTGGTTCTAATTAATTAAAAAGACTAAACACGTCTTACTATACATTATATTTTATTCACTGGTATCCAATATCTATACAATAACATTAATGATTCATAGCGCCTCGCCTTACTACATACTAACTTCTAATAATTATTTGTATATCTATATCCATACTGATTGCTCAGCGTGTTTTTATACCTATCTGAACCATAACAAATATAGTTCAAGTTCACTCGTAATAAACATGTGATACAAACTATAAGCTATTGTTTTTATGTATGTTCAATACCCTAAAGGTTAATAACATCATGTTTAAATTATGATTTATACAGAGGGTTCATAATATACCACACCAGTTTGTGTAGACATCTTTTAGTACTTCTGGATACACATACACTAATTCCAAGATATTACTTAAATCTTCAAAGCATATGTGGGTGCTTGCGTCAACACTTCTTAACACGTTTTCATAAAAATTACCTGTGCTGTTTCGTAATCGTGGATATAGGCTCTTTAAATATTCAGTGAAATTTCCTTGTTTTAAATGGTTAATATGATGTTGTATAAGCGGTAACACTTCCCATAATTTGCAAATGCTTTCATACCCCAAATATATGTAGGAGTTAGTTTGAGATATTTTTATTACTTTAGTTTCCTGCACGTTTTCAAATTCTACACTATAGTTTTTTCTGTCTGTAGACAAACTATCCCCCACTGTGTACAGATAATTTGTAATTACTCCTTGGTAGTATAATAAATCTTTCCAGTCTTCTTCCGTGAATACTACCCTTTGCCGTTGATTACCACATAGAGTTATCACTGGTATACACTCCGCACCATACTTTAACCCAATAGATACAAATTTACATTTTGATCTATTTAACTGAAAGCTTCTTTCTGCTATTATTACATCTTTTTTATTCTCCACACCATATTTTTGAACGGGTGTGTTACCACTAAAGTTATATTGAGACATGTTTACTCACTCGATACACGGGTTAGCTAACCTTTGATTCTCTACGTCTAGTTAATAAGTAGAAGGTGTCTCAAAGTGGGGGTATCTGTGGGTAGGAGGTATCTGTGAGTGGGGTGGGAGGTATTTGTGGGTAGGAGGTATCTGTGAGTGGGGGACAAGCTAGACTACTTCTCCCAGAACAAGAAAATAATGATGGGTCTGAATTTCATGTAAATAGTTTTGAAATTGATTTATTATAATATCGTAGTGGGGGGCTAACCATATGTTGGTGGGGGTTTTAGTTTATAACACGTTGTAGAGATATGTTATACAGTCGTTCTTCAGCTTCACTGCTAGTAACTAGTATTTACAATGTGGATGTGTTACGTTACCGAAATCGAAGTTATGGATTTAAAGAGTGGAGTTGAAAGTTTACACCAACTTTTTTCCAATTTGGAATTTGATGCTTCTCATGAAGCCATTTATGGTGCAGTACGTCCATCACCTTATTCTTCAGAATATTGTACAGAATTAGCCAGAAAATATGAAAAAGGTGTTGAAATTTGTGACTTGTATCTTAAAAACCAAATCTGTTTATATGGATTTGTATCGTTACTAAAAGTTGTAGAATTGGATGGTTATTTAATTCGAATAAAAAAATTTCTCCCATCTGCTTTATATGGGAAAGAAGAAAATAACGAAGGTGATCCTTGTAGTAATGAGGATATTGACGTAGACATTCATGATCCTGAAGATGGTTCAAGTCAATCATAAACGTAATAATATTATAATTAGATTTTATTGTACCAGCGATAGTAATTAATAAACACATTTTTGTACTAATAATTGTTTTATTTTAATGAGGTGAACTCCCACTACATATTCTCAGTACTAAATGAAACTACCTTGTTGGGTGTAGATGGTGTAAATGTATTAAATAAAAATCAAGTTGTTATTTACCTTCCCCACCCTTCATTCCTCAATAGTTGTTGACCGGTCGTTGACTTCTTAACCGTTTGTTAACTTCTTGACCGGTCGTTGACTTCTTGATCGGTCGTTGACTTCTTGATCGGTCGTTGACTTCTTGACCGGTTGTTGACCTGGTCAATGGTGGGAGGTATACAAAATGGTGGGAGGTATGAAGTGGTGGGAGGTATAAAGTGGTGGGGTATAATGTGGTGGGGGTGTAATGTGGTGGGGGTATAAAATGGTGGAATGAGAGTTCTGGCCGCACAACCCCCACCCCTTTTTGTACCCCCCACTCCTACCCTGTATACCCCCCACCTTTGTATAATTAGGGGTGGGGGTATACAGGGTAGGAGTGGGGGGTACAAAAAGGGGTGGGGGTTGTGCGGCCAGAACTCTCATTTGCCCACTACTCCTGACTACCGAGATCAGCTTCCTGAGATCCCTTTCCCCGTCTGTCTCATCAAGTTCTTCCCTCCTATCTTTTTTGTATCGCCCTTCAATCTCGGGGCTACCCGCCTTCCTCTTTTTGGATGTCTGGTTATCCTCGTCTCCAAAGAGTATGTCATTTAATACGCTGCCCGCCCATGGTTCGGCTTCGAGGTCCTCTTGGTTTTGCTTTGTGTCTTTTTCTTCTATTATCAGTGTCGAGTGTCTGACTGGTCCAGTTGACCTGTTTAATTTTACCCGGTTTTCCTCACATTTTCTAAGGAATTCTTCCTCGTATTCCCTCTGTTCCTTCCTTTCTCTTTCTTCCCTTTGGTCTAGTGTTTCATATGTATCTGTAGTCATGTCTTTTTGTGCCTTATCGTCGTCCTGGTTCGAATGCCTGTGGTCGTCATCGTTGTCTTCCTTCCGTTCTTTTTTTTGTTGTTTCCATGTGCTTCCCACGAGTAGGGACGTCCTATACGTCGGACGCGACAGTGCGCCCTTGCCGCGCCAAGGCTGGCTACTTCGGGAGGGCGCCAGGTATCCCGAAGGGATCGTTCGCGATGCTCTGACCCTCGCATCTCACATATCTTTGGCACGATGCCTTCCACCGTGATATTGGGGATTTTTTCTTGAGGTTTACTCCTCTTAGGGGTGGTTGGGTAAGAGGTATGCGTGGGGGGAGGGGGACAGGGGGCAGGTATGGGGTGGGTGATCGGCCACTCACACTCGGATAGGGGAGCTCATTCAAAGGATGAGAAAACGTTTTTGTTGGGGAGGCCGACATAATTTAGGTTTCGAGTGGCTGTAGGAGCAGGGAAGGGTATTTGTAATAGCTGAAGGCGAAGGCGCAGCAACTGTTCGCCTCAGTTGCTCCGCCTTTTGCGTCCAGTGGCGGTGTCCGGCGCTGACCCGGTGCACAGGCACTGGACGCTGAGACTGTGTTTGGTTTCACTGGTCGTGCTCCCCTCACATAATAAGGGACCAAGACCAATTACTCAGCCCTCCCACCAACGGCAAGGAAAAAATTACAGTCTCAGGGAGAGAACCTAACCAAACCTAACCTAACCTAACCTTTTTTTTTTTGACTGAGGGGAACGCTCATAGCTGACTAGGGAAGATGTCCCTAGTACTGTTGGACTCGGTCAGGAGAGGAGAACACGCTAAGATGCGTCAACCACACGTAGTCAATGCATCCCGCGTGCCCCCCATAACCAGCCGCCTACCAACTAAAACCACCCCTTCTTCCGACCCGGAATATCCCTGGACGTATTCTGTAGAGAACGATACATGGGGATATTCCGCGCTGTCTAGAGTATAGTGTTAATGAAACATGGCCTGTCCTCTCCCTCTACCTAAAAGCGGTAGTCTCTTTGATTATACCCGTAATGACGTCCACAACGAATTCGAAATCATTCCTACTGTTCATCGCTAGATTAATTATGTTATCGGGGCCGACGTCTCCGAAACGGTTCCTGAGCCTGGTCTGCCCACGAGCGAACACACCACACCGGAACACACAGTGTTCCGCGTCCTCCCTCACGTGGCAGGCCAGGCACAGGTCATCGTTCGCTTTACCGATGCCGTGCGTGAACGCCCGGAAAGAACCGTGTCCCGTCAGGAACTGTGTAAAATAAAAGTTTGTTCTCCGAAACTTGCAAGCGTACCACGCTCCTATGTTCGGGACAAGTCTTTTGGTCCACTGTGCCTTACTTGTCTCTGCCTCCCATTCCGCCTGCCAGTCAGCCACGAGCCGTTCTCTGGCGGCCGCTCTTACCTCAGGTAAGTGGCCATTTGCTGTGTCGTACAGTGCAGTACGTTCTCTGGCTAGCAGGTGTATGGGAGGGGCACCCGCGATGACTTTTAGGGCCGTGGTTGATGCAGTCCGATATGCACTGCATACGTTCAACAGAGGCTTCCTCTGCGCTTTGATGAAGATATCTTTGTACTTCTTATGTCTTAGAGCCTCGATCCAGACCGGGGCCCTGTAGAGAAGGGTAGACTGTACGGTATGTAGGTAGTCTCCGTTTGGCGCTACCAGGCCCTCCGATGTTTGGTGTTAGTCTCCGGAGGGCTGCGGTTTGCGCCTCGGCCTTCTCTACCACCCTTGCGAGGTGCTTGGAGAACCCCAGTCCCCGTTCGAGGTCTATACCTAAGTATCTTGCGCAAGAGGACGGCTTTACCTCGCTGGCTCCGAACCGGAAGACCAGGTCAGGCCCGGCTCGCGGTGCCTTGAGGACCACCACCTCTGTCTTAGCGCTTGCAAGCTCCAGATCTTTTCCCGACATCCAGGCGTTCACGCGACGAAAACACCTCTCTGGCTTATCCACCACCTCCCAGTAATAATCGTGGGTGATAAGGATCGCGAGATCGTCGGCGTACGCGACCGCATTGCACATTCGTCCGAAATTAATTTGCAGTACGCCGTCGTATAATATGTTCCAGAGCGTCGGTCCGAGGACCGACCCCTGGGGGACGCCCGCCGAGAGTTAAATGTTCTCATTTTTGTTCACCGATAGATATCTCTCCGTCAGATAGCTCTTAATAATGTTCACAAGGTAAGTGGGCAGTCTGAGGGCCTCCATCCTGTTGATGATATGCCCCCAGCCCGCCGAGTTAAAAGCGTTTTTAACGTCGAACATAATCAGCACCGCCCATTTCCTTTTACTGTCTCTCACGCTTTTCGTGACGTACCCGACAGCGTCCACCGCCGATCTAGCCTTCCTAAAGCCGTATTGCCTATCTGAGATGGCGTTTGCGGCATCTAATCCCGCTTCCAGGCGGTTCTTAACTATATTTTCATATAGTTTGCCTAGGCAATCTAGGAGGCAGATGGGTCTGTAGGAGCTGGCCTCCTCCGGGTTCTTACCTGGTTTAGGTATCAGTGTGAGGCGTGCCCATTTCAGGTCGTCAGGAAAAGCCTGGGACACAAGAAGCCGGGACAGTACCGATCTAAACAATTCCGGTTGCGCGGCAACCGCGATCTTAATGGCCTCCGGCGGCACCCGATCAGGTCCCGGCGACCTCCCCGTCTTTATCGCGTCTACTGCCCTGGCGAGTTCCATGGGAGTAACGGCTTCCGGGAGCTCACACATGGTGGGCTCGAACAGCATCTCTGGCTTCCTGGGGAAGAGGACGCTCGCGATGTCCCGCCTCCTGTCCTCAGTAAGTCTGTACGGGGTTTCGACTCTCAAGGTCCTAACAACTTACCTGTAGGCCTCACCCCATACATCCTCCTCAAGCGCATCGCACAGATTGGTCCAACACGTTCGCTTGGACCTCCTTATGATTTTATTGAGGTCCTTTTTTGCGTTATTATATATGTCTCTTGCCATTGGCGTTCTTTCCCTCTGTGCGATGCGCCTCAGTCTGAGGCACTGGACGCGGGCATTCCGAACATCATCATTCCACCACTACGGTACCGTATACGATACCAGATTGCTGTTCGTGCTCGCCATGTGCGCGCGTATTATGGCACTTCTAAGGCTAGGGAAGTCGGTGGCCCCTCGCAGAAGCCATCCAACTTCTCCCTAAAAGACACCCTATTGAAGGCCATAACCTTTCTGCCGCTACCGGTGGTCCCCGCGGTACCGACCTCGTAGGAGATGTACTTGTGGAATGTGAATAGATTCTCATCCATCACATCCCACTTAGTGACCTTGCTGGAATAGTTATCATTCACCAGAGTTACGTCAATATGGGTGCGTGAGTCCCCTCTCTCAAAAGTGTGCTTGCCGTTATTTACGACCATTACATTGAGAGAGGAGATCCACTCACTCCATACCTCTCCTCTACTGTCGTTCCTTGGGGATCCCCATAGGACGGATTTTGCATTTATATCACCAGCAATGATGAAATTTTTCTCCGCCAGGGCCATATTCGTGATGCTCTCCATCTTATCAAGATAGACCGTCATATTGACGTTTGGAGAGATGTAGCAGGCTATAATGGCCACATCAACAAGGTTGATCTTTACTACACCCTCCTTCCTCGTAATTTTTTCGATTCTTAGATTCCTGTTGATAAGATGGATAGCGACATCGCAGAGCGTATCCGATATCCAGCCAAACCTCCCAGCAATATTCTTGTTTGGCTCAGGCACTATTATCAGATCCGCCCCCATCTCTATGGCCTTCGCATGGACCAGGTCGTGCGCCGCCTTGGCCCGTCCGACGTTAATCTGCAGAACTCTCAAACTCTTGTTCATAATATTATAATTATTTGAAATTCACGTGCGAGCTATCTGACCGAGAGCACCTAGGAATCTAGGGGGGCACGTGATATTGGAGGGGTAGAGCCGCCGAGCGCTTCCCTCCGGTTTTCTTCGGGGACCGTGTGTATGAGATCCATGTTGGTCTCCTCGCCGTCGCTACGCTGTAGGTCGGTATCCCCGCGTTCCGTAGCTTTAGAGGTTGAAGGGACTTGGGTGCTGGGTTTTGCTTGGTCCGTCCTACGTATTGGGGGGAAGCGCGGAGAAGGAGCCCCGGGCACCATGCCCCGATCCGTCAGTAATAGTACAGCAACAGTTCGGCCTATTTCCCCGTGTTAAATCCCATAAGAAATCGCTAAGGTCCATTCTGGTCATTTTTGTCTCGTTTTGCGACTGCGCATGCGCGAAGGCTCGTAGGATCGTCTCGTGTGACGGCTTGCAGGAAAGAGGAGGGGTAACGAATATGGGGTAAGCGCAAAGACATGGCATCGCATACGCTGTTATTTGTGTCTTCTTTTGAATCTAAATTTATAACACCACGCCCGTTTTTATGAATATTTCTAGGCAGCATATGTCTCTCATAAATTTAATAAGGTAATGTTTTGCCATACTTCATTATATTTGTATTTGTTAAAGCGTGATGAGGAAGGATTAGTTTGTGTGAAATAAAGACATCTGCATGTCTTAATAATAACCGCCAAGGTTTTTTAATATCTAAAAATAACTTAACCATCTGGCAGTCTAATCAGCATCCGGTACTTCAGGGCAGATGAGGGGACCATCGACCAACAGTGATAGTAAACATTCGGTCTAAAAAATTGCATTAAATCATTAACATATTTAAAGCATAGGCCTCTTCTTTCCATCTCTCGCAAAGTATAATATACAGGGTATAGTCAGAAAGTCAAACCAATTCTTCTTTCCGTCTGTCGAAAAGTATAATATACAGGGTGTAGTCAGAAAGTCAAACCAATTCTTCTTTCCGTCTATCGCAAAGTATAATATACAGGGTGTAGTCTGAAAGTCAAACCAATTTTTCTTCTTTACATGTGTCGCAAAGTATAATATACAGGGTATAGTCAAAAAGTCAAACCAATTCTTCTTTCCGTCTGTCGAAAAGTGTAATATACAGGGTGTACTCATAAAGTCAAAACAATTCTTCTTTCCGTCTGTAACAAAGTATAATATACATGGTGTAGGTAGAAAGTCAAACCAAGAACCAGGAATTAAATTAAAAATATAAGAGCACACGAGTAGTGTAATTATGTACTAGCAAAATGAGGAGGGACATCTGGCAGTGAACACCTGCATCCGGTCTAAAAATAGGGTGGGGGAATATGATATTGTGAGCAAAATGAGGAACATCTGACATCTGGTCTAAAAATAGGGTGGGGGAATATATGATATTGTACTAGCAAAATGAGCAGATCAACTACCTGGCCATCTGGCAGTCTACTGGCATCCGGTTTGAATTTGTGTGCGAAACGAGGAGGCTAATGAACTGGGACATCTGGCAATTGTGATAAATTAAGAAAGATAATATTGTGGGAACTCATTTCTTGGTTTTTCTCATGCAAAGTTGTCGTAAAGCGGACATTAAGACATAATTAAAAAAGATACCACACACTGTGAGAAACACAGTTGGTATTTTTTGCGAAGAATATAACTATGCAGAAACCGTCATGTGAAATGAGGACATCTGCTCATCTGCCGTCCACAACGCCGAGGTTATTAATATCTAAAAATAACTTAAGCATCTGGCAGTCTACTCAACATCCGGGCATGCCAGATGAGGGAGCAACGGCCAACTGTGGGAGTGAACATTAGGTCTAAAAATTGCATTAAATCATTAACATATTTAAAGCATAGGCCTCTTCTTTCCATCTCTCGCAAAGTATAATATACAGGGTGTAGTCAGAAAGTCAAACCAATTGTTCTTTCCATGTGTCGAAAAGTGTAATATACAGTGGGTAGTCAAAAAGTCAAACCAATTCTTCTTTCCGTCTGTCGCAAAGTATAATATACAGGGTGTAGTCAGAAAGTCAAACCAAGTTTTCTTTCCATCTCTCGCAAAGTATATTATACAGTGGGTAGTCAGAAAGTCAAAACAATTCTTCTTTCCATCGGTCGTAAAGTATAATATACAGGGTGTAGTCAGAAAGTCAAACCACTTCCGGTTGCCACATATATCTGTTTGTGAAATCATAAACTAGTTCTTATCCTCCAAAATGGAAGACTTCAGACATGTATGCATTGACAAAGGAACACTGGGTATGTAGCGTCTAAAAATAACCCAAGGTTAACGGTCAATATCTAAAAGTAACTCAAGGTCGGGTGGAACATATGGCAGTGAACATCCGGTCTAAAAATAGGGTGGGGGAATATATGATATTGTGTACAAAATGAGGAACATCTGGCATCCGGTCTAAAAATAGGGTGGGGGAATATATGATATTGTACTAGCAAAATGAGGAGGAACATATGGCAGTGAACATCCGGTCTAAAAATAGGGTGGGGGAATATATGTTATTGTGAGCAAAATGAGGAGGAACATCTGGCAGTGTTTTCAACAAGTCTTGACACGAAACATCGAGAAGTAGAGGTAGTGGAAAGAGTAGGGGGAGGCTTAACGTGTATAAGAACCCGAGACGTGCAGACACGGATCATAATTCCAAAATGAGTGCTACATATCGAAACGTATTCCTGGGTGAACGCCGGTTTTACCTGAACCCATCGAACTCAAAATTTGTTTCTGTTTGCCTAGCACATAAATTAAATTTTGAACCGGTAGTTGTTATCAGTGGTAACAAACAAGATCGTGTTTTGTTTAGTGAACCTGAGTGGTTAAACTTTTTATCGCATAAAAGTGTAATTGACAGTTTCATGGCGGGGAATCCCCAACAATCAATTAATGATGGTGAAGTACAACTAGAGTTCATGCATCTACCCCATATGTCAGTTGTGAAAGTTACCAATGGTGAGTCACAGATAATTTTGGGTGCCAATTCCATTGCATCGCTGTGGACAACACTTCCAATAGTTAACTACCTTTTGGAAAGTTTGAAAAAGGAAAACTTTATCGCTTCGTTAAAAATACTAAAGATGGGAATTGATTCAAATAATCCTATTGAAACTGGGGTGAAAATAATGGAACCAATAAAGAATATAAATAAAACAATTATGGGATGGCGCTAGAGTTAATTCATAGATATCCAGAGCTACTCTATGATCAAATTTAATGAAAATGTTCGTATTCACTACATTGAATCAACTTGTTCGTGCAGAACAAGGTACTGGGAGTTTGTGGCTGCTGACAGAGTAAGATTTCAACGTAGAATAAAAGAACTTGCTAAAATTATTAATCCTGTATTAGATGTAAGCCATAGAAATAAATATTTATATAAAAATTGAATATATTAATTTACCACACCCCCCTCCCACTACAGAAATAAATTATTTTATATGTAGGAGCACATCTTTTAAAAACTAATAGTCACTATGTGTCTAGAAGACCAGTCAGACAAACTGAATAGTTTTTGTGGAAGGTTATCCACATTTAAAAACTGGAGAGGGTTGGTTCCTTCGATTGAGTTAGCAGCATATGGATTTTACTATTTACAAAAAGAAGATATTGTAAGGTGCTTTTGGTGTCATGTAGAAATTTATCATTGGTTGGCTACTGATGATGTGTATAAAGAACACATCAAATTTAGTCCAAACTGCAGTTTCGCACAAATAATTCACTCCAAATTTCCGAAATACCAGATCAATAAAGAAATCCAAACCGAAAACAATCAACTAAATGGAAAAATTAATTTATATGTAAATGTGCTTCTTAGTGTGGTACATTTTGTGTTTTTGCTATTAAGTATCTACGTAAGTAGAAAAATATGATCCAATATGTAGATATAAACAAAAACTGTGTATGTTAAATTATTTACGCCAGTGAAATAAAAATAATTTTTTTGTAAAAAAGTTTTTTATTTTAATATTATAATACATTATTTTTATTAATCCATGAATTATGAGTAGAATCCATCCCTAACCATTTCACAAACACCTTGTTACCCTTTCTTTTCAATACCTTCTCGACTAAGTAGACATCAGGGTGCTGGGTTTTCATTAATTCTTCGCTGTAAAACGCCCCTTGAATTTCTTCTTTGTGTGAATCTTCTAGTAAGTAAGTCACTGGATTTGTCTGCTTGACTTTTCTTATTTTAAAAATCTCATTTGTCCAGTTGGGTAAATAACCCTTAGAAAACAAATTTCTATATCTCGAAATTCGGACATAATCACCAACTTTGTATTTATTTTTTCGAGGGTCAATGATTTTAAGGTAATTATATGCTGTTATATTCCTGGAATTCTTTTCATTAACTTTGCTAGGAATGGCACCTGTGGTTGAATGTTTAGTATTATTGTACTTTTTAACTATATTAGGAAGATTATTCACCCATTTGTAAGTACCTTGCAAGCTGAACTGCCTCCACAACATTGATTTTATTGTTCTGATGACTCTCTCAGCAATAGAGGCTTTTAAATTCGAGAATGTGCTGTAGTGGTTAATACCATGTGACTTCATGAGCTCATGAAACTGAGAATTGTAAAACTCTTTACCCAAATCTGTTTGAAGGTTTTTTGGTGTCTTCTTCATTTGATTTAAAATTTTTTCCATGGCTTTAGTAATTTCAGTCCCTGTTTTTCTTTTAACCGATTCCGCCCACACAAATTTACTAAACGCATTAATTACAACGAGAATATATTGGTATCCACTATTTACTTTGGCATAAGGAATCATTATAGCTAAATCTGCTTGAATCAGATCGTTTAATCCTTTGATGATTACATGTCTCCGTCTAAAATTTTTTTTTGCCGGTTTATGCAGTTCGTGTACGACTTGTGATTTAATGTTTGACATCTTTTTCTAAATTACAACGAAGAGTAATATAAACTACAAAAATAGAATCTTTATCTAGTTTAAAAGAAATTGTATCACCTTTAAAAATCTTTACTCCTGGTAATTGCTCATATTTATACTCTGTATTAACTGATTTAGAATTTATCATTACATTTCCACTTGAAACATTAATTTGCACTTGATCAACAGTACCACTTAGTGTAAATTGGTATGAAAATAAACCACCTTCCAACATATAATATTGTTTGTTCAAATTTGTTTCTTTCGTTCCTTTGAAAGTTAACACACATTTACTATAGAAAGAAGAAGGATCACACACAAAATATAATGGTGATGGAGATAAATCAGAAGTTTGACAACTTTTTAAAAAATGACTTCCAAATCTATTCATAGGCATTACTGTATTATACCACCTTCTCGAAGTTCCTCAATTATAGATATAATTTCATTCACCACTCCGTCGTTTCCTGCAGCCAGTGATGCTAGGAGCAGTTGTAATCTATCTATTAGTTCATTAAAATCATCAAAGTATTTATACTCTAATCGTTTGCCACTAAATTTTTTGTAAAGTGCACCGCCTTTTTTATTCAATAATTCTTTAGCTAGCTTTCGTGTTATTATTCCTGATATATTTCCAGGAAGCGAATTTAAACGACTTCTAGGTGGTTGAGGTCTAGTCTCCAAAGCTGGTTTAATAATAAAATTATATTTATCCTTTATTTTTGATGGAATACTTTTTGTAGGTAATGCAGGATTATTGTTTCTATGTATCGCATTTGTTCTACGTAATATATCAATATATTCATTAACATCTTCTTTTTTAAACGATACGGGATTAGCTTTAAATAAAAGCTCGTATAAACCAGGTGTTCCGCGATATGTAACGTCGTTGATATTTAAGTCAGGTCCTTCAAAAGTAATTTGAGAATCTCCAATAGAAAATTTCTCAGTTTCAAGGTCGTGGTAAATTCCCAGGTCGTGGTCGAAATTACCTTCAGTGTCTTCAATGTTAGCTTTAATATAATTCTTTGGCAAGGGTGAAGTATAATTTTCATAAAATTTTTTCATTACAGCTGGATTATTGATCATCTCATTAAATTCTCTAAGTGTATCCTCAAAATACCGATTAATATCCTCATCCGTGGTATTTGCTTGTCCTTCCGACACAAAAGTTTCTTCTGGTTGTATTGTTACTTCCCTCGGAATAATAGATTCATTTCCAAAATTAGTAGGTGTTTTCGATTGTTCATAAATTACACTCTTATTTGGAGATGAATTTTCAGAAAATACACTCTTATTTGGAGATGAAAATGCTAAACGATAATTAGATTTTCGTATTTTATAGTCCTTTGGTGTGAGTGGTTGTGGTTCATATTTAATATTTGGTTCTTGTTTAATAGATGGAACAGTATCGAGTTTGTGTAAAAGTTCATTAAGTGGTTGAGTAATTGGCTTATAGTTTTTTTCTAATGTAGACTGAGATTGAGCTATATCCCTTTTTAAACTGCGATACTTTTTCTTTAATGCTTGTCGCGATAAAAGCAGTTTTCGTGTAACTTTGGGATCCATTGTGTATTCTAAACCACTTCTTTACAGCCTTATATACTTATCGAACCCACACCGATATCGCCCGTTAGATTTGGGGGAGTCTTTATCAATGACAAGAAATCCATGTTTATCTTTCCAGCAGAATGAGCACAAATCCTTAAATTGTTGAAAAGTCATATCAATATTTACATGATCATCAAAGATATGTTTTAAATTCGTAAAGTCTTGGTGAAAAACTACAAGTAAATTAGAATTATCTCTAATTAATTGTTTTGGAATTGCACTATAAGTTTGACATAGATAAAAACAATCCAAGTGTTTATGTCTTCCGTAACAATAATAATTTTGTATAATTTTTTGATCACATGACGGAATATCGTCAAAAATAACTACTGAATTTTCTTTAATATCATCAGGAGGTGGTACATTAATGGAATCATCATATTCTTTATAGCCAATTTCGTTTACAGGCTCAATCAAGTTTCGCAAGTATATATACTTTGGTTGGTACAAAGATTTGGAATATAAATAAATATTTTCAAATCTAAGACCATTTGGATGTTCAATTAAAGACAATAATACGTTAGTCTTGCCACACCCACTTGGTCCAACAATTAGAACCCTTTTGAGCCCATTAAAGAGATAACCATGTTTTACCTGAAGCTCTTTGGTAATATCATCATGGTTTGTAATGGGAAGAGAGAGTTTTTGTGGTTCAATCTTCATTGAGAAAATGAGTTTAAAACTTTGGGTATATATAGCCCAACACCTATATACAGGGTGAGTTTTTAGTGCGGGATCGGTCGATAACTCCATTATGGTATAAAATATCGAAAAAAGTTATTTAGAAAAAATGTAGGTAATGATATTCTTCAGGCTTGGAAAATATGTAAAATTCTACAGGGTGATCAGTAAGTGCGTGGTATAGCAAACATAATTTTTTAAATGGAACACCCTATATATTTTTCTATATTTATATTTCTCTGATAATTCTTGTTCTTTTAATATAGGGTTTTACATTACTATACAGAGTATTTAAAAAGTTATGACCAATTTAATTTCGAAATCCCTATGAGATTAACACCTTGTATATAAAAAAGTACTTCATAAACAATTATTTTTTTATATAGTAAGATAAATAATATACTGTAGTTTCTAAATTAAGTTTAATTTAAATCATTGACGAATATTTGTATACCGGGTGAACTATTAAACAATATTACGATTTTCTCAATTTTTTTAAATGGATCACCCTGTATTTTATTTTTTATAAATATTGAATTTATAATACTCTTTCTTTTTTATATAGCATTTCCTATACCTAAACTGATTATTTTCCGAGATATTTTTAGTTTTCTTCAAATTTCGGGAATACATTCAATTTTTGTAAGTAGAAATAAGTTGTGCGATAATGTAGACAATATAACAAAATTATTTTTAGTTAATAAGTAGCTAACAAAAAATATAAACCATAGCAATATGTAATGAATTTAACAATTAATGTGATAAGTATTAAGAAAACTAGTCTAAAGCAAATGTTCAAAATGTCCACCTTCAACGTCTATACAAGCTTGTAAGCGATTTTCAAATGACCGAGCTACATTTCGTAACATTTGCACGTCAATGTTATTAAAAGCTTCTCTGATTCTATGTTTCATATTATCTGGCGTTGTTGGAGGCTTCTGGTATACAAGGTCTTTTATATAACCCCACATGAAAAAATCTATTTTGGAGAATTCCGGTGATCGCGGTGGTCAAACAGTTGGTCCTCCTCTTCCTATCCACCTCTCAGGAAAGTTATTATTTAAATGATTGTGAATAGGGGCAGTGTGATGAACTGGAGCACCATCGTGTAAAAACCACATTCGTTGTCGAATATTAAGAGGTACATTTTCCAGTAATATTGGCAAGTGATTGTTTAGAAAGTCCAGATATATGGCACCATTCACACGGCCGTCAAAAAAATGTGGGCCAATTACATGATCGCCAACAATACCACCCCAAACATTTATGGACCACCTAGTTTGACTATGAGTCTTAACAAGGTATGGATTGCTTGATGCATAATAATGAAAATTATGCCGATTTACCGTTCCATTTTTGAGAAATGTAGCCTCATCTCCAAAAAGCACATAATCGAAAAAAAATCGGTCTCGTTGCACTTGCTGCTGAGACCATTCACAAAAAGCTAATCTGCGTTGATAATCATCTGCCGTCAATTCTTGATGTAACTGTATGCGGTAAGGATGCAGTTTGTGTTTACGCAGAATTTTTGCCGCCGAAGTTTGACTAATGTCATGTTGACGTGAAATTTCACGAGTACTGATGTGGGGATCTTCAGTAGTGGCTATAAGGACATCATATTCTTTTTCTTCACTCAGAATAGTTTTGGTTCTCTCATTTTTTTCATATGCAACTGACCCAGTGCGAGTAAAACGATCCATTAATTTTTCAAATGCATTTGCGGTTGGCTTCCTCCGTTCTGGATATCGCTCATGATATAATCTAGACGCAAGTAGGCAATTTCTAAAACTTCCACCTAATATCCAGATCATATCTGTTAACTCTTCTACAGAAAAATTCATTTTTAATAATAAAGCACACAGACAAGCCACACAGTCCGATTAAAAAGTTTATAATATGCAAACTGTCATTTTCAAAGCCTACGGTTTAGGATTTAATAATGTGAAAACTGTCATTTTTTCAAAGCCTACTGTTTCACCTTTGTAACTGACACAAATGATTTAATAATTGCACGTCACAATCGGCAACTAGGAATGTTTTACTAAAAATTAATTAATTGTATTTTTATTTAAACATTAAAGTAATTTTACTACTTAAAATTATAACAAATATTAAAAATAACGTCATTTTTTATTGCTTTTCCCTTGATGATTCGTAGAAGTAAATAAATAACGTCAGATTAACTAAACAAATTTTTAATTTTTTTTCTTCATATTTTAATACTAATTATATTATTCCCTAATACTAATTTCCTAATGTTAAGAAATGTGTCTCGGTCATTTGAAAATCGGTTACAAACTTGTATAGACGTTGAAGATATACATTTTGAACATTTACTCTAGACTTATTTCCTTAATACTTATCATATTAATTTTTACATTCCTTACATATTGCTATAGTTTATATTTTTTGTTAGTTATTTATAAAATAAAAATAATTTTGTTATATTATTTATATTATCACAATACTTTATTATTTCTACTTACAAAAATTGAATGAATTCGTGAAATTTGAAGATAACTAAAAATATCTCGGAAAATAATCAGTTTAGGTATAGGGAATGCTATATAAAAAAGAAAGAGTATAATAAATGCAATATTTCAAAAAAATAAAATACAGGGTGATCCATTTAAAAAAATTGAGAAAATCTTAATGTTGTTTAATAGTTCACCCTGTATACAAATATTCGTCAATGATTTAAATTAAACTTAATTTAGAAACTACAGTATATTATTTATCTTACTGTATAAAACAAATAATTGTTTATAAAGTACTTTTTATATACAAGGTGTTAATCTCATAGGGATTTCGAAATGAAATTGGTCATAACTTTTTAAATACTCTGTATAGTAATGTTAAACCCTATATTAAAAGAACAAGAATTATCGGAGGAATATAAATATGAAAAAATATATAGGGTGTTCCATTTAAAAAATTATATGTTTGCTATACCACGCACTTACTGATCACCCTGTAGAATTTTACATATTTCCAAGCCTGGAGAATATCATTACCTACATTTTTTCTAAATAACTTTTTTCGATATTTTATACCATAATGGAGTTATAGACCGATCCCGCACTAAAAACTCACCCTGTATATATAAGAGGCAGACCATGAAAAAAAAGTTTCAACGAACTACTAAAAGAAAAGGACGTGGGGTATTAAACTCACTCATTAACAAGCTCCCTCTAGAACTACATCTCCCCGGATATTCATTTTGTGGACAAGGAACTCGTTTAAAACAGAGATTAAAGCGAGGGGATAAGGGAATCAATAAACTAGACGAGGCTTGTAAACAACACGATATTGAATACTCTAAACATACTGATTTATCAACCAGACACGAAGCAGATAAAATCTTAGAAAACAAAGCGTGGGATATTGTGAAATCGAAAGACACCCCATTTGGACAAAAAGCAGCCGCCTGGTTTGTTACGACAGCTATGAAAGGAAAACGTAAGTTGGGAATGGATCTTAAACGCAAAAAAGGTGGTTCTCTTCGTAAAAGGATAAATAAAAAAAACGAATAATTAAAGCACCTAAAAAGGGAGGATTTCTACCATTACTTTTACCATTATTAAGCGCACTCGGAGCCGTCGGAGGAATGGGTGCAGGAATTTACAAGGCCATCGGTGATGCGAAAGCCAATCGAATGAATCTTGAAGAACAAAAACGCCATAATCTAGCCATGGAACAAAAAGGCAAAGGATTGTATTTAAGACCGTATAAAGGGTATGGATTATACTTAAAACCTTATTCAAAAAACTAAACCTTCCTCATCACGCTTTAACAAATACAGATATAATGAAGTATGGTAAAACATTGCCATATTTTAGAGGTGTATTTATGAGAGACATGCTACCTAAAAATATTCATAAAAACGAGTGTGGTGTTATAAATTTAGATTCAAAACGTGGTGAGGGTACACACTGGGTAGCCTATGCAAAATCTAAATCCCATATAATTTACTTTGATTCGTATGGGGATTTGCCTCCACCACAAAATGTAATCAAATATTTTTTAAGTAATGGTGATGTACAAATATATTACAACTATGATAAAATCCAAAACGATTCATACAAGTGCGGTCATTACTCATTAGATTTCCTATTCAACTACTATAAATAGCAAATAATGTTAATTGCTTGCGTAAAATGTCTTTAAACTTTACGCTTACTGGAAGCTCTTCAAATCTGAGCTATAATTTTAATCCCCCAATTTACCTTGAAGATGAATTTGATTATGAAATTGGTCTAACCAGTTTCTATAGTTTTAATACTATTCCAAATGTTGATGAAAGCAATAACCTTTTTCTCTGGAATTTCAAAAATTTTACCCATAACTACAAGTTACCTGAGGGGGCCTATGAGTTGGATGATATTACAAAGCTTATTCAAGAAAACATGAAAAAGATTGATAATGATGCGACTTTAGAAATTACTCCACAATTATCAACTTCAAAAGTTGTTATTAAGAGTAACCGAGAAATTTCCTTTCTTCCCGTAAATTCTATTGGACTATTATTTGGTTTTAAATCACGACAACTAGCTCCAAACCAAACACATGTTTCAGATAAACCCGTGGAAATATGGGGAGCAAACACCCTATGTGTTGATTGTAACATTGCTTCGGGATGCTATTTAAATGGGAATCCAGTTCACATTATCCATCAGTTCTTTCCAACAGTACCGATTGGGTATAAAATAGTGGATGCACCTCAAAATATTTTGTATTATCCAGTTGGTATCAAGACAATCACCAACCTTACAGTAAAGATTATTAACCAAGCAGGTAAACCTATTAACTTTGGGGGAGAAGAAGTAACAGTAAATTTACATCTTAGAAAACGTATATAAATAATGGTTTTAGTTTTTTCTCACATACCAAAAACATATATAAAGAAATTACCTTCTAAAATAGTAACGCCATCTATAAAAAAAATATATAAACGGAGATCACCTTCTAAAAAACCATCTACAGCAAAAACATATAAAAGGAGATTACCTTCCAAAATAATAACATCATCAAATCGCCACTTTCTGCAGTCGTTGGGATTTAAAGTCTTAATATAATGGAAATTCTACATGTTACTGGCCAACCTTTCAATGACAACACTATTGAAGAGTATCAATTTCACACATATCAACCATACATTCCTGGAAAGTTAGGTTATAATGATGAAATACGTATTCCAATTCAAGATTTAGATGCATTCACATATCCAGCAAATAGGTATCTCTATATTGAAGGTCAACTTCTTACCCATGATAATAAAGTCCCAACAAAACTAAAATTTATTAATAATGCTATAGCTTACTTGTTTCGCGAAATACGTTTTGAATTAAATGGGGTAGTAATTGACTCAGTACGTGATGTAGGCTTAGTATCAAGTATTAAAAACTACCTTAGTCTTAACGAAAACCAAAGCCTGCAATTGGAAAACTCGGGATGGTTTCCAAAAAGGGGTAGACTGGAAACTAATAATGAAGTCCCCACAAACAGTGTGTTGGTGGATGCAAATGGAAACTTTAACGTATGTATACCTCTAAGACTGCTATCAGGCTTCTTTGAAGATTTTAGAAAAATCATAATGAATTTGAAAATGGAATTAATACTTATTAGATCAAATGATGATATTGATGCTGTAGTAAGCGAAGATGAAAGCGAACGACCGAAGATTGATATTAATAAATTATATTGGGAGGTTCCACATGTAACACCAAGTATACAAGAACAGTTACGGCTTAATAAGATTTCACATACAAATCAAGAACTTCCTATTAAATTTCGCTCATGGCAAATGATTGAATATCCTGCCCTAAACAACTCTACCCGCCATACGTGGTCTGTGCGCACTAGTACGAAAATTGAAACACCTCGTCACATAATTGTTGCTTTCCAAAATAACAGAAAATCGAAATTAACAAAAGATATGAGTAAATTTGATCATTGCAATTTAAAAAATATTAAAGTGTTTTTAAATTCTGAAAGATATCCTTATAATGACCTACAAATAGATTTTAAAACAAATAGATTTGCGAAACTTTATGAAATGTTGGCTAATTTTCAAGAAAGTTATTATCACATGGTGCTGAATCAACCTATATTTAATCCACATGACTTTAAAATGATTGCCCCGCTTATACATATTGACTGCTCTCGTCAAAAAGAAATCATTCAATCGGAGTCTGTTGTGTTACGTATAGAATTTGAGACAGATGACCCAACAACCTCTGATATCTCTGCTTATTGTCTGATATTACATGAAAAAGAATTTACGTATAATCCCTTAACTAAAATAGTAAAACAATTATAAAACTAAATATTTATATTATGGTGGACAAGTTAAGGTATATGTACATAATTAATGAAGTCATGAGACTATGACATTATTTGGGGGACCCTCTCATGCGCATGATTCAAAATATGTTTATAAATATAGGTTAGACACCACACAAAGACAGACTTTAACATGTACCTAATAGTAGACGTACAAGGTTTTAATACCGAGAAAAATAAATTTATCGCAAAAGAGTTGGCCACTTATGATGGACAAAAAATTAGTCATTATTTCTTCAAACCACCATATCCAATGAGGTTGCTGAATCCAGAGTTCCATAAACAAGCTGTATGGTTAATGAATAATTATCATGGTCTTAACTGGGATCATGGATTTACCCCGGTACATCAAGTTCATAATATTATCCAATGCTTGACAAGTAATGTCGATATAGTTTATGTCAAAGGAAGAGAAAAGTCTCAGTATATAAAAAAGTATAGTTTAGCTCCAGTTGTGGAATTTGATGAACAACCAGCTTTGGAGAAAATGGAACCCAAATGTCCTTACCATTTAAATAATAATAGTGTATGTGCGTTATCTAACGTATTTTATTTGTATGATACTTTTATGATGCAATAAAGAATTTTTTTGACATTTTGTTTTATTAATAAAAAACCTTAATAAAAAATAGTACTTTATTTAACCGCTATAATTGTTACATAAATTTTCCAGCGCAAATCTGCATAAACGGCAACTGGATTGAGCAGGAGCTAATCCTTCTTCCTCTGTTCTCCATTCGGGACGATTGAAATGAACAAAACACGGAAGTCGAGTTCGAATTTCAAAATCTTGCACAAATTTCTGGGGTAGGAGATGCCAAGATTGAAGTAGTTCATATGGATCCACAAATTTTCTAATGTATGGTATGGTAAAGTTTTGTAGTTCTGCTTCTGTGAATAGGTACAAAGGTTTTTGTGGGTGTTGATTCATCACAATTCTTTTCTGGCAACATTCCATTATTGTTAAAACGATTAATGTTTTTAAACACCAAGTCTATCCACTTTTGCTCCTCGATTGCAGAAACAAAAAATAGTCTATTTTCTTCTTCTGCTGGATAAACTCTTCCACTACGCAAACGCATCACTTATACTAAGTCGTGAAAAGTTTTTAAACATATATTCTTTGTCTTTATATTTTCTTATTAACTGGTTAATACTCTTCTCTAACTGTTTAATATTTCTTGTTTTTTCATAAACTAAAATATCACGCTTTATTCTGTTAATACCTTTACTAAATTGTTCAACACGTTCACGAAGACTTCTTGAGCACATACTGTTCACATTATCGATGTTTCTGTACTCTTATATCCTCCCCACTCTCGTTGATACCAGTTGCAAATGTGTGGCTCACTGCCTCCTACCCCCACTCCTAATTATATATCCTCCCTACTCTCATCCATAGCAGTTGCAGATGCATGGCTCACTACCCACCACTCCTAATAAAACTCCTAGATTATACCAGACTTTATCAGCTTGCGGAACTCATTCCCTTTGAAACTTGCTAAGCTAAATTATAAACCAGTTCGTTGTAAGCCACGTGAAACCACGTGTTATGTTCAAATATAATATGTCATACAAATATGCGGATAATTGTGACGAGTGGGAAACGAGACTCCCTTTTTATATTGTACGACAAAAGCTTTGTCTTATTTGTCGTAAAATGTCGGGGACTAAACTTATTCCAAGAAGCTTAATATTTAAAGGGTGGAAATTGGTATTTGAATTTTGTGTATTTTGTAGCGAGACTAGACCTATGGGATTATCTCATCGAAGCGTAGGTTATCGTGATGGGTTAATGGAATCTCCACCATATACGTGTGACTCCCCACGTCCAAAGTTAGATTTACTATAAATAGATGCTAAAATCTTGGTAGAGATTATTAAGATGGTATCATTAGACTTTATTGTTTTACAAGCAATTCTGCAAAATCTGCTTTTAATTCAGCAACCCATCAATGCTAGAGAAGTTTTTGTGTGCTTTGACAGTAATGTTCAACATCCCAACACCGCACTCCAAAAATTTGCGGTGAAAGAAGAGCCCCCTGTTCCCTTTATTTATTAAAAAAAATATTACATTGAGTTTACATTACATGATTTCGTACGATCTAAAACAAAATGTCCCAATTCTTAACCTATCTATCCTATGCTAGCTATTCCGTCTTATACATTCTAGTTCCCTATTCTATCCTGATCTACGTTTTGGGCGAGTGTCCTGTCACATGCGCATTGTTCGTGTTTCCACTTTGCGTTTTGGCCCTGGGGCAGAGGTAAGTTGTGTGTGTGTGTGTGTGTGTGTGTGTGTGTGTGTGTGTGTGTGTGTGTGTGTGTGTGTGTGTGTGTGTGTGTGTGTGTGTGTGTGTGTGTGTGTGTGTGTGTGTGTGTGTGTGTGTGTGTGTGTGTGTGTGTGTGTGTGTGTGTGTGTGTGTGTGTGTGTGTGTGTGTGTGTGTGTGTGTGTGTGTGTGTGTGTGTGTGTGTGTGTGTGTGTGTGTGTGTGTGTGTGTGTGTGTGTGTGTGTGTGTGTGTGTGTGTGTGTGTGTGTGTGTGTGTGTGTGTGTGTGTGTGTGTGTGTGTGTGTGTGTGTGTGTGTGTGTGTGTGTGTGTGTGTGTGTGTGTGTGTGTGTGTGTGTGTGTGTGTGTGTGTGTGTGTGTGTGTGTGTGTGTGTGTGTGTGTGTGTGTGTGTGTGTGTGTGTGTGTGTGTGTGTGTGTGTGTGTGTGTGTGTGTGTGTGTGTGTGTGTGTGTGTGTGTGTGTGTGTGTGTGTGTGTGTGTGTGTGTGTGTGTGTGTGTGTGTGTGTGTGTGTGTGTGTGTGTGTGTGTGTGTGTGTGTGTGTGTGTGTGTGTGTGTGTGTGTGTGTGTGTGTGTGTGTGTGTGTGTGTGTGTGTGTGTGTGTGTGTGTGTGTGTGTGTGTGTGTGTGTGTGTGTGTGTGTGTGTGTGTGTGTGTGTGTGTGTGTGTGTGTGTGTGTGTGTGTGTGTGTGTGTGTGTGTGTGTGTGTGTGTGTGTGTGTGTGTGTGTGTGTGTGTGTGTGTGTGTGTGTGTGTGTGTGTGTGTGTGTGTGTGTGTGTGTGTGTGTGTGTGTGTGTGTGTGTGTGTGTGTGTGTGTGTGTGTGTGTGTGTGTGTGTGTGTGTGTGTGTGTGTGTGTGTGTGTGTGTGTGTGTGTGTGTGTGTGTGTGTGTGTGTGTGTGTGTGTGTGTGTGTGTGTGTGTGTGTGTGTGTGTGTGTGTGTGTGTGTGTGTGTGTGTGTGTGTGTGTGTGTGTGTGTGTGTGTGTGTGTGTGTGTGTGTGTGTGTGTGTGTGTGTGTGTGTGTGTGTGTGTGTGTGTGTGTGTGTGTGTGTGTGTGTGTGTGTGTGTGTGTGTGTGTGTGTGTGTGTGTGTGTGTGTGTGTGTGTGTGTGTGTGTGTGTGTGTGTGTGTGTGTGTGTGTGTGTGTGTGTGTGTGTGTGTGTGTGTGTGTGTGTGTGTGTGTGTGTGTGTGTGTGTGTGTGTGTGTGTGTGTGTGTGTGTGTGTGTGTGTGTGTGTGTGTGTGTGTGTGTGTGTGTGTGTGTGTGTGTGTGTGTGTGTGTGTGTGTGTGTGTGTGTGTGTGTGTGTGTGTGTGTGTGTGTGTGTGTGTGTGTGTGTGTGTGTGTGTGTGTGTGTGTGTGTGTGTGTGTGTGTGTGTGTGTGTGTGTGTGTGTGTGTGTGTGTGTGTGTGTGTGTGTGTGTGTGTGTGTGTGTGTGTGTGTGTGTGTGTGTGTGTGTGTGTGTGTGTGTGTGTGTGTGTGTGTGTGTGTGTGTGTGTGTGTGTGTGTGTGTGTGTGTGTGTGTGTGTGTGTGTGTGTGTGTGTGTGTGTGTGTGTGTGTGTGTGTGTGTGTGTGTGTGTGTGTGTGTGTGTGTGTGTGTGTGTGTGTGTGTGTGTGTGTGTGTGTGTGTGTGTGTGTGTGTGTGTGTGTGTGTGTGTGTGTGTGTGTGTGTGTGTGTGTGTGTGTGTGTGTGTGTGTGTGTGTGTGTGTGTGTGTGTGTGTGTGTGTGTGTGTGTGTGTGTGTGTGTGTGTGTGTGTGTGTGTGTGTGTGTGTGTGTGTGTGTGTGTGTGTGTGTGTGTGTGTGTGTGTGTGTGTGTGTGTGTGTGTGTGTGTGTGTGTGTGTGTGTGTGTGTGTGTGTGTGTGTGTGTGTGTGTGATGTTTGGTGTATGTGTGGTGGATTTCTTATTGAATAGTGTTATCATCGTCCAGTATTAGTTGTTCACCCCATTCGTTGATCCATTGTGTCAGTTCTTTGTCTGTAATATCTATGTTTGTGGGGGGGTATGTTATGTGTTTGCGTGTGAGTTTGTCTGTAAGTACTTGTCTAGCTGTAGTCGTTGTGGTAGTGTACAGTCGTTGATTATGTGGTGTTGGTCAAGTGTGTGCAATTTCCGTTTGTTTCTCGTAGGTTGAATCTGTTGTAATATTCTTGTATGTGTCCGTGTCCTGTAAGTAGTTGTGTAGCTTTCCATGTGAATTTAGGGTCTGTCAATTTAACCCGTTGTATAATTCTGTATGTTTTCCTCCCTTTTGTTGTGGAGTCCCAGTCTTGCTGCCACTTTGTCAACTTAGTGTTCAGTTTGGTGTTTTTTATGTCCTGTTTTGTTGTTATTGTTAATGTATTCTGTGGGTTTGTGTGTGCTTCGTTTGCTAGTTTGTGTGCCGCTTTGTGACCTAGGTTGTTTTTGTCTGTTTTTGTGATGTCGTATAGTATGTTGTGCTTAGCTATTGTTTCTAGGTTCTTTTTTATTTTGATAATTGTTTTGTTTCTCTTGTTTCCGTTTTTTAGCTGTTGTAGCACTGTCTGTGAGTCGGTGTAGAATGTTATTGTCTTGTTTTTGTGCTCTCGTATATTATGTGTGATTGTTTCTGTATTAATGTATAGTGCTAGGGTTTCTAGGTCGTTTATGTTTCCCGTTGTGTTTATTTTATAGTTGGTTCTAGTGTTTCTATGTGGTGTTTCTATGTTTGTACCTATTGTTTTGCTTGTTGTTTCGTTTGTGGTTTTGATGCTTGCGTCTCCGTAAGCTTTTATGTTCGGCATATTTGTGTTGTGTTGGCGTTTTATTGTTCTTGATGTTGGGTGCGGCGTGTCGATTATTCTAATTTTTAGTTCGTCTATTTCGTTTTTGTAATCTGTGTATGTTTTGTATGTGGCTAAGGCATCTACGCTCAACGGAGTTGTACCAGCCAGTACGTGGAGGGCCGTTGTTGGGGCGGTGTTGTATGCCCTTGTGATTGCTCGCAGGAATGGTCTCTCTGCGGCAGCCAATTGTTTAGCGATTCTGGTGTCAGTCGCTCTCTTGCCCCAGATCTCTGCCCCGTAGAGGAGCATGGGTTTAATCGCGTTCTCGTAGATAGCCCTTAGTGTCTGTGGTTTTCGTCCCCAATCTTTGCCTGCTATTATGAACAGTTTGCGTCCAATGTCGGCTGCCTTTTGCCTGTTCCAACCATTGAAGGCTCGTGTCTATGGTCAGCCCCAAGTATTTTAGGTGTGCTGACGGTGTTATTAACTCATTGTTAATTCTGACTCGAGGAGCCCTGGTTGGCCTATGTGGAATGAACAAGGCTTCGGTCTTACTGCTGTTATATTGCAGTTTGTGTGACCTAGCCCATTTTTCACACGCTGTCCATATCTTTAACCATTTGTTCTCGATTTGGTTTAGTGAGTTGCCAGTCAGTAGGATTATCTGGTTATCGGCGAAAGCTTGTACTATGTCGAAGTCTGTCGTGGTCTATGTTTGCTCGATGGCGTCGAACCAGGATTCCATCAGGAGGATCCATAATATGGGACCCAGGCTCGACCCCTGCGGGCATCCTTTTTCTGTTTTGTCTTGTATATGTTCTGTCGTGATTGTTCTGTTTTCCAGGAAGTCTGTGCATAGTGTTTGTATGTTGTGTGGTGTTTGGGCGTTGTGTAGACTGTTTTTTATGGTGGGTATCCATGCTGAGTTAAAGGCGTTTTGTAGATCTAGTGTGATTATTAATGTATGCAGTTTGTGTTGTTTGTTGTAGTTTATTTTTCCTATTATTTGTGTTATTGCGTCTATGGTTGAGTGTCCTTGTCTGAATCCGAATTGGTTTTTGTTTAGTTTGTCATTTGTTTCTAGGTGATGTGTTAGTCTTTTTGCGGTCATTTTGTCTAGGATTTTTCCCAGTGTGGGAAGGAGGCAGATTGGTCTTTTGCCTCCGTCCTTTTTGGGGAGCCAGACCATATCAGCCCTCTTCCAACACTCTGGGAAACCTTCCGTTTGTAGGCATTCATTATATATGTTTGTTAATATTTCCGGTTTTGTGTCATGTATTAGTTCCACTATTTCTTTGCTTAGGCCGTCTATCGCTGTAGCTTTTTTGTTTTTCATGTCTTGTATTGTTTGTTTTATTTCGTCTTGCGTGAATTCCTTGTCGTTGTTCGTGTTTTGGTGGTATTGTTTTGTTCTAAGTGTTCTGTGTGTGTCGTCGTCCGCGTCTATAGGATCTTGTGGGAAGTACTTTTTGTGTAGGTATTTTATTGTGTCTTCCCTGTCTACTGTGTAGGTTCCGTCTGCTCTTTTGATGGTGTTGAGTGTATTGCTGTCGTTGTCTTTTTTCCTTATGATTTTGTATCCTACGTTCCACGGGTTGTCTGGGTCGTGATTTGTCAGGTATTGCCTTATTGCGGTTCTTTTTGCCTGTTTTATGTCGTCTTTGTATCTTCTTCTGCCTTCCATGTATGCGATTTCGTCTCTTCTTTTGTTGATTGGGTCCGTTTCTTTTTGGTACTTTCTTCTTTTTTTGTTGATTTCTTTTTTGAGCCTTTCTAGTTCGTCAGTCCACCAAACTTGGTTTGGTTTTCTGTTTTTGTTTGTTCTTCTGGTTGCTTCTTTGGTTATTTGTATGATGTCTTGCTGTATTTTCTGCGCTTTTTGGCTTGTGTTACCTGACAAATCCCAAACCTTTGTCGTTGTCAGTGTGTTCAGTTTTGTTTTGTTAATGTGTGCAATGTTTAGCTTGTTTCTTGTTGTGTTTTTTCTGTTTTGTGTGTGCTTAGTTATATTGAATGTAATGTACTGGTGGTCGCTGAGGGTTTCCTCCTCTTGGACCATCCAGTCATTTATTGTCGTGTTTTTTGTGAGTGTCAGGTCGATCCAGCTCCTCCCTCCTGTGGTGAGAAAAGTTGGTAGACTGTTGTGTTTGTTGTTAATGTATATGTGATTTTGAGTTGTCCAGTCTATTATGTCTTGTCCCCGGTTGTCATTTATGCCCCCACCCCAACAAGTGTGTTTGGCGTTCATGTCACCGGTGACAATTGTATTGTTTGTGTCGTTTTCTATGTGTGTCTTGTGCCTGTCTAGTACATTATTTTTGTCTCCTCCGGGTGTATCGTATATATTTACAATTGTGTATATTGTATTTTCCGTTTGTAGGTGTATCGTCGTGGAGTTTTCGTCGGTTCTGTTTGTTATTAGTGTGACCTGTTTCGTTAGTTTTTTGTCTATGAGGATTGGAGCTTTCGTCCTCTTGTCCAGCCCTACGGCGATGTAGTCTGTGTTTTGCCAGATGTTATGGCCGGGTTCTTGGATGAGGGCTATGTCTATTTTGTCAGTGTTCATTTTATGTATTACCTTGTCTGTTGCCTCTAAGCCTCTTCCTACGTTGAACTGGATGAAAGAGGCCATGTCGTCGTTGTGTTGTGTGTGTTAGTTTCTGTTAGTTTTGGTTCTGTTTTGTCTTGTCTCTTTAGTTGTAGTTTGTTTGTTGTCTTGCTTGGTCCATTTTATGTTTCTGTATCGGGCAGTTCATGTCTTCTGCGGCCAGTCGAAACGGGCGTGCCTCTGGAAGTCTTCGTACGTCTTCACTCCTTCGAGGCTCGCCACCTTAACCGCCCCGGGGGGTCCGTGCCAGACATCCGTCTGCGTGGACATTTCCGCCATTTTCGGCTTTCTCGTGTCCTTCCCTTCTTGTGTTTTTTCTGGTTCCGAGTCGGTTGATATGTCTTGACTCCCGAGATTTAGGCTAGATTTGTTGGCTTTATAAATCTCAACTAGTAAGTTCACCGCCTTATGTTTCATCTCCCCCTTAACCGGTCCTCTCCTGGACAGGATTTCCAGGATCTCCCTCAGCTTCCTGAGATCCCTTTCCCCGTCTGTCTCATCGAATTCCTCCCTCTTATCTTTTTTATGTCGAACTTCTATCTCAGGGCTGTCCGCCTTCCTCTTCTTGGATGTCTGGTAATCCTCGTCTCCGAAGAGTATGTCTTTTAACACACTGTCAACCCATGGTTCGTGGTCCTCTTGGTCTTGTTCTATTTCTTTATCCTCCATTATTAGTGTAGAGTGCCTAACTGGTCCCAATCACCTATTTAATTTTATCCTGTTTTCCTCACTTTTTTTAAGGAGTTCTTCCTCGAATTCCCTCTGTTCATTCCTACCTTTTTCTTCCCTTTGGTCTTGTGTCTCATGTGTATCTGTATTCATTTCTAACTGTGTCTTATCGTCGTCCTGATTCTGCTGCCTGTGGTCGTCTTCGTTGTCTTCCTTCCATTCTTTCTTCTTTTTTGTATCCATGTGTATCCCACGAGTAGGGACGTCCTATACGTCAGACGCGACAGTGCGCCCTTGCCGCGCCAAGGCTGGATAGTTAGGGAGGTCGCCAGGTATCCCGAAGGGATCGTTCGCGATGCTCTAACCCTCGCATCTCGCATATCTTTGGCACGATGCCTTCCACCGTGATATTGGGGATTTTTTCTTGGGTTTACTCCTCTTGGTGGTGGTTGGGTGGGAGGTGTGTGGGGGCGGGGGGGGGGGGAGGGGTTGGGGGCAGGTATGGGGTGTGTGATCGGCCGCTCGCTTCGGATAGGGGGTCTCATTCAAAGGATGAGAAGAGGTTTTTTCTGTTGGGGAGGGCGACAAGTTTAGGTTTCGAGTGGCCGTAGGAGCAGGGAAGGGTATCTGTAATTGCTGAAGGCGCAGCAACTGTTCGCCTCAGTTGCTGCGCCTTTTAGCGTCCAGTGGCGGTGTCCGGCGCTCACCCGGTGCACAGGCACTGGACGCTGAGACTGTGTTTGGTTTCACTGGTCGTGCTCCCCTCACAAAATAAGGGACCAAGACCAGTTACTCAGCCCTTCCACCAACGGCAAGGAAAAATTACAGTCTCGGGGAGAGAACCTAACCTAACCTAACCAACCCTAACCAAACCTAACATAAACTTATTAAGATAAAACATGTGGGTGTATTGCTCCGTTACGGCCGTCTGTATGGAGCGATATACTCCGACGCCCTACGGGCGTCGAATCATTTATATTTTTGGCTTATGGCTTCTATTATATTCTTAAAAATATCTTTAGCATCGCTTCCATATATTGCTTCCCACATAAACTGATCAATATATTCAGCCAAAAACGGGGAATTCATCACTCCAAGTCTTCTCAGGTATTGTTTTAGGCGAGACCAATACCCTTCTACGTGGTTTGTGCATACCCCTGTTTCTGGATCTTTAAAATATTTGCTATGATTCACAGTCTTGTGAATATAGCCACAGTTTTTCAAATTGGAGTAAACTTTCCACTGGTCTGTCCAAATTTCTGTTCCTTCCCGGACGTCTTGTTTAATAAGATCCACCAATACATCGCTTTTCCTACTCTTTAAGTAAGTTATAAACCCCCTTTTTAAAACAACATCATACATTCCTAAAACCCATTCTTCTCTCACAATTCTGCCGCGGTTATATTTTATCTTCGTCACAACACTCTCGTCAATTTGTACAACATGTCCTCCACCTACAATAATAAAAAGTGAAAAGTAACTAATAATAATAAGGAAAACAGCACAAACGAAATAGCATGTAAGGGGCATAAATCAAATAATTTCGAAATAAAGGAAGGATTAAGGAAAATAATTTATTACATAAATCAATGTAATACTGCAAGGAATAATTATAAAAAGTAAAATAAACGCACAAGAAACGTTTTTTTAAAAATGGCCATTAATGTATAGCATTCGCAGATGATCTAACATTATAATCGACAAGTAAGAAAGAGCTAAAAAAATTTATGAACAACATAATAAAATTTGGTATAATAATGAGCAAAAATTGTTGGTCTTTTAATAAATAAGTTAAAGAAAAAATAAATGATAATGGGAGAAACAGATAAAGAAAAAGAAGACAATTTCATATTAGAGATAGAATAAGAAAATTCATGCGCATTTAAAAGAGTTTCAGAATTTACTTACCTGGAGAATGGGAGATAAAAGCAAGAATAAATAGATATATGTAATAGTAATTGTAAAGAAAAATTAAATCTTGAAGCCCTAGGTATTAAAGGCCTGTTGAGCTTAATAAATAAAATAATAAAAGTAAATAATTATTTATATTATTGTTATTTTACCTAACAAAAATGGTTCTTCATCTTGTAAGAGTTTCCAAGAAACCACATCCCGCAAATAACGATATACCTGGATGACAGCCTCTTTTCGGATATTCATCGTTTGTGAAACACTTCTTACATTCATTCTGCTTGCCCAAAAACACGCAATATAAAAAAAATTCTTGTAGGTATCCGCAGTCCTTCGAAAAACGTTCCGATGCAGATGGGATACATTTTTCTGCATTTACTGCACCAGAATCCATGGTTTAGTTTATATACATTTTTTTCTCTAACTACGCATAAACGCCGGCAATTTCTTATTTTACACTTGAATTCTTTTTTGATTAATCCAATATTTTGCAGGTATTGGATTAATTCTGCATCGTTTTTTTGCATAATATTCTGAATATCAAAAATAGAAATTACTTCCATTTTGGACGAATGCTACAGAATGACAAATAATCAATTGCTTTGTCAATTTAAATCCATTCATAGATATTTTGATTAATATTCCAAACAATATTCGAATCTGAGTTAAAGCCACGACAAAAATTGGCAACATCGCACATTTCATTATGTCAAGTGTCGATTGTCGACAATTTGTCGTTGCAACAAAAACTTCAAAACACAAGATGCAAATTTTTTTAATAATTGTTTGCTACTTTCCTGTTGCCGATTCCTTTTTTAACTTACAGATTTGTACACTGTATCTAAATACAGTACATATTTTCAACAAAAAAATTTTTGATTGATTTTAAAACTATTTTTATATAACGGACTTTCGGTTTTAACGGACAACCCATCCCCCAATTAGTCCGTTATACCGAGGTTTTACTGTAATTATAAATCTAATTTTAGTTTCAGATAATGAAGCAATGCCACCACTTTTATTGTCATTAATGACATAATTTTAAAATAAATAGTATCTTGAAAATTTCTTCTTTTATTATTCATTTTTACTAACACTCTTTTAGTGATATGATGAATGGGTTTTTGAAAGACAACAATAGTTTGTTAGGTAGACTACATAATTTTCTTTAGACAGAAAAATAAAGCTATTCCAATTACTTTCTCAAGTAAGTTTTTTTTTTCTTGGCATAGACTTTTAGTCATTTAGCCAGACTCAACATGATAAAAATGAATGTTGTCTAAGTTTATATTAAAATAAATATACAAAACAATAAACAGGTAAACAGGGTTACTCTCTTCTCGCCTAGGGGCCCATCAAGGCATTTTTTTAAGACATACAACACTAGGCCACGGTAAGAAAGGAATTTAACAATTGGGTTAGAAACAAATGTTGCGTTATTAACTAATGCATACTTATTTACATAGTTATTTTACTATCTTTTAAAAACATAACTAAGGAATCATACACTGCTCTCGAGTTTAGTGATAATAAGTACTGAAGGTTCCATGGGGCTAATATATTGTGTTTATGTAAGTTATTTATTAATCCAGATGAAATTATAGTATTTCTGGAGCAACTGAAAAATATATGATCTAGATTTCCTTCTTCTGTACAAAATTCACATCGATCATTATCTAAAACCTTAAGTTTAAATAAATGTTTGGGGTAACAAGCATGTCCAAATCTCAGTCTAATGATCGTGGTAACATATTTTCTAGGTACATTAAAAAACTTATACCAAGGAGTTTTAGGAATATCTGTTTGAAGAGAAGTGTATCTATTTGGGCTAACAATGGAATACTCCTTCCATATGTTATCCCACCTTTAGTATAATCTTAATTTTAAGGAAGCCAGAAAGTCGCAAGCCGTGATTTTATAAGAAGTTTCTCTACCAGACAAAAGACTTTCTTTTGCTAATTGGACTACATATTCATTATTTTCCAAACCTATATGTGCTTTAATCCAAACAAAGAGTACATTTTTGCCCATTGTTACTAACTTTTGTTTGATATCCTTAATTTTGTAAATGTAAGGCAATTGTACGTATTTGGCAATCCCGGTTTCCCAATAGAGGTTAAAACTGATAAAGAATCTGATAATATCACTATGTGGTCCGAGTTACTTTCTGTTGCATAAAGTAAGGCCTCATATATTGCAAGAGCTTCTGCTGTAAAAATAGAGGTCTGGGAGTTCAACTTAAATGTGTGTTCTATTCGTTCCAACGGGACAAAAATAGCGCATCCAGTGCCGTTTGATGATTTGGAAGCATCGGTATATATAACGACCGAGTTTTCGAATTCTGATAATATTGAGTGAATAATCTTTCTATTTATGTGTATATTTTCACCATATTTGGGTACCAAGATATCTGTATTTGAACAATATGTTGCATATGAGATGTTTTGAAGTGTATACGTAGCTTTATCTATCTCTTTTAATGCTTCCATATTATGTTGCAGAGCTTCGCAGACTAAAGGCGATTTCTTTTTTTCCCAGTATTTAGTAGACAAATCATAGCAATTCAGAGTGATGAGCTTTGTGTATAAGGATTGATTTTTTATATATGTCTTTACCAGAAATTTTTCGGTCAGGAAGTTTCGTCTGATATTTATAGGTGGTTCCAAGGCTTCCAAATACAAGGGTTGAATTGGTGTGGACTTCATAGCACCTAAACATGTTCGTAAAGCTGAATTGTGTATTACTTTAATTTTATTTAGCAATACATTACTGGCTGATCCATAAAATATGCTTCCGTAATCCAAAATGGAGCGAATATACGCTCTGTAAAATAATAAATTTACGTCTACATCAGCACCCCACCACGTTTTATTAATCGATTTAAGGAAATTTATTCCCTTGTTGTATTTGTTTAACATATCCTCAATATGATCCTTCCAAGTCAAATGTTTGTCAAGTGTCATCCCTAAATATTTGACCTGATTTTTTAGTGGATATTGATGCTCTCCTAATTTAATTACTTGATCGTTAGGTTTATAATGTCTGGTAAAAATGCAAACCTGAGATTTATTATAAGATAATTCAAAATTGTTTTTATGGAGCCATTTTTGAAGTGGTTGATAGATACTATCCAGGTTTTTAATTGCTTTTTCATATTCTTTGTGTTCTGTGTAAATGCAGAAATTATCTGCGTATTGTATGAGGTTGAATGGTATGTTATTAATTTTAATATTGTACAAATCCGCTACGTACATTAAACAGGATAGGGCCAATACAGAACCCTGGGGCAATCCTTTGTTCACGATTCTTGGACCTATGAGCATTTGTTCTTTTCTTAAATAAACTAATCTGTTTGAATAAAGAATAACGATACTAGCGGCAAATTGGGCTGGAATTTGAAATATTCTTGTCATTTTTTCTTTAAGTGCTGTTAGACACACGGAGTCATAAGCACCTTCTATATCAAAAAATCATGCTGGTAAGTAATTGTTCCGGGAATAATTGTTTTGAATGTCTACAACTAGGGTAGCCAATGCATCCAAAGTACCAAAACCTTTCCTGAATCCGTATTGTTCTTTGGGTAGAAGATCCTGCTCTAGTAACCACCATTCTAACCTAGCCTTAATTATTCTCTCTAGAGTTTTTTGTACGCAAGATAATAAAGATATGGGTCTGTAAGCTTCAACTAATTTTAGATTTTTCCCAGGTTTGGGTATAGGGATGACGATAATATGTTTGAAGGCTGAAATGTTGGAACCTTCTCTAATTATCTGATTAAAAATATTTAGAAGTAACTCTTTGGCACTATTTGGTAAATTCAATAGCATAATATATTTAATTTCATCATGTCCAGGAGAAGTGTTGGGACGATCACTAAGGGCACAGTCCAATTCTAGCACGGTAAACGGTTTTAAGAGAAAATGACTATGATTCGGATTGAATAACATTAAATCTTCGTGATTGTTCACATATGGTGGTGAAATTTTGTCGAAAAACTCTGCTATCTACGAATCTTCTAGTGGTAATGGAGCATTGACCCTTTTCCTGTTCATCATTTTCGCTTGATTCCAAATCGAAGTAGGCGATGTTTGTTTATTTAATTTTGAGCACCAATCAACCCAGCTTTGTTTGGCTTTCGATTTCAATAATTTCTTAGCGTGAGCACTAGCTTGTTTACATTTAATAAAATTTTCAGCTGATGGATCTTGCTTGTATTTTGTTAATGCATTTTTCCTTTCTGCAACAATTAGATCACAGTCTGCATCCCACCACGGTGAAGGAGTCCGTTTCTTACACTTAAAGGGTTTATATTGGCAAATAGATTGTGAGGAAGCTTTATTGATACAGTCTAATAAAAAACTATATTTTTCTTCAGCATTTGGGGATATAGGTCCACTTTCATTTAACAGATTCTCGATTATTTCAGCGTACATATCCCAATTGGCTTTCTTAATATTCCATTTACTTTTAGGATATATAGTCTCATTAAAAGCTCTTGGTATTCGAATTATATTTTTACAACAAAGTGATTTGATCCAAGTGTATCAGAATCTACAGACCAAAATGTCTTAGCAAAAATTGACGGGGAACAAACCGTAATATCAATCACAGAATCTGAATGTCCTGGATTTCCTTGACAAGTAGGTTGACCGTTATTCATCACAATGAAATCAAGATCCTGTAGAGTCTCTACAATTTGATCGCCAATATTATCATTTGTTGATGATTCCCAGAGCGCATTGTGGGCATTCATATCACCCCCAATAATGCATGGGTGCTTCACTTGGGAAAATAAGTTTGTCCAATCTTTTGTTCTGGTTTTGGTTTTTGGACATCTATATACAGAGAGAAAAGTCAAGTGAGTATTATCGTAATTAATTTTAATACCACAGGCAAGCAGCTCTTTATTGAAGTTTTTATTTAATTTTAAGATTTCAAAACGGATTCCCGTTTTTACCAAAACAGCGACACCAGCAAAACCGTCTGTACGATCTTGACGAACAATATTATAACCTTTAAAATTATATACAACATTATTTTTGAACCAAGTTTCACTTAAAAGAACAATATCAACATCTTCTTTAGTAAGAAAATTAAGTAGGCTGTGTTTATTTGCAACAGCTGATCTAGCGTTCCATTGCATAATTTTAAGTTTAGTGTTTAAAGCCATAAATTTAAGTACCTTTAAAAATATCCTCGAGAACAGTATGCAAACCCTTAGCTAACAAATTATTATCCAGTATTTTTGCATCCTCAACTGATTTGACATTTTTTATAAATTCAGAAAAAAAATTGACTAACTTGTTTTAAATAACTATCTTGTTTTTATTATCATCTATTGAACTATGAGGTTTATTGAGATTAGATGGTAGAGGCTGTAACGGGCCAAATCTAAACGGAAAGGTGGTAGAATCTGTAGGGGATTGCGGGACAGGAGTAGTTACTTTCCTTTTTTTATGTGCATTATGTTCAGTATTAACCCTACTAGGTCCAGGATGAGTAAAGTTTGTTGGTTTTTTCATATACGGTCTTGGAAAGGTAGGATAAGATGACGTAATGTCATCAGACACGTTAGGTAGTTTTGGAAAATTTTCTTCAAGATTTGACAACATCGAAAATTTATTGTTACTAACAAATCCGGAAAAAGATGATTCATTATACCTTTTTGCTTCTAGAAAGGAGATTTTTTGGTCTAACATAATGTTTTTAATTTTTTTTTTTGTTCCTCATAAACGGGACAACTTTTGGAGATCGAGATATGATCTTCACTTTTACAATGTATACAAAAGGTTTTTTTAGTGTCGCATATGTGACCCTCATTTTTAATTTCTGCACATCGTATACAAAATTCTTGTGTCCCCTTGCACTGCTTAGAAATGTGACCAAATTTAAGACACCGGTAGCACTGAATTACCCTGCCCACAAATCTTTCTACCGGCAAATACACAAAATAACTACGACTAACTAACTATGAGTTGGCAAAACATTTTCTTCAAATGTAACTATAATATTTCGTCTGGGGACGTATTCTGTTTTACCGTCTTTATCTACCCTTCTATGTATTCTTTTAATGTCGGTAATTTTAGCAGAAGAGTATATGTTTTTTCAAATAATCAGTATCATGCCTCGTATCTACATCGTGAATTATTCCCTTGATTTCCAAGAGATGATTAGGGATATATGCTTTTAAATTTTCATCCTTTAACTTATTATGTGTTACTAGATGATTTGCATCCAAAATAGATTTTAAAATAACTTTTACTGTATTTTTTCCTATAGATTTAACTTCTTTTAGATTTTTAATTTTAAGTTTTTGATAAAGAATTTCTCCCGCCACCATTGGGTGTAAACGAGAGATGTTCTCATTATTTAAATTCTCGATATATACGCAAGAGCTATGGAAATCATAATTATTAGAAGAAATGTTATAAAGTTTTCTTTCCCTTGTTTTCTCAGTGTTATCACCGGAACTCGCACCAATTTCCATGTCCTGGCCTGGAGAACTTGTCGCAACACTTAAATCGCACATTTGCGTCTTGTTATTTTGCTCCCCCATTAGGGGAGGTAAATCACTTAATTTTTACAACAATTCCAAATATTTAACCAATACATTTACACAAAATTTAATTTATAAATATAAATATTGATTTTTAATCACCGCAAAAACGTATCGGATAATGAGGTTTTAAATATCGTCTGTTCACTATGCTTGTCTGTATTAGAATGTGCTCAAGTAAGTTAGTATACAACAAAATATTGGATTTGTCTTTAGTAGTAAGTTTTAACGTTAGAACTAATTTTAACGTTTTATTAAAATTTGAGGAGTTTTGCTCTATTTCATTGACAAATGTAGGTGCTACTATTATGTTTATTATAAAAACTAGTCCATTTTATTTACATATTATTGAAAAATTTTTAGACAATAATATCTCTTGCAATGGCTATATAGATTTTGATTATCAAGCGGTTGATTTATTTGGCCAGCTTCAATTAACTTACCAATGTTTCCTATATCGTCTGGGGACTGATCTTTGATTTTGCTTCTATACAAATATTATGTAAAATAGCACATGCTATTATTACATTTGTAGTTGTTCCTAACTTTAATCTTAATGCTACACTAAGTACAGGAAACCTCCGTTTTAATACCGCATATTGTCTTTCAACAATTTTTCGTGTACGAATGTGCCTACGATTATATCGTACTTGTGCTTCATTCCGGTAATGCAAATGTGTCGTCAGAAGATAATTCTGTAATAAATCTCCTCAATAAATATTTAATTTATTGCTTATAATATATTATTCAGACATATTCAGAGTAAACATTTATTTACCTTTAATGGGTATCCACTATCTCCTAACAATATCATCATCATCATCATCATGGCATCTACACTCCTAGCGGAGTGATTGCCGTCCTCTTTGGGCTCTTCCGATTCGTTTGTCGCGGTGAATAAATCCGCATTAACATTTTGGTTTTACAATTGGTTGTGTGACTTGGCATCTTCTACAATTTTTTTCCATTCGTGCCTGTTTTTGGTTATGGTTACCCATTCTCTGACTTCCATCTTCTTAAGGTCCTCAACTGTTTGGTTCTCCTATCTAGTTTTGAGTCTTCCTCGTGGTCTGTCTGGTCTCCATTTGGAAATTTTCTTGATAACGGCTTCTGGATTCCTCCTTCCTATATGTCCCATCCATCTGAGTCACTGTGCCTTAAAAAATCTGACGATGTCTTGTCCTTTCAGAAGTTCTCTTACTTCGTGGTTCATGAGTTATGAGCTCCTAACAATATACGATTGCCATATATCCCACTTTCAAAATTAACACATATTCTGCTATTTGGAAATATAACAGTCATGGGTTGATCCAGGTCAGCGACGTACAATGTTATTTAGTTTCAATTCTGGCGAATATATTGTCTGCACATTTATAGAAAAGTAGCCTTTCCTGTTTCTAAACAGCTCTGCATCATTTCCACCTATAATTGTGGCCGTTTGCCAAAAGCTGATATGTCCACTTTTTGTGATTTGGACTTTTTTATTCCAGTTGATAGTGTGATTATACGCTCCGTCTGCCCAAAGTAGATATGTCCAGTAGGGTGCATCGAAAAAATAAAAGTTGGAAGTGTTATATGAATATGTAACAGCGTGAAAAAGTTGCTAGTGTTATTTTGTACCATATTAGTATTTTCAATTTTTTTTCTAAACTAATTTTCTGCCTCCCCAATGACCTTGAATTTTATTAAAAATCTGGTTTTTATGGAAATTTCAATTTATTTGGTTTGAAATAAAATATGTGCTAACTAGATCTCAGACCAATTAAAGAAAACTTGAAATGTTGCCAATTACAAATTTAAGCAATATTTAAAGTTATATTTGTTTTTTCAGTCTCCCCTACACCTTTGAAATTGCCCGATTTGTGAGTCCGTGCGTATAATTTTCGCTTATGTTTGGTGCAATGCGTTACTTTGATATTATTGTTGTTTGTACATTGAAGATTTTTAAAATAGATAAACCAGGCCGTGGGGAATAATCAAGATGTGCTGTGGACTCCCCATTTTTGGGCAACCACCAAATATACCTGAAAATGTTTTACCGAAATATAAACAAGTGATGAAGTTCTGTGGTTGGAATAGGATAAAAAACTCACCAAGAAAGAGCCAGAATTTTCTGGTATTGCCGAACAGGTTGCAATTAAATTGGAGGAAATATGGAAAAAGTCTTCAATTCCAATAATTTAACATACAAGAATTATTCAGCTTTTAAAAGCCTATCATGATATAAAGCTTATGAAACCATTTAAGAACAGGCAAACAGTGAATTTTACAAAAAAAATTCAATGCTTTAAGGACAAAAGTAAAACTACACGTTTCGATCTTGCAACATTCAAATGTGACACTGATGAATTGTCTTTGTAGCAAATCTCAAAAAGGGCCTCTGGATGATAGCGAATTTCTATTAAATCAAAGAGGTCCCAGAAAAATGATGATAAGCTCGATTGATAGGGAAAAAAAAACAAATATATTCAGAGAGAACAATGGTAAAAGAAGAGAGGTACCGACGCAAAGACAAAACTTTAGCTCAAGTAAAAAACGGTACATACAAAGTTTTATCGTCAATCGATCGTAGAAGAACACATAACACTTCTGCATTAGCCAGGGTTCAAATATTTCGAATATGTATCTCCGCTGTCTGGTACATCAGAAAGTATCAAATCCAGCTATTTCATGTGACGGAACAGTCATAAATGCTGGCGTTAAGGGCGCTGTAATACGACTGTTAGAAGAACGTCTTAAAAAACCGCTTCAGTGCTTTGTGTGTCTGCGACATCCATATGATCTACCCCTTGGACATCAAAAGAAGCCAGTGACCAAATAAAAAAACATAAGGGTCTTCAAACTTTCTCCTATAAAAATTTTGATTGAAGCGACTACTTTAAGTTAATTAACTAGCAAGAATATCACCTTACAGAACCACTTATATTCTCTATATTTTCGAGTGACAATCTGCGAAATTTTATTAAGAATCCTAACTTAGACCCTTTTAACATTGAGATTGGGAAATATCACTGCCACAAACAATGTGTAAAACGATGTATCATGCTTGTGACACAAGCTTCTCTAGCAGTTTGTGCTATCGGAACACATCTTCGAATATAATGTTTTACCATTTTTTTGAAATATTTATATACCTAATGCACTATTTTAAAATTGTAGTAATTTTGTACTGTGCTTTATATTTATTTTAGTATTAAAAATTTTGGTGACGTCAGGGAGACGGATAAGTTAGGCTAATTTGTTATAAAAAGAATGTTGGAACATACTTGTTTTTCTTAAGTCAAATTTTTAACTGTCTTGTGAAACCAGAAAATATTTTCCAATTTAAAACGAATTTATTTATTCAACTTTTATGAGCTATTACATTTCCCTTACAAAATAAATTCGCATATTAATGTATTTTTTCAAATTTTTAATTGCCGTGGGGGGAAGAAAATATTTTTTTATTTCAACGTAGTTTTACTAAAATACTAAATAGTGTGTTAGTGTACGTTCTGAGTGCAGCGAAGAAAGAGTGCGAGCAAAGAGCAAAACGGTGAAATCAATACATAAAAAATAAGTACAGTTTGCTCTATAAACATATTATATGTTCGCAAATATGTAGCGGTTACGCTTTGATTAAATTAATTTGATTATACTTAATAATACGCCTCAAGGAATTTCGCGTGACTATGCTTATGCTCTCGAGTTAATGTTCGGCGAGACATGAGTTTGACATCTCCAACAGCAGCGCGGAGAGGGGACAAGGGCCTGCGAGAAGGCCACAGCTAGCTCTAGGTCAGTTGGTTAAACTCTGTTGAAGCGGCCCGCCCTATTTTGAGATTTTGATTCTCACCTTTTAAGTGACGGAATTTGGAACAGAAAATATGGGATAAGAACAATAGTGCAGCCGATATGTGAAACAATTGTGCATTTAATGATAGAAGTATACAGGGTGTAACAAAAATACAGGTCATAAATTGAATCACATATTCTGGGACCAAAAATAGTTCGATTGAACCTAACTTACCTTAGTACAAATAAGCACATAAAAAAAGTTACAGCCCCTTGAAGTTACAAAATAGAAATCGATTTTTTCCAATATATCGAAAACTATTTGAGATATTTTATTAAAAATGGACATGTGGCATTCTTATGGCAGTAGTATCTTAAGAAAAAATTATAGTGACTTTCAGACACCCCATAAAAGTTTTATGAGGGTTTTGTTCCTTTAAACCCCCCAAACTTTTGTGTACGTTCCAATTTAATTATTATTGTAGTACCATTAGTTAAACACAATGTTTTAAAAACTTTTTTGCCTCTTAGTACTTTTTCGAAAAGTCGAGTTTTTATCGAGATATTTTGAATATTTGTCAAATCCACCACATATTTGTATATGGTTAAGTACGATTATGGAGACTTAGTAATAATATATGAAAATTTATTTGATTTACAGTTTTAGGTATATTTTGAACCATATTAAAAAAGAAGCCTGATCTCGATAAAAGGTGCCTTATCGTAAAAATACAAAGAGGCAAAAAAGTTTTAAAAACACTGTGTTTAACTAATGGTATCGCAGTAATAGTTTAATTGGAACGTACACAAACATTTGGGGGGTTTAAAGGAACAAAACCCCCATAAAATTTTTATGTAAACATATTAAAAAAGAAGCCGCAACTCGATAAAAACTGCCTGATCGAAAAAATACTAAGAGTCAAAAAAGTTTTAAAAATATTGAATTTAACTAATGGTACCACAATAATAATTTAATTGGAACGTACACAAAAGTTTGGGGGGTTTAAGGGAACACAACCCCCATAAAATTTTTATGGGATGCACAAATTTGACTATAATGTTGATTTTAGATGTTCCTGCCATAAGATTGCCACATGTCCATTTTCGTTAAAAAATCTCTAAAAATGTAAACATATTAAAAAAGAAGCCGCAACTCGATAAAAACTGCCTGATCGAAAAAATACTAAGAGTCAAAAAAGTTTTAAAAATATTGAATTTAACTAATGGTACCACAATAATAATTTAATTGGAACGTACACAAAAGTTTGGGGGGTTTAAGGGAACACAACCCCCATAAAATTTTTATGGGATGCACAAATTTGACTATAATGTTGATTTTAGATGTTCCTGCCATAAGATTGCCACATGTCCATTTTCGTTAAAAAATCTCTAATAATTTTCGATATATTCGGAAAAATCGATTTTCATTTTGTAACTTCAAAGGCCTGTAACTTTTTTATGTGCATATTAGTACTAAGGTAAGTTAGGTTCATTCGAACTATTTTTGTTCCCAGAATATGTGATTTAATTTATGACCTGTATTTTTGTTACACCCTGTATAATTTGGACCACATACACTGCACATATAAAGGTTCAAATTTAGATATTAGGCCATCTCAGATTTAGCCTTTTACAAAAATGGCGGGGATTTAAAATGGCGACTATACATATGTGACTAATAGCACGATAACTTTTGAACGAGTCTTCAGATTTCAACCAAATTTGCTATATAGGTTCTTTTTTTGATGTACAAAATCGAGGTCTTGAACCGGAAGAATCGGTTTACCAGAGTTGTGTTTTTCCTGGTGTTATGTAAAAATATACTGTTTTTTTTTCAATTCTTTCACCCTGTATGTATTAATTTTTCAAAAAGTTAATACAGCCATTGAAAAGAGCGTAAAAATATTTTTTAGGAAATATTTGTAACTTTTTAGTTATGTGAATTACCATTTAATAAATGCAAAACGTATCTTCATATGTACCATATGCGGCAGATTCGTGCAAATATTATAAGAATTATTGTGCATTTAATGGTAGAAGCATATAATTTGGACCACATTTACTACACATATAGAGGTTCAAATTTAGATATGAGGCCATCTCAGTTTTTGTTCCTTTTACAAAAATGGAGGGCATTCAAAATGGCTACTATACATATGTCACTAATAGCACGATAAATTTTGAACGAGACGTCAGATGTCAACCAACTCGTGCTCTTTGCTCTTTGCTCGCACTCTTTCTTCGCTCCACTCTGAACGTACGCTTAGGCAACTTTTGTGAGGTATTACATTTTCGTTTCAAAATAAAAATTTTTTTCGACTGTTAATGTTTTTTTAAAGTTTTTAATTATCTTGGGGAGGCAGAAGATATTTTCCAATTTCGACCAGATTTTACCAAAATACTTAACAGTTGATTGGGCAACTTTTGTGAGGTATTACTTTTCCATCGCAAAAAAAAAAATTTTTCGCCTGTTTCGATGCACCCTAATGTCCACTGTACTGTGAAATGTAGTTTACCCTCCGTGTTTAAATCTGGATATCTCCAGATGACCAAATCAACGTTTGTTGCCAAAAGCTGATATGTACCCTTGTTAGTTGTAAGTAATAAAATATTGCGCATGCTATAAGGGGTATAACTGCTACACTATACTGACGAGGCCCAAATAGGCCGAAACACCGATGTATATAGTTGCACAGAAATGTATGGAGTGATGACCCTTCATCATTTTATATATTTCCAACTAAATTCACATTCACTTTACGATTATTAGCCAATTATTTTGCTTATTTATATATATATATATATATATATATATATATATATATATATATATATATATATATATATATATATATATATATAAATTTGGTTATTGGGTTATGATATATATATATATATATATATATATATATATATATATATATATATATATATATATATATATATATCAAAAGTAGCGGAACGGTCGAATATTTCGCGAACTAAACATCGGATCGAAAAACTAAAAAATACGTATTCAATCATTTTCAAAAATCTATCCAATGATAACAAACACCAATCCCCACTACACCCCCTGGAGGTGGGGTGGGGGGTAACTTTAAAATCTCAAATGGAAACCCCCAGTTTTTCTTGCAAATTTGGATTCGTTACGTAAAAGTAGGCAACTTTTATTCAAGACATTTTTTCGAACTGTGGATAGATGGCGCTATAATTGAGAAAAACCATTTATCCTGATAACATAGGTAAATTATAGAAACTGTCTAATATCTCACGAAATACACTTCCAAATGAGAAACCAAAAAACAGATTTTTAATCTTTTTCGAAAACCTATCGAATAACACCAAACATGACCCTCCAACCCACCCCCTGGAGGTGAGGTGGGGGGTAACATTAAAATCTTAAATAGAAACCCCCACTTTTTATTGCAGATTCGGATTCGTCATAAAAATTTAAGCAACATTTATTCGAAACATTTTTTTAAATTTTTGATAGATGGCGCTAATAAATCGTATTTTTCCAATTAAAGCGCCATCTATTAACAATTCTAAAAAATGTTTCGAATAAATGTTGCTTAATTTTTCATGACAGATCTGAATCTGTAATAAAAAGTGGGGGTTGCTATTTATGATTTTAAAGTTACCCCCCATCCCACCTCCAGGGGGTGGGTTGGAGGGTCAAGTTTGATGTTATTCGAAAGGTTTTCGAAAAAGATTAAAAATCTGTTTTTTAGTTTCTCATTTGGAAGTGCATTTCTTGAGATACTAGACCGTTTCTATAATTTACCTATGGTATCAGGATAAATCGTTTTTCCCAATTATAGCACCATCTATCCACAGTTCGAAAAAATATCTTGAATAAAAGTTGCTAACTTTTACGTAACGAATTAAAATCTGCAAGAAAAACTGGGGTTTCCATTTAAGATTTTAAAGTTACCCCCCACCTTACCCCCAGGGGGTGTAGTGGGGGTTGGTGTTTGGTGTCATTGGATAGATTTTTGAAAATGATTGAAGACGTGTTTTTCAGTTTTTCTATCCGATTTTTAGTTCGCGAAATATTCGACCGTTCCACTACTTTTGGGACACCTTGTATATATATATATATATATATATATATATATATATATATCCCCTTCACAGCGTAATACGCCTTTGGGTTCCCGTTCTAAAGCTTGTCTATTCTGCCAGTCTTCTTCAGATAGATTTCTTGCTGACATTGCTTTTGAGATTCCTTGGATCCATGTTGTTGGTGGTCGTCCTCGTTTTCTTTTCTCTGGTGGTACCCATTCTAATATCTTTTTGGGTAGTCTTTCTTCCCCCATACGTCTAACATGTCCGTACCATATTAGTTGTTGTTTTTCGATGTCTTCTATAATTGATCTTTGTACTTTCATTTGTCTCCTGATGTCCTCATTTTTCACATGTTCTAATCTAGACTTTCCCGCTGCTCTCCTCCAAAAATCCATTTCAACTGCCAATAGGTTACCTTTAAGTTTTTGTGATAACTGCCACACTTCTGAGCCATAGACAATTACTGGTTTTAAAATGGTATTATATATTCGTTTTCTCGTTTCCGGTCTTATATTTTTTTGCCATAATACTGAATTCAACGCACCTATAACTTGTTTTCCTTTGGTTATTCTGTCTTTTATGGCTTCATCACTTCTTCCTGTCTTTGTCAGTTTTACCCCCAAATATGTACATTGGTCACATTTCTTAATAGTTTCATCTTCTAAGTCGAGGTCATCTGGAGTATTTTCTGCTCCTACGCAAAGATATTGTGTTTTTTGGACATTTACTTCGAGGCCCCATTTTTTGTACTCTTCCATTAGTTTTCTAGCCATATACTCCAGGTCTTCTTTGTCTTGGGCAATAACTACCTGGTCATCTGCATAGTGCAACGTATATAACGTTTCATCCCCAATAGATAGCCCCATCCCTTTACACTTCTTCTTCCAGTGCCTGAGTGCTTCATCGATATATATGTTGAACAGTATGGGAGATAAACAACAACCTTGCTTCAGTCTTTTTGTTACCTGAAAACCATTAGACACCTCTTTTCCTATTTTAACTTTTGCTATTGTGTTCTTATAAAGCTCTTTAATAGCATCGATTAGTGTAACGCTGATACTGGTTTTCTCCAATACTTTCCACAACTTCGCAACAGGCACGGTGTCATATGCTTTTGTTAAATCGACTAAGAGTAAATGCACTTCTCGAGATCTCAGTGTTCTTTTCTCAAGTATTTGGGATAAGCAGAAAATACTATCTATTGTGGATCGTCCTGCTCTGAATCCGTTTTGTTCTTCTGACTCAAAAGGGCGGTATTCTTCGCATATGCGTTCTTTTATAATTCTTCCATATAATCTGCTAAGCGTACTCGTAACAGTTATACCCCGATAGTTATTGCAATCTTCCTTATTTCCTTTCTTATGGATAGATGTAATTCATCCTTCTTTCCAACTTTGTGGCACTGGTTCTCCATGCAAGTGCCTATTGAAAACTTCTGTTAGAATCTCGAATAGTTTGTTGGTTCCATTTTTTATTAACTCTGCATATATCCCCTCTGGACCAGGAGCACGTCCATTTTTCAGCAGTGATACAGCTTTTTTAGTGTCTTCTACGTTGATTGTTAATGGCTCCCCTTGAATCAGGACTTCATGTTGTTCTATGTTTTTGTATTCCGGTCTTTCTTCTACTAACAGTGTTTTATAGTGTTTTTCCCATTTTTCAGGTTCTATGGAGTGTATGGTTATTTGTTCTGTTTTGTTGGATCTGATGTTTTTTATAAACCTCCAGGATTCTCTTGATTTGCGGCCGCCGATGTACGTATCTAATTCCTGACATTTTCTTTCCCAGCTTTGATTTTTTGATTCTATTATCGTTGATTTAAATTTATTTGCCATTTCTCTATATTCTCTTTTATGTTCTTGATTTTTGTTCCCAGCCATCTGTGATATAATTTTTGCTTTTGTTCTTTCATTTCCTGTAGTTCATCATTCCACCAATTATTTGTCTTTCTGGGTTTATTTTCTCTTATACCTAAGGCTTCTTTGGCGGCTTGATGTATTCCTTTTTTTATGATTCTATGTAGCTCTTCTGTTGTTTTATGTTTGAATTCCTGTGGTAGTTGTTGCTCTAATCTTTTTTTATACAATTCTCTAGTACTATCGTTGTCTAAACTTGTTAGATTGTACTGCAGTTGTTTAACTTCTACTGAGTGATTTTCGTTTATATAAGGGGTATATATAAGACGTTATATAAGACGGTTTATATAAGACGTTATATAAGGGGTAATTCTACATAAAAAATAAGTACAGTTTGCTTTATAAACATATATGTTCGCAAATATGTAGCGGTTACGATTTGATTGAATTAATTTTATTAAACTTAATAAAACCCCTCAAGGAATTTCCCGTAACTACGCTTATGTTCGGCGAGACATGAGTTTGACATCTCCAACAACAGCGCGGAGAGGGGACAAGGACCTGCGAGAAGGCCACAGCTAGGCTAGCTCTAGGTCAGTTGGTTAAACTCTATTGACGCGGCACGCCCTATTTTGAGATTTTGATTCTCACCTTTTAAGTGACGGAATTTGGAACAGAAAATATGGGATAAGAACAATAGTGCAGCCGATATGTGAAACAATTGTGCATTTAACGATAGAAGTATATAATTTGGACCACATATACTGCACATATAAAGGTTCAAATTTATATATTAGGCCATCTCAGATTTTGCCTTTTACAAAAATGGCGGGGATTTGAAATGGCGACTATACATATGTGACTAATAGCACGATAACTTTATGTAAAAATATACTGTTTTTTTCAATTCTTTCACCCTGTATGTATTAATTTTTCAAAAAGTTAATACCGCCATTGAAAAGAGCGTAAAAATATTTTTTAGGAAATATTTTTAACTTTTTAGTTATATGAATTACAATTTAATGCAAAACGTATCTTCACATGTACCTATATGCGGCAGATTCGTGCAAATATTATAAGAATTATTGTGCATTTAATGGTAGAAGCATGAGTGCGGCAAAAGTCAGTTTCCGCTATGTAGTTTCGTGCATAAGCGCGATAAGTACATGCTAACAATCGGCCTCGCATACTGTTTGTAGGCTTAACCTTGAGTTTAGTTCATCTGCCTGTTGCGTGTTGCTGTTCGTTGTGGGGTCTGCTGAAGAATAGTGTGTATTCTAGGCTAGGCTAGGCGACCGCAAACTCTCCCACTGTTGAAGACAAAATTATTGAGGAAGAATTTGAACACCTCCGTCAGAACAAGGCAATCCTCAACCGAACATGCCGTAGCGTTGCGAGCCGTTGTGAACGTTGTATCGAGGAAGATGGACACCAGTTTGAACATAAAGCTTAGATTTTTATATGCACCTTTGTAACCCAAATTTGCTACTTGATTAAACGTTTTACATTTTTATTTTCCGATATTTTTATTATTTTTTCCATTTAAAATAAAATAAAAATTCCATTTTTATTTAGTTGCAATGCGAAGGCAAAACAATCTTATTTTTCAATTAGACTACGGAGCGCAGTCCAGCCCTCTGAATCGACGATTTTCGATTCTTGTTGGAGTCTCATCGGAGAGAACATAGGCCTGCTACTCCATACTCCAATTGACCAACACCGAGAGTTTATCCCCCACACCGCAACTGACGAGAATGGACTAGGTGACTAGCGTCATCTGGCAATTGAAAGATGAAGTAGTTTTCAATCCTAATAGCAATATTAATAATATTTAAAAATATTAAAACATTACTAAAAGATTTTTAAATTGAAAACTTATTGGTCCATTTTCTTGGTAACACCTCCAAGGCTTCTAAAATTTGCAAGCCAGATGGATGCTGTAGCGAAGAAGACAAGAGGGAATTCAAAAACTTACAATTCACGACCCCGTGTACAATTCACGACCCCGTGTGTTCAGCTGGTAAATTCCAACAGAAAATGGACCTAGTTACTCAAAGAAGTAACGACCAATATAAAATAAAATAAAAATTCCATTTTTATTCAGTTGCAATGCGAAGGCAAAACAATCTTAATTTTCAATTAGAATACGGAGCGCAGTCCAGCCCTCTGAATCGACGATTTTCGACTCTTGTTGGAGTCTCATCGGAGAGAACGTAGGCCTGCTACTCCATACTCCAGTTGACCAACACCGAGAGTTTATCCCCCACACCGCAACTGACGAGAATGGACTAGGTGACTAGCGTCATCTGGCAATTGAAAGATGAAGTAGTTTTCAATCCTAATAGCAATATTAATAATATTTAAAATATTAAAACATTACTAAAAGATTTTTAAATTGAAAACTTATTGGTCCATTTTCTTGGTAACACCTCCAAGGCTTCTAAAATTTGCACATTTCGTTTTGCATTTTCATTTTCCGATATTTTTATTATTATTTTTTTTTCCGTTTAATTTGCGACTTAATTAAACGTTTTGCATTTTGATTTTCCGATATTTTTCGATTGTGCAAATCGGGGAACTGACTTTTGCCGCAACCTGTACTTTGGACCACATTTACTACACATTTAAAGGTTCAAATTTAGATAAGAGGCCATCTCAGTTTTTGTTCCTTTTACAAAAATGGCGGGCATTCAAAATGGCGACGATACATATGTGACCAATAGCACGATAACTTTTGGACGAGACGTCAGATTTCAAGCAAATTTTGTATATAGGTTCTTTTTTTGATTAATAATATCGAGGTCTTGAACTGGAAGAACAGTTTTTACTGTTTTTTTATGTAAAAATATGTTGTTTCTTTTTCAATTGTTTCACCCTGTATATATAAATTTTTCAAGAAGGTAATATCGCGGTTGAAAAGAGTGTAAATATATTTTTTAGGAAATATTATGAACTTTCCAGTTGTGTTAATTACCATTTAATAAATGCATAACGTATGTTCACATGTACCTATGGGCGGCAGATTCATTTTGAATGCCCGCCATTTTTGTAAAAGACTAAATCTGAGATGGCCTCATATCTAAATTTAAATGTTTGTATGTGTAGTATGTGTGGACCAAATTATATGCTTCTACCATTAAATGTACAACAATTATATTATTATTTGCACGAATCTGCCGTACATGTGATGATACGTTATGCATTTATTAAATGGTAATTAATATAACTAAAGAGTTCAAAATATTTCCTAAAAAATATTTTTACGCTCTTTTCAACACCGGTATTACTTTTTTGAAAAATTAATATATACAGGGTGAAAGAATTGAAAAAGAAACACCCTATTTTTACATAAAAAACAGTAAAAACACAAATTCTGGTAAACCGATTCTTTCGGTTCAACACCTCGATATTATTCATCAAAAAAAGAACCTATATACCAAATTTGGTTCACATCTGACGTCTCGTTCAAAATTTATCGTGCTATTAGTCACATATGTATAGTCGCCATTTTGAATGCCCGCCATTTTTGTAAAAGGAACAAAAACTGAGATGGCCTCGTATCTAAATTTGAACCTCTATATGTGTAGTATATGTGGTCCAAATTATATGCTTCTACCATTGAATGTACAATAATTCTTATAATATTTGCACCAATCGGCCGCATATAGGTACATGTGAAGATACGTTTTGCATTTATTAAATGGTAATTAACGTAAGTAAAAAAAAATAAAAATATTTCCTAAAAAATATTTTTACGCCCTTTTTAATGGCCGTATTAACTTTTTGAAAAATTAATACATACAGTAAAGTTTTATAATTGTGAAATTAAAAAAAAAAGTAAATTTTTATAATTGCTACTCCATTAGAACTAAATTCATCTTTGGACGTCTCTACATAACAGAAATAGATTGCAGGGCGTGTCCGCTTGTTCCAGTAAGTAATACATTTATATATCTCTCATTTCTTCGTTATAAAATCCAATACATCGTAGTAGAATATTCCTGTCGTTATCTGTAATTATTGATGTTGATTAAGAAATCATTTAAATTTCAAAGTATAGCTCATATCCCTTTATTCATTTTGCAAAGAACATTTATATATCTCTCATTTCTTCGTTATAAAATCCAATACATCGTAGTAGATATTCCTGTCGTTATCTGTAGTTATTAATGTTGATTAAGAAATAATTTAAATTTCAAAGTATAGCTCATATCCTTTATTCATTTTGCAAAGAACATAGAAGGTCAAGTTTTTTTTCTAGTGTCAAACTTAAATTCCAATCATTAGGCTTTTTCCTTAAGTTTTTTTTATATGTGATTTATGGAAAGTTTTACAAATATCGGACAGCCTTCTATATTCTGCGCATGTTCATTCTACGCGCAAGTCTCTGTCATGTCTACATTGAAAGCAAATTCAGAAATTTTGACATGACATAATGTACCTAACCTAATATTTAATGTTTGTGTTTGAGCCTGTTCAATCTGTACTGCTACTTTTTTTGAAATACATAATGACTGAAATTTGATAAAATTTATATTTTAGATTGTAACGGTTTGACGTTACGAAATCAGTTTTGAACTTTTTAATTATTTTTATAATTTATTTTCTGTTGATTTCTTTCAAATTTTTTAATTTTCTCGTAAATACATATTTACGTGACGTCACACTTCAGAGTATGGAACATACTCTACGCCTCTGGTGGTGAATTTGATTCGTGTGCTGAGAATTTGACGTTTTGCTCTGTGAAGTGGCGAGACGGGAGACTTCACTTGGCCTGTGGCTATGGAGTAGGTCAGTCTCATGAAATGGCGGATTGATTTCCAAATAAATTATGAAGACTTATTCAACGTCTTAAGTTTAATTGCACAGTGAAAAGTTAATACCAATTGTTCTTGGACTAAGGTGAAGTACCATCAATGGAAGCTGAATAAAAAAATCATCCGATAAATACATTTTTTTTTACATAAAAAAGGTTAATGAACTTGGATCTTAGATTATTTCTTTTCATTTAAAAGATTCTTTCCAGTTCAAGTTTCCAATAAATTTGTTAATTATTGAATTTAGTTTCTTAACCATTCCACCGTGTTAAATATTTGTTCGGAGAAAGTTATAATAGTCTGAATTTTTGGTTAGTAAAGTTTAAAGTCTGTCCACACCCAATATTTGATAAATTGTAAATAAAAAATTTAATGCTATGCTCATATCACACTGGCAATATAATTATCCTATAATATGTTGTTCTAAATATCATATTCTGTATTTAAATTCTACATCAAGGTCATACACAATACCTTTTCACATCTGATAAGCTGTCCTAATGGATGTTTTTTATTGCTGTTCATTCTAAAAAAACTCTTCCTCATTACTTCTTCTTTTGTTTTTTTTTACTCACACACCTTCGATGGAAAATTGAAACTAAGATTGGGAAATGTTTATTTTTAGCCATTTGGAAGGAACATAGAACCCTATTGTGAAGTCTTAACCCTTTGACACCCATAGCCACCGTCAAGTCACTCTGGGAGTATGTCACATGGGAACGAGCTATGGAGCTTTCCAGCTGCTGATTTCATTTACACCTGGACCTACAGGAGGTACAGTTTTGCACCACCACGGTGCTCATTTTCTGGGACACAGTGATGAACCTTTTGGGAGTGGGTCAAGAAGTGTGTCAGTTTGGGAACAGTTAGTTGGGACATTGAATAACTATGGCGTGTCATATCACAGACATTTGGTTGATGTACTATGTTATTATCTTTTTTTCAGATTTATCTCATCTTTGTTTTATTATATAACATATTTGTTTATTAATGTATTAGGTTCCCAAACTTATTTACGATCCTATGGTACGTTACATTGTGCACAAGGTAATCAGTTCCAGAAAATTAGGTTTTTATACTTTATTATTGGTTTGATATTTATTTCGAAATATTAATTGCTTGTTCCCAAATATTTCGTTGTTCATTTGCTTTTCTTAAATTGTTCGGTTAATTCAAGTTGTTGTATATTTATCTAACTTCATTTATTTAGCGTTCATTCATTAAATTTGCTTAACTCATTTTATTGTATTTTCTTTAGTCAGGCTTGTGCCTGCTTATTTCTAGTTTTCATATTCGTCGGTTTTTAATTTAGTTGTACGTAGCAGGCGTACTATAACCCTTTGGTAGAAGTCTCATGTGAGTTGTACCCTATATGTAAGTAAGACGTATTTATATAATTTTGTAATAGGTAACGTGATTGTTGTTATCTTGAATATAACAAGTATAACTTTGTCATTTTAGAGTCACATTATATTCAATTTGGCTTAACTCAGAGATTGTCAAAAATCTAGTAGTTATTTTACCAAAATTTTACCAAAATTTTACTAAAAAAATGAATTTATTAACGTTTCGAAGCCCAAATCGGGTTTCGTTGTCAAAATACAAAATACTTCTAAAATACACAAAAATGTTGTTGCTAAGTAAAAAAATTCTTCTAATAATTTATTTAATCTGACTCATTTATATTGGCAATTCAGACGTATATTATACATTTTAAAGTAGAAGACTTTAAAATGATATCGCCAATATTTATGAGTTGCAATTTATATTAAAAATAGAGAATTTTATAGATCTCAAATATGTCAACACGCATGGGATAATGAACATAGAGTTCAGTGGAGAGATTCAAGTATAGTCCTGAAAGAATCAGATAGTAAAAAGAGAAAAATCAAAGAAGCGGCTCTAATTATGCTAAATGAAACCAATTGTGTCGCAAATTCCTCGGTAGAATGCAGTAGGATGTGGTTACCCATACTGAAAGAGGAAGTCAGTAGAAAGAAAATACCACGATTAGTAAGTCAATAACATATCGAGTTGGCACAAATTTTATATTTTAGTATTACTTATTGTATATCTATGTATTATTAATATTATTTATAATTTAAACATATTAAAGTCAGAATTTGATATTAGTTTTTTGAAGGTAAATTAAATGTAAGACCAAATACTTACGATGTCGGGATAGTATCACGAGGTTTTTCCTGGTTTTCCCTCGTGATTTACTATGAAATCTCTAACGCGAGAATTTTACTGTCATCATTGCATTTGGTTGTCTTTTTAAAGACAGATCACATGCTATGATTTTTTGCGACGGATATTCTTGACTTTTGATTGATTTCATGTAATCGAATGAACTATCTTTTAGTAAAGTCGTCCCAGGAACTCAACTCATAAATATTGGCGATATCATTTTAAAGTCTTCTACTTTAAAATGTATAATATACGTCTGAATTGCCAATATAAATGAGTCAGATTAAATAAATTATTAGAAGAATTTTTTTACTTAGCAACAACATTTTTGTTTATTTTAGAAGTATTTAGTATTTTGACAACGAAACCCGATTTGGGCTTCGAAACGTTAATAAATTAATTTTTTTATTAAAATTGTGGCTTATTTCCCATAGAAAATAGTTAATTATAAAAATGCCACAAGGAAATAGCTTCAGAACAACAAATATTTATTTATTTTGTATATCATTTTTTTTTATTTCTTTGTGTTCATATTTACATATTTAATATATTTATTATTTGACAGAGGTGTTTAAGATACCTGGGAGAGTGATCGAAGACCATTTTCCTGGCGCCCATGATTTGTTAGTTTTATTTATTTTGTTCGTCTTTAGCAATTATTCATCTTCATTCATTTTCAGTACATTATTCTTATTTTAGTATTTACTTTTTCTAGTCATCATCATTATCTACTTTGAGCTACTGTTCTTCGACAGGCATGCAAACGAGCCGTATCCATCCTTTAGTGTCAAGTTGTTCTCTTGCATACCTAGCTAGCCTTACTCATCTCATCTTATCATTTTCTTTCCCCTTACAAATACTACTGCAAAGTAGTATTTTTGTTTCACTGGCCCTTTTTTCTAATACTACTGCAAAGTAGTATTTTCTTTCCATTCAGTATTTTTTCTTACTTCGGCTTCAATGTAGAAGCCCCTTCATTTTTATTTTCATAATAGGCACAACTATTTAGCTTCTAGTTTTTTTCTTACTTCTGTTGGAGTTTGTCATTCTCTTTACTTTCACTCCAACAGAAGTTCTTCTTTTTTGTTACAAGATTCCGTCACTTAGTCACTTTGCATCACTTTGCATAACTTTACATCACGTTACGTCACTTGAATATTTAGTAACCTAGAGACCACATATTGTGGTAGCAACTTTTTCGGTTTACCCGTAGAGCTTGCCAAGACCATTTAACCTGATTTGACTGCAACCAGGATAGGATTTATCACCACAGCAGCCAACTAGTTTTTGCCGTGCCAAGAGGACTTTCCTATGGACTCCAACATTTTAAATAGGGAGTGTGAAAGATAAGTTTAAGTTATTATGTACTTCTGGTTATGTATATTCAATTAGCGTGTAAACTTATTCGTATGCATACGATCAAGTAAAATACATATTATTTTCTTGATAGATAGGGTTTAGGTCGTTGTTTTTGGTTCAATATAAGTAATAGTTTTTTCAAATAAATAAAATCAGGTCTTGTTAATAATCATTACAAATAACTGCATAATAAAATTTGATAGGGAATCGGGTTGTTAAAATTTATGTCAAGGTTTTTAAATAGGGAATATGTCTAGTGTTTTTTTTTGCAAATTGGATATAAAGAGTACTGACCAACTCATTATACAGGGTGTCTCGAAAAGATTGGTCATAAATTATACCACAGATTCTGGGGTTAAAAATATGTTGATTGAACCTAACTTACCTTAGTACAAATGTGCACATAAAAGAAGTTATAGCCCTTTGAAGTTACAAAATGAAAATCAATTTTTTTTCATATTTCGAAAACTATTAGACTTTTTATTGAAAATAGACGTGTGGCATTACCATGGCAGAATCATCTTAACAAGAAATTATAGTGAAATTTGTCCAGCCCACAAAAATTTTATAGGGGTTTTGTTCCCTTAAACCCCCCTAAACTTTTGTGTATGTTCGTATTAAATTATTGTTACAGTATTATTAGTTAAAAACAGTGTTTCTAAATCTTTTTTGCCTCTTAGTACTTTCTCGAAAAACCAGTTTTTATCGAGTAATTTTGAATATTTGTCAAATCCACCACCTATTTGTATATGGTTAAGTATGACTATAAAGACCTGGTAATAATATGAAAAATCTATAGTTTACATTTTTTTATAATATGGAAATATACTAAGAGGCAAAAAAGTTTTAAAAACACTGTTTTTAACTAATGGTACACCAATAAAAGTTTAATTGGAACGTACACAAAAATTTGGGGGGTTTAAAGGAACGAAACCGCCATACAATTCTTATGCAAACATATTAAAAAAGAAGCCGCATCTCGATAAAAACTGGTTTATTGAAAAAAGACTAAGAGTCAAAAAAGTTTTAAAAACATTGTGTACCACAAAAACATTGGGTACCACAATAATAATTTAATTGGAACGTACACAAAAGTTTGGGAGGGGTTTAAGGGAACATAACCCTATAAAGTTTTTATGGGGAGCACAAATTTCCCTATAATTTTTTGTTAAGATGTTCCTGCCATAAGAATGCCACATGCCTATTTTCAATAAAAAATCTCTAATACTTTTCGAAATATTGGAAAAAAATTATTTTCATTTTGTAACTTTAAAGGGCTATAACTCTTTTTGTGCGCACATTTGTACAAAGGTAAGTTAGGTTCAATCAACATATTTTTGACCCCAAAAGCTATGGTATATTTTATGACCAATCTTTTTGGAACACCCTGTATAATTATTATTTTTGCTAGGTGAGATACTTACATTTTTTGCAACCGTACATGTTCTTATCTTGTATCTCACTTTAGTCTAGTTCAATTAGGGAATATTACTAACTTTTAGTGGTAAGGACTTTGTGCTATGCTAACGGACTTTTTTTTGGATTTTGTGATATTGATACCTTTGCTTCGCACAGTGTCTAGTGGATTTGCTTGTTAAGTGGCTTTTAGGTCCTATTCAATCTTTCACCAGCCATTACCACTGTTATTCAGTTATTGCTTAGTAAAAGGGCTAGGACAGTTCTGGCTATTTCTCCACGTAAAATCCCATAAGAAATCGCTAAGGTCCATTCTGGACATTTTGACTCTTTTTGAGCAAAGTAAGAAATCGTTAAAGTCCATGCTGGTCATTGTTGTCTCGTTGTCTTAACACAAAAACAAACGCAAAGTATGAAATTACTAAAGTCCATGCTGGCCATTGTTGTATCACATCGCAAAGTAATAAATCGTCGAAGTCCATTCAGGTTAATATTGTCTCACATCGCAAAGTACTAAATCGCTAAGCTCCATTGTAGTCATTATTGTCTCGTTATGTTAACACAAAAAAACAAACGCAAAGTACTAAATCGCTAAAGTCCATGCTGGTCATTTCTGTCTCGTTGTCTTAACACAGAAAACGCAAAGTAAGAAAGTGTTAAAGTCCATGCTGGTCATTTTTGACTCTTTTAGGGCAAAGTAAGAAATCGACCAAACGCAAAGTAAGAAATTGCTAAAGTCCATGCTGGCCATTTATGTCTCACATAGCAAATACGAAATCGTCAAAGTCCATTCAGGTTAATATTGTCTCACATTGTAAAATACTAAATCACTAAGGTCCATTGTGGTCATTATGTTAACATAAAAACGCGAAGTAAGGAATTGTTAACGTCCAGAGGGGGGGCGGGGGTTGGGTGGGCGGTGAGGGTGTAATGAATACGTTAACATAAAAACAAACAAACGCGGTGCTTCATAAACATAAGAGAAATCGAATGAATGATGATTGGCCAACAAAAAACAAACATGACATCATTGTCCAAAGAGCTATCTTCGTTGCTATTGAGCCTTGGAAAGCGGAGGGGGTAACTAATATGCTAACATAAACCGAAAACGCAAATACATTGCCAAAATGGCATTACAGCATTTCTCCGTTGTTATTGGTCCGATCATCGCGTAAGAGGTCTCGTTGGAAAGAGGAGGGCTTTCAATCTTTATGCTAACACAAAACGTAAATACATTGACAAAAAGGGCATTATCGCGTATATTTGTTGTTATTGGTCCGAGTACTACTTGTATGAGGTTAAAGGCAAAGATATTGTCAAAACGGCAAAGAGCCTATATTCATGGTTATTGGTTCGATTACTACATGTAAGACATTAAACGAAAGGGGAGGGGGTAACGAATACGCTAACACAAAAAACAAACGCAAAGACATTGTCAAAACGTCATTAGAGCATATCTCCGTTGGTATTGGTCCGAGTACTATGTGTAATAGGTTAAACTAAAGGGGAGGGGGTAACGGATACGCTAACACAAAAAACCAACGGAAAGACATTGCCAAAACGGCATTACAGCATATCTCCATTGTTATTGGTCCGAGTACTCCGTGTAAGAATTTAAACGAAAGAGGAGGGCTTAAGGAATATGCTAACACAAAACGTAAATACACAGCCAAAACGGTAATTCGTTTGTTATTGGTCTGATTTTAATGATTAAAACGTTAAATGAAAGAGGAGGGCGGAGGGGTAATGAATATGTTAACACAAAAAACAAACGGAAAGATATTGCCTATACGGTACTATATCATCTTCGTTGGTATAGATCCGATTTAACGGAGATTGGCCAACAGAGAAGAAACAAACATGACAACATTACTAAAACAGCACTATATCGCATCTTCGATGCTAGTGAGCCTATTTTAAAGAGACAAATTAATGGGGATGAGATATCACCTATTAGTATGCCCCCTGCCGGTTAAAACCTAGAACCATGTTCAACCCATCTAACACCGGTACGTCATCGTAAAAGAGTCTTCAGCCTATCGCTCTCTCTCTCTCTCTCTCTTTCTCTTGATCTCTGTCTCTCGCTCTATGTCTCTCGCTCTCTCGAAACAATGTATGAATGATACATGCGATATATAGACGATATATGGTACTGCAGTGTATTACTAGAAATAAAATATGATCAATCGATAATACACGATAGGATATCAAAAAGGCGTTATACGTGGTATTTAGTTAAAACAGACATCACAACGTAATTCGTCATTCAAAATCCTTTAATTTGATGGGTCATACATAGATTTCCGCTTATCCATTCAAAAGATACATGGTACAGTGTCATAACGGCTGTTGCGATAACTTGGTCGAACTGTAAATGCTTATTTATTGTTATTGACGTTAAAACAAAACCATTGGCATAGAAAAATCTCTTATCGCAGTTTGATCTTTAGCAAAGACTAATTCACTCAATTTTGCACCAAATGCTTCGTACAATAAGTGCGTTCGCGGGAGCCGGTACAAATTAGCAGCAAAACTTATGCGCACTTTAAAATGATATAAATAATATCTTTAATATATAAATATACAAGGTATATTTGCCTAGTATAATTTAATAATTAGTTATTAATATTAATTAAAAGTAAATATACCTTGTATATTTATCTATTAACGGTATTATTTATATTAGTGAGGTTAGAAATTGTCGGCGACAATTTGTCAACTGTACCCGCGAACGCACCTAATATATCATTGGAAAGGTATTTTCGTATATATTACGATAATGGCTGACCAAGTGTGAGGGGGTAACGAATATGCTAACATAAAACGCAAATACATTGACAAAAAGGGCATTATCGCATATATCCGATGTTATTGGTCCGATTACTATAGGTAAGACATTAAACGAAAGAGGAAGGGGTAAAGAGTATGATAGCACAAAAAACAAACGCAAAGACAGTGCCAAAACGGCATTACAACATATCTCCGTTGCTATTGGGCCGATCGTCGCGTAAGAGGTCTCATTGGAAAGGGGAGGGGGTAACGAATATGCTAACATAAAACGCAAATACATTGACAAAAAGGGCATTATCACATATCTCCGATGTTATTGGTCCGATTACTATAGGTAAGACATTAAACGAAAGAGGAAGGGGTAAAGAGTATGATATCACAAAAAACAAACGCAAAGACAGTGCCAAAACGGCATTACAACATATCTCCGTTGCTATTGGGCCGATCGTCGCGTAAGAGGTCTCATTGGAAAGGGGAGGGGGTAACGAATATGCTAACATAAAACGGAAATACCAATACATTGCCAAAACGGCATTATCGCATATCTCCGTTGTTATTGGTCCGATTACTATATGTAAGACATTAAACCAAAGGGGAAGGGGTACCGAGTACGATAGCATAAAAACAAACACAAAGACAGTACCATAACGGCATTAGAGCATATCTCTGTTGTTTAAATGAAAGGGGAGGGGGTAACGAATACGATAGCACAAAAACACAAAGACAGTGCAAAAATGGCATTAGAGCATATCTACGTTGTTATTAGTCAACACAAAAAATAAACGCACAGACAGTGCCAAAATGGCATTAGAGTATATCTACGTTGGTATTGGTCCGAGTACTACATGTAAGACAATAAACGAAAGGGTAGGGGTACGGAATATGTTAACACAAAAACAAACTCAAAGATATTACCTAAATGGTACTATTTAGTATCTACGTTGCTAGTGATTCGATTTTAGTATATGCGATATCGAATGAATAGAGATTGGCTAACAGAGAAGAAACAAACATAACAACATTGTCAAAATAGCACTAAATCGCGTCTTCGTTGCTATTGAGCCTATTTTAACGAGTCAAATTAATGAGGATGGGATATCACCTAGTAGTATGCCCCCTACCGGTTAAAATATGGAACTACTGAATACAGATGTATTCTGAGTTGCATACTGTATATTATCTATGGAAAGTCGGGTAATATTATGAAAATCGCCGAATACAAAAATGGTATTGCGAGTTGCATACTATATTTTATCTACGGCAAGTCGGGTAATATTATGAAAACCGCCGAATACAAAAATGGTATTGTGAGTTGCATACTATATTTTATCAACGACAAGTCGGGCAATATTATGTTTTGTAGCTAGGTATTGTACTTCCGGGCTCGGGTAAAAATGGAAATATATGTTATATTAGAAAAATCGTTTAACAATATCGCATAACACAAACAATTGTTTGATATACTGACATGATGTATATGTTGACATCGGAAAGGCGTTTAACATAGTGTAATAAGCAGTATTATCAAAATAAAAAATACATGTACTTATGTTACCTGTGCCCATAAATTAATGTAGAGTGTATGGCTATATAGACTGTTTGAAAAAATTACTAGTAAGGACAGTCAAGCAGTAAGTAATGGTGAAATATAATCTGTATCTGAACACAGGTAATAAAATAATATTAGTATCTAAGCGATGGAATGCGTGTAAAGCGATGCATAAAATGATGTAAGCATGCAATGAATGAAAGGTAGTCAATTCGGTCGAACATAAATTTATTTAAAAAAACAAAAATATGTTCTTAACAGCAGCCAGCAACGTGAAGGTACGACTACATCGACCGCCATGTTAGTAGGGATGATGGTTAGTAGGAATGAAATATTTACATTATATGATAATATATTTAATAATAGCAATACACTTAACTTACGTACTAAGATCAGCCCATTATTATCTAACTTGGTTTAGTAGACATCTTTTTATTGATCTGTTGGACATCTTTTATATATTCATATTAATGTTAAAACATCGATACTTTTGGTGTTAATTCATTCGTTACTGTAGTATTCAAAATGAATTATTGGGGTAAATATAATAACTCTAGGTTATCTAATCTTAAAACTAAGGATTTTCCGACTCCTGTTTTGTGGCAGGCTATCGAAGACTTAAAACTAAATCGGGGGAAAGAAGACCGTTAAGTTATCGATTGTCTTAACGTAGAGGCTACATGAGCAACGGCTCTAGAGTTAATCAGAACGTCTCATTCATTTGCCTTTTATAAATAGTTATATGGTCCATATCAGATATCTTTTTAGTGGTCTTAACTAAACATATTTTTTATGTTTTTCTTTTTCTTTTGTAATATGAGGTAATCTTAATTATTATACTTAATGTAGATATAATATATACAAAATTAAGATCTAGTAGAATTATCATATTATATAAACGTGATGAGTGAGGGAAAGGTTGAGAAAAGGAATGTAGTAAAAAGGGTCTGTTCCAGATATATGCAGCATAATGTTTGCTGCAATAAATAATGTGTTAAAAAATGACTATATTCAATCAACTAAATATGCTACTCTTAATGACAAAAATGATAAGTGATATAATAAATATTGTCTGATTCAGATGAATTTATCATTATTGTAGTTGTAATAAATAAAGTTTAAAAAAATGACTATTCAATCTTAAAGTCAATCAGATCATCAAGGATAAATGATAAAATATGGCCGGCTTATTGTAATCTTGCTTTGTGTTAAATCTAATCAACGTCCATCTCAAGATTATCAATTAAATAGTGCCCCACGGAAGTGTATCATAAGACTCCGGAAGGTGATGTCTTTTATCATTGGGGCTGAGAGCAATCTTGCTTTGTGTTATAGTATAAACACGGTGCTTCTCTGAGCGTATTAGATTCTGTGAGGCTGCCTTTGTTGTAAAGGTATCTAAACACTCGACGTAGTCTTCGAAGGTAATTTTAGTGTTTACAACAGATTTCTTAACCCCCTTCGCCTTCTTTGTCACACCATAATTTTTAATAAGTATTGCAATTTCATCGTCCTCATACTCTTGATCTATCAACTTCCCCCTCAGTTTTTTGATGTTATTATCTGTGATAGCTACTTTTGTCGTATATAATTTAGATCGGAGCCCTCCCAGATAACACAGAAACATGACAGAAATATTCCAGAAACATCCTTCTGGGACAATATAAACATACTAACAACATCCTCATTTCCCTCGAAACATCCCTAGGATGTTTGTGGCAACAGCCATGTCATCATTTTCAACATTCTACAAACATCTCGGTAGGATGTTTCTAAGATGAAATAGGATATACTAGGTACATTCGGGGTACTCTGTTTAGAACATCTCAGAAACGTTTCTAAAAATACCCTGGAAGTGACTTCGCTATAGGAGCAAATAAAACAATTCAATATTTCTTAATAAAAGAGCTATTTATTTAAAAACTAATAACATTTTCTTTAAGCCACATATTTTCTTCTAGGTATCGGAAATGTATTATACAGGGTCTTCATTTCAAAACTAGACAGTTCAAATATCTTTTGATTGTAGTAAAATGTAAAAAAAAAATAAAAAACACATCAAATTTTATATCCAGGGGGACACTTTTTATTCGCAATTGCAGCATCGATACTTCAACCCTCGAACAGTGAAGTGAACAACCCCTGAAATTTAGATAGGGAAAGTACCAAGTGTGCCACATTTTTGAAAAGGTAATTATATGGGGAATTCAGCAATACCAATACTGTTGCGTCAAATTCCGATTTTAGCGCCCTCTTGGGGAAAAAATAATCGCTACGTAATTCAAATTGTGACACCTTATTTGAAAGCTATTTTTATTGCTAATTAAATGCAATAAATAAAATTATCCTGAATTCATATTTAATAATTGAAATCAAATGAGATTGGAAAGTGTGATCCTACTAAGTCTGTTATTTTAGGTGATTTCACTTATGAAATATGATTTCAGGATAATATTATTTATTGCATTTAATTAGCAATAGAAATAGCTTTCGAATAAGGTGTCACAATTTGAATTACGTAACGATTATTTTTTCCTCAAGAGGGCGCTAAAATCGGAATTTGACACAACAATATTGGTATTGCTGAATTCCCCATATAATTACCTTTTCAAAAATATGGCACACTTGGTACTTTCCCTATATAAATTTCAGGAGTTCACTCTACTGCTCGAGGGTTGAAGTATCGATGCTGCAATTACGAAAAAAAAGTGTCCCCCTTGATATAAAATTTGACGTGTTTTTTAATTTTTTTACATTTTACTACAGTCAAAATATATTTGAACTGTCTAGTTTTGAAATGAAGACCCTGTATAAAGCATTGGTAAACAAGTACATACAGGGTGTATCAACGATGTGTGGGTGGGCGATAAGTGCTTCCCTATTTGAGATATGAAAAAAATGTCTTAAATAAAAGTTTGTAGAGATCACTGAAATCTATGTTACAAAAATATTTACCCTCATACAGGGTGTTGGATAAAGGTGTGACTTATCAAAGATATGTTTTTTTAAATAGAACACCCTATATATCTTTATATTTTTAAAATCTTTTCAATGAGCTGATTTCAATGGTACTTCACACTTCTATCTATTGTGATTAGTTGAGGACCTACAGCCACTGGAAATGGTCAATTTTTCAAATTCAGGTGGCTGTAGTAGCTAAACAGTCCAAAATTTCGAAAAATGGCTTTCATGTCCCTATCCTAACTTTTCAAGTTCTATTAAGCGACATGAAAAATCAAAAATCCGAAATCCTACACGATTTTTGATAACCCTGTATTAAATAATTTTTCATGTCACTCAATAGAACTTGAAAAGTTAGGAAAGGGACATGAAAGCCGTTTTTAAAATTGTTTACTGGTTTAGCTACTACAGCCACCTGAATTTGAAAAATTGACAATTTCCAGTAGCTGTAGATCCTCAACTAATCACAATAGATAGTAAGTGTGAAGTACCATTGAAATCAACTCATTAAAAAGATTTTAAAGTAAAAATATATAGGGTGTTCCATTTAAAAAAACATATCTTTGATAAGTCACACATTTATCCAACACCCTGTATAAGGGTAAATATTTTTGTAACATAGATTTCACTGATCTCCACAACTTTTATTTAAGGCTTTTATTTATCTCAAATAGGGAAGCACCTATCGCTCACCCACACATCGTTGATACACCCTGTATAGCAACTGATACACAATGCTATGATTTGTTTAACAATGTTTTATTTCCCGATACCTAGTAAAAAATGTTACATAAGATGTTTATACATTCAATTTCTCTGTTCTTAATCTGCTTTCTTTGGCTCTTCGTAGCCAATCGCCAATTTTTTTTTCAATCTCCTTTCTGGTGATCCCATTGATCCCATGTGCCTTTTGCCCAGCTTCTAAAAAAATTATTATGTATTATGATGTAATAATTTGAATATTGTTAATAAAAGATAATAAATATTTTGTGGTCATAATGAAATAAAGACCACATTTTCTAACATTTTATTAATTTAGTAATATTCTGTAAATTAAAATTAAATTGTTAACAATTTTTTCTAAATGATAATTTTTAAAGACTTCTGTCTCTATTAATAAAAGGGCTAGAGATAGTTACCTAGTACAGATTTAGCTAGATTTAATTTTTCAAAAACCAGTTTTCCTTTCCTTCCTGTAAAGGAAAATTGTTCGGCCAGGCCAAGGGGCCCGATGCAACGCCTAATGAATTCGTATATATTGTTACCACCAAGTTTGGAAAAAAATAAAATCTGCAACAGAAAAAGTAAAATAAAATTCAATAACAATAAGTGCTTTAAATATTAACATAAATAATTGTTTGTGAAAGTTATATATACATATTTACCAATGCCGAATAATTTTCAGGACTGGAGAAAAAATTCTCAAAAAGTTCCAGATCCTCATTTGTTTCCATTGGAAACTTTATTGCAGATTTTTGCAATATATTATTTGTAGACTCTTCATTAGTTTGCATACTTCGCTGACAACAATTTCCGACTTTAGAGTTAATTTCAATCAGTAATGATTGTATATTATAGAGTAGTTGTGGATTGCAACAGCAGCTCGTGCTTTGTGATGTAGCAACTAAAATTAAATTCACCTGTTAGAAGCAGTATATCAGTGTGTTAATAAACTGACAGATAAAAGTACAGTGTTTTAGCACAGTCTAAAACTCGGTTAATGTTTAAATTTGATAAAAGAACTTACCAACATTATTCAAATTCTCATGTATTTCCTTCAAGGCCCTTTTTGGTGTGGTGTAATTGCTTTTCGAACCTGGACCTAAAATACATATTTGAACATAAATTAATAAATATCAAATGAAATTCAGTATCAACATACCCATGTTACGATCATGATGAACTTGACCAGGGGTAAAGCAGGGGGTAGAACTATTGCCTGTTTGACTTGGTGTGTTCGAAACAGTTAACTCGTCTACCATTTCAGCCATGTCGTTGGTCCAAATTGGTGGGGTAGGCATTTTAGTAACTTTAAATTGCTTCCTATTTGATGCATGTTCCGTAGGTTCATCATTTTCATCAGATTCAGAAGAAGAGGATATAATTTTCTTCTTTCTACGTCTTTTATTACCCGCCTCTGTATCTGTATTAAGGTCACTAGTAGTTTCAGCCGTAAGAGCTTTTTTCTAGCAAATAAATAATCATCTAAAAAATTAAAACCAAACATCAAGTTTATGATCAGTAATAAAGGGAACGAATTAATTAGTTTAAGTTTGCAATGGTAAGATAAACAGGTTAAGCATAAAATACTGAAATGTGCTGACTCTTAAGAAGGAAAATTGTAAAGATACCCTCTAAGTAATAAAGCAAGTTTAGTAATAGGATGAATAATGTTGAGTAATTTGATGTTAATTTATTTAAATTTGTTATGAATAAAATAGAATATTCCTTTAACCTTCCTAGGTTATGTGCGGTCTCACAGACTGACTCTGTCGATAACAAATGGCATATACCTGACCCTTCCTACTCCATGCGCTCAGTAGCTTCATATTTTGCAAGTGTGTAGAGTTCAAATGTTATTTAGGAGGTCTTAGGGGACGGTGTCATTTTAAAATTCTGAACCTAATTGAAACTACTAATAACGCCTACCTAACGCCGTCCACGATGAACTCCAAAATAATGATTGAATTCTATAAATCTATGGTGTATATTCACTGTTTTTTTTAAATAATTTTTTTGTTTTTTTATTATTAAAGGACCACATTAAACTTTCTTTATATATATATATATATATATATAAAATAGATGAAATAGAGAATGTGGAAAAATCCCCTTACGAACAATTCACACATCCACCACATATATATATATATATATATATATATATATATATATATATATATATATATATATATATATATATACCCCACCATGTTTCACTCTTCTATTCATTGACATTTTTCATATGTTAGGTCGTCCGACCGACATAGCTCCACAGTATATGGAGGAGCGAAAGAAATCAATGTAAATCGATTTAATTTATCATATTTCACCTTTCTACAACTTTTTAGAGGGACGACTTATTATGGTTTTTTTAATATTTTGTATAATTTAGTTTGAGACATGACCGAGAGTGGCGGCGGCGCCACCGCTCTACGTATATTGACTGCAGTATACGAAATGTAGGTATTTCCGATGGTAGGTCTTCCGCTGAATATTTGTTTATATTTTTACATAGCATAGGTATTCCGCAAATCGGGCAACACTGCATGCAATTAAATCTACGTTAGGAATATTCCACTGTTGGTCTCTCGCGTCGTTTATCGGCTAATATCTTGAAGTATTAGCACCGTTTATTTTTTATGACTAGTGGTTTCATAAATAAATGCGTGTAAAATTTTTCAGTGTTTTTTTATTTTTGATGTTTTTTGTTTCTGTTTTTTTTTGGTTTTGTTATTCTATTTTTCCACTGTTTATTAAACTATGTTTATTTGTGTGTTCATTCTAGTTTTTCAGAGGATTTAGTAGTTATTTATTACATTCTTACATCTCATTAAGATGTGTGTACATATAATTCTATAATATAAATCAAAACATACATTTCGCTATTCGTACTTATATGATATTAATTGTACTTGACTATGTATTTATAGTAAAATGTATACCCAAGCGTGATTTACGATTCGTAAAATGATACAGTTGAATAAAATAATGTTTACTTTTTACGTTGTGGCAAATTCTGGTAATCCAGGTTGTGTTCATAATACTTTATGTAATACAATTAATTTTTAAAGATAAATAGAAAAACGTACTCTATCATGAAGTAAAGTTTAATGTTTAGTTTGTGGGTACGCTTATTAGCCCGATAAGGGAACGCAAAATTTTACGAAAACCTCCAAAAAAATAAAGGAAGGATGAAAATTTGGGAATAGGCAGTTGAAATTGTCTATTATTATATAAGAAAAAGTTTACAATTCTACATCCCCTCCATTTTACAAAAATTGGAAAATACGGGGTGAAAAATTTTTTCTCGAATGTCAAAAAATATACGTTCAAAATAAGTCCGGAATTGGATAAAATGACTAATTCTAAGTAACTTTTGTTCTATAGAGTTTTTTTACTAAGTTAATATTTTGGACTTATTTGCGAGTGAATGTGTTCATTTTTAAGCAAAAAAAATGTTTTTAGACGATTTTTCGGAGATAACTCAAAAAGTAAGTATTTTAGCGGAAAAAATATAGTTTATAAAAAATTGAAAAAAAAAAAGATGTATGAGTGAGGTCTGCAGATCCAGTAGAAGCAGAGTTGCAGCTAATGAAATGTAGGTTCTTCTTCGTCAAATTCCAAATTGAATATTTCAATGTGAAATAACCAAAAAACGGAGCACTTTTAGGGGAAAATTCATCACAACTTTTTTAAAATTGTTAAAAAAGGTTTATTTTTGTTTTTTTGAAAAAACTTATAACATTAAAAGTAAGTGAGTTACGCTCAAAATATTGTTGGTCCCTTTTATTTTTTGGTAAAAAAATGGCGAAAATCGCCCCTTAATTAGCTTCTCAAATAAAATTAATCGTTACCGCTTTACAAGTTACTTTACTTATGTATTGTTTATATTATCTATAAGTTTCATTTGTTCAAAGTGCTCAGTTTTGAAAAAAATTGGGTTTAAAATAAAACATTTTTTTTTTAATTTTGAAAAAATCTTAATTTTTTATGAAATTAACTTAAAAACAATTAGGAATACCAAAAATCTCAGAGTAATAAAATGTACGTTTTGCTTTTCTGAATATTTTTGATTTGTGTTTTCTTGTTAGACAAAAATTGGTTATGCTATGGCTGTCCAAAATTTGCCTAAACCTTTTTCAAAACGATGCACTTTGAACCGATGAAACTTACAGATCTTTTAAATAATACATAGAGACAAAGTAACTTGTGAAGTGGTAATGTTAAAATTTATATGTGATGCTAATTAGGGGGTGATTTTCGCGATTTTTTTACCAAAAATTAAAAGAGACCGACAATATTTTGAGCGTAATTCACTTACTTTTATTATTACAAGTTTTTTTTTAAACAATAATAAACCTTTTCTTAAACACTTTAAAAAAGATAAAATGAATTTTCCCCTAAAAGTGCTCCGTGTTTTTGGGTTATTTCACATTGAAATATTCGATTTGGAATTTGACGAAGGAGAACCTACTTTTCATTAGCTGCAACTCTGCTTCTACTGGGACCTCATGTATACACCATTTTTTTCAATTTTTTATCGGCTATATTTTTGCTAAGAACATTTTTTTCGCTAAAATACTTACTTTTTGAGTTATCTCCGAAAAACCGTCCAAAAACATGTTGTATTTTGTTAAACATGAACATATTCACTCTCAAATAACTCGAAAAGTATTGACTTAGTGAAAAAACTTTATAGAAGAAAAGTTGTTTAGAAATAGTCATTTTATCCAATCCCGAGGGTATTCCCCTCGATGTAGAATTGTAAACTTTTTCTTATATAATAATATTCAATTTCAACTACCTATTCCCAAATTTTCATCCTTCGTTTATTTTTTTTGGGTCAGATTGTTCTTTGATCGGGCTATATATCTATAACAAAAATTATACAAAAGTACTGAATTTAACGTTTAATTAGACAGTTGATTCGAAAAGAAAAAAAATTTATTGTTAATTTTATTTGTAACTTGTACTTTACAATGTTTAATTAAAAAAATAATACTAAATAAACGTGGGAGTGTGTGTTTCTTTTAGAATAAAATGTCACCAACACGTCCCATACATTAACTTAATCTGTTCCGTGTAACTTTGCTATTATAAGGAAGAAGGGTGACCAAAAAGAAAAACAAAATCGAAATTAATTTATTTATTATACTCAAAAAAATAACGGAATCAAGTTATCAAATACAATAAGGCAAATAACAAATCAATCAAATCAATAATAGAAGCAGACAGTAACTATTTATTTCACAATAAAACACTGAAAACTTTTGTTTTCTATACTTCCACAAAATTTATTATTTACAACTATGTGACTACAGCTGTTTCGGCAGAGTGCCTTTCTCAAGTGATGATTTCTCATCAACTATGTGACTACAGCTGTTTCGGCAGAGTGCCTTCCTCAAGTGATGATTTCTCATCACTTGAGAAAGGCACTCTGCCGAAACAGCTGTAGTCACTAGTGATGTTGATTATAGTTACTTTCGAGTATTTGTTACAAATCGTTACTTTTGTATAAAGTAATCATTTACAGTATTCGTTACTTTGATTACTATGATTACTTTTGCTACTTTTGTATTTGAGTATCGGTAATCATATCGAGAATCGTATTTCTTAGTAGGTAGGTATTTTGTATAAAGTAATCATTTACAGTATTCGTTACTTTAATTACTATTTTTACTTTTGTTACTTTTGTATTTGAGTAATGGTAATCATATCGAGAATCGTATTTCTCAGTGGGTAGGTATTTTGTATAGGTATTCCGATATAACAACGACCTTCACCGATCTGTTTAAGGGATAAAAATGATTTGATTACTATGATTACTTTTGTTACTTTTGTATTTGAGTAACGGTAATCACATCGAGAATCGCATTTCTCAGTAGGTAGGTTTGTATAGATATTCCGATATAACAACGACCTTCACCAATCTGTTTAAGGGATAAAATGATTTGATTACTATGATTACTTTTGCTACTTTTGCATTTGAGTACCGGTAATCATATCGAGAATCGTATTTCTCAGTAGGTACGTATTTTGTATAGGTATTCCGATAATAACTACCTTCACGAAGTACGAAGTAATCAAAATAATCAAAGTAATCAAAGTAGATACAATAGTCGTTACTCGCTCTGTTACGATTGGTACGAAGTAATAAGAGTAATCAAAGTAGATATAATAGTCGTTACTCGCTCTGATACGATTGGAACGAAGTAACGAAGTAATCAGAGTAATCAAAGTAGATAAAATAGTCGCTACTCGCTCTAATACGATTGGTATGAAGTAACGAATTAATCAGAGTAATCAAAGTAAATACAATAGTCGTTACTAGCTCTGATACGATTGTTACGAAGTAACGAAGTAATTAGAGTAATCAAAGTAACGACTTGCCTCTCTGTAGAGTAATCGTTACTTTCGATATTCGTAAGTAACGAGTACTTTGTAACGAATAGTTACTTTATCAACATCACTAGTAGTCACATAGTTGTAAATAATAAATTTTGCGGAAGTATAGAAAACAAAAGTTTTCATTGTTTTATTGTGAGATAAAATGAACTTCTATCAAGTAACGGTCGAATCCATCAACTATTTATTTGTTTTCATGTACTTATTTTGGACAAACACTTTAATTTTTAGCCAGTTCTTATTGTGAAGAAGTACTGGATATTTCGAAATAAGTTCCATACAGTCTTGTTTCTTCGGTGCCTTTTTTTCTTTAATTTGAGCTTTAAAGTAATCACATACGACTACTTTTTGATCTTCTGTCCAAGGGATGAGCACTCTTCTCTTTTTTTTTCAGATTTTATGCTACTTTTATTAATCGATTCCTCTTTGTTAGTTTCGTGGTCTGAGAATTCTTGAATTTCTTCCCGTTCCAAAATTTCGTCTATATTATCTTCCGAGTTTTTTCCAGTAAATCTTCTTCTAAGTTCAAATTGATTTCATCTAATGTTTTTCCTTTGAATTGCCCTGCCTGTCCTTTTTCCATTAATATTAAAAGCTTAGAAATTTTGGCCGTTTGGTAAATGTCATCAGGAAGCCTGTAAGACTTCCTATGTACTCCTAATGTATGTCCCATGAAAGAGGCCAGTTGTTCCATATCGTTTTCTCTCATACAGAACAACTGTGTTAAAGTTGCTAAATGTTTTCTAAGCTTAGTTGAAGTAAGTGCATCAGGGTTCTGAGCACCACACTCGTTAGCAAACCTGTTTAATACTTTATAGCCCCGTATTGGTTCGTCTGAGTTTGGGGTAGCAAATAAATAAATATTTGGTTTCTTTAAAATGTTGTTTCTACATTTTAAAATTAAATCTAGGTGTTCCTGCAATTCTTTATTAAAAAGTACTGGAACCCCACGACCTCTCTTGCCTCTTATAACAATTCGTTTAAAATTATTCATTAAAAACTTTTCAGTATCAGAAATTGCTTCTGAGAATTCTTCATACCCTTGAGGATTTTCGTTTTGCAAAGCTGAAATGTAAGTTTGCACTAGAAGTCGTTGCAACTCACCAGGTCGTCGCCTGTTTAATAACATTAAACGACAATATACAGTATTCAACAAAGCTAAATAAGCATCTTCGTCATCGTTTGATTCCAATAACTTTAAGACAACAATCTTCGATTTTTCAATTAAATAATTTTTTAGTAATTTTAAATCGCTAGCAAGAGGCACTAAAGTTATCTTATTCCATTTTCTTAAACTTAAATCACTAGAAGCCTGACTTGATACATCAAACTTCCAGTTTGCTTCAATTATTTTCATCAAGGTTTTTAAATTAACTTCAATACTGGCCAAATTTACAGTTTGTAACAGATCCGACTTCTTTAAAGTGTGCAATAGTGCTATATCACAGCACTGTTTTAATGTTGTGCCCATATTTACAGCGTATGTAGGAGATTCATAATTTTGTTTTTCAGAGTCATATTTAGCAACAACTTTAGTAGCGTCCACCAACACATCATAATATTCTGGTTTTAAAGAGTCAATAAGACTTTTAACACATGGTTTTATTTTTCGTATCTCAATAAGAAGTCGCGCTAGTTCTCGCATTTTTCTTGATGTAACCGAAATAAAATGTTTTTCGCGGTGAATTTTCAAGTATCTCGCGGCATATGCACATATAAGTGCATCCTTTTTAGCCTCAAGAGATATATAATCACCTCTCATTCTTGGAAATACTTCTAACTTCAATTGAGGATCCACTCTAAGATGACGCAGAAAGAAATTTTGACAATCACTTAATGCATTTTTCGAAGGGGCTGCCTTAGATACATTCTCCTCACAGTTTTTGCGATGTCACCAGATATTTTTAGTAGAATAATATCCTAAACAATAAGTGCAGGCTGCATAATTAGAGAATTGATCTCCTTTTCTTACTGGTTTGTTCGCAATGTTGCTATTAAGATAGTTTCCTTTCTTTCTTAGTGAAAACAATAATTTTTTTCTGTTTTTGTTTCGTGGAGAAAGTACTAAAATTTTTTGAACCGCCAATTCTGTTGTATGATTACGTGACAGATGTCGCGGACAATTGAGGACATAACATTCACAGTAGCAACAAAAAACACTTTTGTTGGACTGTTGTTTGTTTTCAGTCATACTTTGGCAATCTACAGGAAAATTTTGATGTATTTTGGCCGATTCCTCTTTTTGTTGAACTTCTGTGTTAAGTTCGGTATGTAAATGTTCAGGTGAAGAAAGTGGCGAAGAAAATATTATAGAGGAAATATCCTAAAAAAGTATTGATCAATATTTATAGAAATTTACTAATAAAGTACTTACTGAGATTTCGCTTTCACAAGGAGAATAATTAGGATCTGCTAGATCTTCGCCAATAACAGTTTGTTCGCCAGATAGCGTATAACTTGAATCTGCTAAATCAGTGTCGAAGACTATTTCTTCATCTGATAAAGAACATTAACGACAGTTACTTCAGGTGAAGAAGGTGGTGAACAAAATATTATAGGAGAAGTATCCTAAAAAGTATTGATTAATATTTGTAGAGATTTGCTAATAAGATACTTACTGATATATCGCTTTCAAAAGGAGAATAATTAGGATCTGCTAGGTCGTCGTCAATACAAGTTTTTTCGCCAGATAGCGGATAATTTGAAACTGCTAAGCGAGTGTCGAAGACTATTTCTTTATCTGATAAACAACATTTAGGATCCTCTAGATTGTTGGTAACGACAGTTTCTTCTTTCGAGAGATTCCAATCCTGAAGTTATAATAGGTTATGATTATTGGAAATAATAAATGACTTTTTTAATTTTGTTTAGAAATTTGCAAAATATATTTAAGTTATATAAAGTTTTCTGCCTTTTTATAGCACAACTAGTGTGACCAACTAGTCCGAAGAATCCGGGACAGAGTCCGAATTACGAAGTCGTGTCCCGGTGTCCCGGAAAAAGGCTTCCGGGTCATCCGAGATTTTCAACGTTTTGGTAAAATTCTATTTTGAAATTTTAAATTCTTGCAAGAATTCACATCACATTGAATTGGTGGGATGAAAAAAGTCGACAATATCTAGAGTGCAGGACACTAATACCACAACCAAAACGTATTCATTTAACTGTGGCTTTTTTCGTTTCTGTATTTTAATTATCGTCTCGTAACACGAATCAAAAGCAATACCAATTCATGTGTACACATGAATCAGCTGCCCGAGGAAAATACATGTAAATCCACCATCGGTTGATTTTCTTATTTTTCCTTTTTTGTGAACGATTTCCAGATTGGAAGTCGAAATGTCAAATAATAACAAAAATGTAATTATCATTGCAACCAATTGTCGCTTAATCCCATGAAAACTATCATTGTCGACATAAAAATGTTAAATGCTAATGATGATATTAAAGTGCTATATTTAAAAAAAATGGCCGATTTTCATTGAAAAGTCCCGAATTTCAGGTATTTTTTTCCAGCCTTGACCCGAATTCGGCTGAAATGTGTTGGTCTCACTAAGTATAACAAGCATTGAAACAATTAATTGAAGTGTAAGTACTACATTTTGATTTGTAAAAAAAAGAAATAAAATATTTTTAATGCAATGAACATACTTTTGGGTTTTTGACCATGTCTACGTACAAGGTGTACAATGCATGGGGGCTTATTACTATATAATTTTACTATGGCCTGTTTTTACACCAAGAGGAGTCATTCAAATTTACCGCGCCGTAATGCTTGTTTGTAATTGGTCCAACCTCAGGCAAGTTTACTCCACTGTTATGAAGTTTTGGCACTAATGACATTTATGACATTTTGATACTACTGGCGTTTCATAGGTTAATTAAGTTATATCGGCGATTTTTTGTCTTTCTGCTTTATTCCTTTAATTTTTAGATTTTTATTCTACTTTTATATAAAAAAAACAATTGTTTTTAGAACTCATTAGCGACGTAGGTATTAGTATAATATAATATTTATGGATTACCGTCGAAGATGTATTTGGTGATTTTTGTAGTGACTTTCTTGGGTGTGAATCTGTCTTTTTATTTACTCCTCCTGGTTTAAAAACAAGCCATAGATATTAAAAAGTAGCCAAAATCATAAAAAGGTTAACTAATAGCGTTTAATGTTTTTATGTAACCAACGATTAAGATCTTAGAATATTATTCTTTGATGTGATTTTTGCACTAGGAGACGGTTATGTATGGCATAACATAATTGTTTATCATTTTCAAGTAAAGAAAAATATAAATATAAGAAATTTTTGGTAGTCAAAACAACCTGTGTCACAAAATAAAATCCTATTACTAACGTTATTAACTAATTCAAAGCCATTAGGTAAGTCTATTTTCCAAAGTTTCTTTTTGTTTTATTAATAATTACTATAATAACTTACTTTTTCCGTATTTTCTTGTTGAGAACCATTGTTAGTCTTATCTTGCATAATGCAAAGAGACGCAATCAATTTTGAGCGAGAAGAAACTTCAGGTGTGTTTTTCACTAGAGGAGAAAGTGGCTTATTGCAAAACCACCTAGTTTTTTCTTTATTAAAATTCATGCTAGAAACGAAACCAAAAAATAAGGTTATTAATTCACTTTGTTTTTTAAATATAAAAATTAGGTTTCTAGTTCTACCCCAAAAGTTTGTGTTAGTATTGGTTACGTGACATTTGTATTTTTCCGAAATATTTTAAAGCTGCATAATATGATCGTAGGTTAAATATAGTCATCCAATATAGTATACAGTATAATAAAGAAATTGAGATAGCTTAGTCGCGAATGTGAATATATTCCATAGAATCTATAATGATTAGCTATTAATTTAATTCTTGAAATATGGATATCGAATGGTAGAAAATAATGCCTATTTACTAATATAGTCTTAAAATTAGGTACTGGATAATGTTATGTCATAAATAATGTGAATTTCTATCTGTCGTTAAAAATTTAACTGTTCATAAAAATTTAATTTACTTCAACCTAACTAAACTTCTATTTAAATATTAGTCATCAACTCATAAAAAATAAACAATTTAATTTAGTCCACCCTGTATAAGCCCGCTTTGTTTGCTATAGTCTTCCATTAGAATTGAATTAGATATAAAAAATTTCAATTCATTATAAACAATACAAATTTGAGGAACAGAAACAAGTTAAGTCAATTTTTACGCAAAAAATTTAGTCGACTTTGTATAAACTATTATTTTAACTCCATTTAAAAAGCGAAGTGTATTAGTCATAATTAATTTCCACTGAAAATGCGTTATATTGCTTAGTTTCATTTCAATCTATCCTATATTGTTGAAGATAATGTTAAATGTACATGAAAAGTTTTCAGTAAATCAACGTTCAAGAAAAATTGAGTAAGATAAAAAAGGGTTCAAGGCAGGTTTTGTTTATATTCGATTCAGAGTTGGACTACCATCTCCATATAGTAACTATTTCAGCATCCTTATGCATCATCAGTGAAGATTATGCAGTCACAACTCTGAAGGGAATACAAACATTCTGCCTCTTTTAAAGCAAACCATCGCGATGCGATGAACCCGCCTTTTGAGACGCAATACAGCGACATCTCTCGTATTACGAGGAAAACGAAAAGCACTAGATACAGAGTTTACTACTTTTTAAACAATTAGAATAATTGAAATAAAAATATAATAAACAATATTTTAAATCCAAGACTTTTCGTTAATAAACTGCTTTCTGGCTGCATCCCATATCTCCGGATTTTACAATATATAATCACATAGAGACGACGAAATAGGAGAAAGCAAATAGAGGACACTTAGGCCACGCATTTACCTTCTCTTCGTCTAGGAAAAGGACCGAAAGACAGTTTCTAAATACTCACAAATTGAGTAAAAATGAAAAAGATAAAAAAGGGTTCAAGGCAGGTTTTGTTTATAATCGATTCAGAGTTGGACTACCATCTCCATATAGTAACTATTTCAGCATCCTTATGCATCATCAGTGAAGATTATGCAGTCACAACTCTGAAGGGAATACAAACATTCTGCCTCTTTTAAAGCAAACCATCGCGATGCGATGAACCCGCCTTTTGAGACGCAATACAGCGACATCTCTCGTATTACGAGGAAAACGAAAAGCCCTAGATACAAAGTTTACTACTTTTTAAACAATTAGAATAATTAAAATAAAAATATAATAAACAATATTTTAAATCCAAGACTTTTCGTTAATAAACTGCTTTCTGGCTGCATCCCATATCTCCGGATTTTACAATATATAATCACATAGAGACGACGAAATAGGAGAAAGCAAATAGAGGACACTTAGGCCACGCATTTACCGTTTGTATTCCCTTCAGAGTTGTGACTGCATAATCTTCACTGATGATGCATAAGGATGCTGAAATAGTTACTATATGGAGATGGTAGTCCAACTCTGAATCGAATATAAACAAAACCTGCCTTGAACCCTTTTTTATCTTTTTCATTTTTACTCAATTTGTGAGTATTTAGAAACTGTCTTTCGGTCCTTTTCCTAGACGAAGAGAAGGTAAATGCGTGGCCTAAGTGTCCTCTATTTGCTTTCTCCTATTTCGTCGTCTCTATGTGATTATATATTGTAAAATCCGGAGATATGGGATGCAGCCAGAAAGCAGTTTATTAACGAAAAGTCTTGGATTTAAAATATTGTTTATTATATTTTTGTTTCAATTATTCTAATTGTTTAAAAAGTAGTAAACTTTGTATCTAGGGCTTTTCGTTTTCCTCGTAATACGAGAGATGTCGCTGTATTGCGTCTCAAAAGGCGGGTTCATCGCATCGCGATGGTTTGCTTTAAAAGAGGCAGAATGTTTGTATTCCCTTCAGAGTTGTGACTGCATAATCTTCACTGATGATGCATAAGGATGCTGAAATAGTTACTATATGGAGATGGTAGTCCAACTCTGAATCGAATATAAACAAAACCTGCCTTGAACCCTTTTTTATCTTTTTCATTTTTACTCAATTTGTGAGTATTTAGAAACTGTCTTTCGGTCCTTTTCCTAGACGAAGAGAAGGTAAATGCGTGGCCTAAGTGTCCTCTATTTGCTTTCTCCTATTTCGTCGTCTCTATGTGATTATATATTGTAAAATCCGGAGATATGGGATGCAGCCAGAAAGCAGTTTATTAACGAAAAGTCTTGGATTTAAAATATTGTTTATTATATTTTTGTTTCAATTATTCTAATTGTTTAAAAAGTAGTAAACTTTGTATCTAGGGCTTTTCGTTTTCCTCGTAATACGAGAGATGTCGCTGTATTGCGTCTCAAAAGGCGGGTTCATCGCATCGCGATGGTTTGCTTTAAAAGAGGCAGAATGTTTGTATTCCCTTCAGAGTTGTGACTGCATAATCTTCACTGATGATGCATAAGGATGCTGAAATAGTTACTATATGGAGATGGTAGTCCAACTCTGAATCGAATATAAACAAAACCTGCCTTGAACCCTTTTTTATCTTTTTCATTTTTACTCAATTTGTGAGTATTTAGAAACTGTCTTTCGGTCCTTTTCCTAGACGAAGAGAAGGTAAATGCGTGGCCTAAGTGTCCTCTATTTGCTTTCTCCTATTTCGTCGTCTCTATGTGATTATATATTGTAAAATCCGGAGATATGGGATGCAGCCAGAAAGCAGTTTATTAACGAAAAGTCTTGGATTTAAAATATTGTTTATTATATTTTTATTTCAATTATTCTAATTGTTTAAAAAGTAGTAAACTTTGTATCTAGGGCTTTTCGTTTTCCTCGTAATACGAGAGATGTCGCTGTATTGCGTCTCAAAAGGCGGGTTCATCGCATCGCGATGGTTTGCTTTAAAAGAGGCAGAATGTTTGTATTCCCTTCAGAGTTGTGACTGCATAATCTTCACTGATGATGCATAAGGATGCTGAAATAGTTACTATATGGAGATGGTAGTCCAACTCTGAATCGAATATAAACAAAACCTGCCTTGAACCCTTTTTTATCTTTTTCATTTTTACTCAATTTGTGAGTATTTAGAAACTGTCTTTCGGTCCTTTTCCTAGACGAAGAGAAGGTAAATGCGTGGCCTAAGTGTCCTCTATTTGCTTTCTCCGATTTCGTCGTCTCTATGTGATTAAATATTGTAAAATCCGGAGATATGGGATGCAGCCAGAAAGCAGTTTATTAACGAAAAGTCTTGGATTTAAAATATTGTTTATTATATTTTTATTTCAATTATTCTAATTGTTTAAAAAGTAGTAAACTTTGTATCTAGGGCTTTTCGTTTTCCTCGTAATACGAGAGATGTCGCTGTATTGCGTCTCAAAAGGCGGGTTCATCGCATCGCGATGGTTTGCTTTAAAAGTGGCAGAATGTTTGTATTCCCTTCAGAGTTGTGACTGCATAATCTTCACTGATGATGCATAAGGATGCTGAAATAGTTACTATATGGAGATGGTAGTCCAACTCTGAATCGAATATAAACAAAACCTGCCTTGAACCCTTTTTTATCTTTTTCATTTTTACTCAATTTGTGAGTATTTAGAAACTGTCTTTCGGTCCTTTTCCTAGACGAAGAGAAGGTAAATGCGTGGCCTAAGTGTCCTCTATTTGCTTTCTCCTATTTCGTCGTCTCTATGTGATTATATATTGTAAAATCCGGAGATATTGGATGCAGCCAGAAAGCAGTTTATTAACGAAAAGTCTTGGATTTAAAATATTGTTTATTATATTTTTATTTCAATTATTCTAATTGTTTAAAAAGTAGTAAACTTTGTATCTAGGGCTTTTCGTTTTCCTCGTAATAAAAATTGAGTAATTTAGTGTTGATCCACCTTGTAAAACATCACTTTTTAATGTATTTTTAAAATAAACTGAAGTTACATTGAAATGAAAAAGTTCGGCACAAGTAGCAATTACAAAACTGCTGAATTTAATTCTGCCAAACCCTGTATTAGGTACTGAAACTGATTGATTATTCTATTGACTATTCACTCATATTAGATTTAAACAAAGGATACGCAGGAAAATAGTGTATTGAAATTGTATTGCATACTGTCTAAACCTGCATGTTTTACTTATTTGTATTCTTGCTAAGAGAACGACGCGAGTTTTGTTATCATATCATTAATTTTGTAAACGTAATTCAGGCTAGCGAGATTATCTTACTGTTTAAATGTTTTCTTTATTCTATGGTAAAATGTCACGTAAACCAAAGATTTGCAAAAATATTGCCTCATGCAAGACCAAAATCAAAAACACACAAGCACAAAAACCGAAAAACAAATTAATTGGAAATTGTAAAGATTGAGACATAATTTGTGTGTGTGTGTGTGTGTGTTACAATATTTTATAATCACTATAGGTCTGGATCCCGCGTATGAAAAAAAAGTTTATTAATAGCAAGCTGAAAATTTGTTAATAGCTTAAGGGTGTCTAGTCGGACAAACTTTGATATATGGGAACACTGGAACAGTGGAAGTTTTAATTGTGGAACAGGTTAAAAATTTGGAACGGTCAGACCACGAAAACGGCACATGTATTTTGTCCGACAGAACAGACTTAAACTCGCCGAACAGAGATTAAACTGTCATGCAAAAATCAGGACAGGTGATAAATAGCAGTCTGCTGACAGTTTTTGCATGAGAGTTTAATCTCTGTTCGGAGAGTTTTAGTCTGTTCTGTCGGACAAAATAAATGTGCCGTTTTCGTGGTCTGACCGTTGCAAATTTTTAACCTGTTCCACAGTTAAAACTGCCCCTGTTTCAGTGTTCCCATATATCAAAGTTTATCCGACTAGATACCCTTAAGCTATTAACAAATTTTCAGCTTGCTATTAATCAACTTTTGTTTCATACGCGGGATCCAGACCTACTACTGTATATTCTAGCTTTTACAAATATTTAATACGTACCTCAAATGTTTAAAGAAGTGCACCAACCACTATGATCTATGATAGATATTTTGGTACTATCTAAATATCTAAACGACACAGTTTTCAATCACAACACAACCTTTCTTAAAACGTTCAACAACTATTCCGTTTCTAAACAAAGTATCGGCTATCTACAATCTACATCTAAACATAATATCTATATTATTTTGTCTCGCCTCGCCGTAGTAAAATTTCAAAACTCATCACTACGAACCGTATGCACAAACAGGTGATTTCGTGACGTCACAGTTCCTTTAAAAATTTGGCACGGCGAGACAAACGTCTAAATCTGGCAACACAGGTTGGTTAACCTATTAAATGTATTTTGTAACAAAAATATACTCCGGAAGACCAAAACCTGTTAGAAATGGATTATGCAATTATACACGTGGAAGGTTCAAACATTGCACAATGCAAGGAGGAGAGAAAAATAGTGGATTAAAAAAATAACAAAAAAAAATTATTTATATTATTTCACTCTGCATATTATAGAGATCTTTCAAGCAATATACTCAAATCAAAAAGTATGTATACTCACTCCTTCTGGGAGACGACTTATAGCTGGTTTCCGAAAGGAGGAGTTAAACATACTGGGGTGTATATATATATATATATATATATATATATATATATATATATATATATATATATATATATATATATATATATATATATATATATATATATATATATATATATATATATATATATATATATATATATATTTGATTGAGAATGGCTTTTTTTCGTGAGATTGATAGTGAAAAGGTTTTCCATGTGGTTCCTAGCTACGCGGACACACTGTATAAGAGCTTCTGTATAAGAATTTTCAAATTGCAATGCCGTGTTCGGATTCAGCGTAATCATAAACAAAATAGAAACATATTTGATCAAAGTAAAATGATGAATTTATCGATATTTTTAAAATTATTTATTCAAAACAATTGAAGCCCTTGGCGTGAAAAGGGTACAAGCCACAAAACTTTAAAAATCGATATTTTCTATTTAAATGATTCGGGAATAAGGGTACTAGCCATACAAAATTTATTTTTACGATTCTCTAACAGATGGCGCTAGTGTGGTGAAGTGTCATTTTTACAATTTCTGCAGCACATCGGTCATTTTCAAGAAAAGGTTACAAGCCACCATCATGAGTGAACCACGTGCCGGATGTTCTCGTCATTTTTATCAGTTTTCAAGTGATTAAAGTGAAAAAAGTAACAGTGATTGGGACTCAGATGATAGCATAAAAGACAAGGATTATGTTGAAAGTGAAAATGAAGATATTTCATCGCCCTCCGAGCAGCAACAGGTACGTTTTTTAGGTTTTGTGGCATACACCCTTTTACTTTAATTTTTGTGGATATATTTTTGCAAGTCATGTGGCTCATTTTGTGGCATATATCCTTTTTCTGATTTTTTTTATATCTATTTTAGTAGTTTGTGACATGCTGTGATGTTTTATAAAGTTTATGATGCTACACATGCGTAACCAATAAAACTATTAAGATATTTTTTACCATTCAAAATATGTTTAGAATATCAACTGCTATTAACAACGCATTTTTTTTTTCAGGAAACCCCAAGAAAAAAGCCGTGACGAACTTCCTACCCCTGAAAAAGAAACAAAAAGTAGGTGGCGAAGGAAAAATGTAGATAAATACACTTTAAGAAAGACGCGCCGAAATCTTGGTTCATCCCAGTGATGTGGGATCTCTCCCACATCACTGGTTCATCCTATACAAGCAAGAAAGGTAAAAATGTTTCAGCGAGAGTCTTGTGTCCACCTTGTGGATGCAAAAAAAACTGTAGGATGCTGCTTTAAGGTACAGAAAACCAAATTTTTGACGGATTTTGGAATATTGCAGATTATAACAAACAGAACTTATACTTATTTCATAGCATGAAGCGGCAAGCTAAAAAACGTTCATATCCTAAGAAAACAAAGAAAGTTGAGTCTTCCCGAAATTTTAGTTTTTATTACTTTGTAAAAGTCAATGGTTTTGATGTGAAAGTATGCAAAAAATAATTTATGTCCATCCATGGTTTGACTTCTCCAAAGCGCTTACAACTGCTGCAGAAACAAATGGTTGCAGGTTTAACAACACCTAAATCAGATCAAGGAGGAAAATTCTTGGAGCGTCATAATAAAATATCGGAAGAGGCGTGCCAGTCGGCTCGTGATCATATTAATAGCATTCCAAAATACATTAGTCATTATAGCAGAAAAAAACCCTCATAAAACATACATTGATCATGATCTAAATATATCTTCTTTATATCACGAGTATTACAAACCTTGGTGTGCTGAAAGAAATCTATTACCCATTAGTCAAGATAAATATAGAAGGATATTTTGTTCAGAATTTAACATAGGTTTCAAGATACCTCGAAGCGATACCTGTAAAATATGTGATGAACTAGAGGTAAAGATTGAGAATTCCAAAGAAAATGAAGATACTTCGAAGAAATTGAAGACAGAAAAGGAGTTGCATTTAAAGCGAGCTGAAGCAATGCAGGATACGTTAAAAAATGAGATAGGTATGTCAGCTTCAAAAGATACATACGTGTTATCATTTGACCTTCGGCAAGCACTTCCTGACTTCCTGTGCCCTCTTTAACAACTGGTCCAGCTTTTTATTTGAGAAAGGCATGGGTGTATACTTTGAGAATCCATGACTGCGTAAATAACAAGGGCTATATGTATATGTGGTCTGAGAATACTGGGAAAAGAGGCAGTGATGAGATTGCAAGTATTCTCTTGAAACACTTTAAAGAACAAGAACACCTCCCCGAAAACCTAATCGTTTATAGGGACAACTGCGGAGGACAGAACAAAAACTGGGTCTTGATTGGGTTGTGGAAGCAGTTGGTCACAGAGGCTGTATATGAATCCATAGAACATGGGTTTTTAGTAGTTGGACATACACATCTTCCGTCAGATAGGGATTTTGCTATTATAGAGAAATATAAGAAGAAAATGAAGGTGGTATATAAACCAGTAGATTGGTATGAGGCAGTAAAAAAGTGTAAAAGGAACAATTCATTTCACGTGACAGTACTAAAGAGAGAAGACTTCTTATCCTTTAAAGTGTTGGAGGAGAATCTAAGTAAAAAAAAGTTTACAGATGAAAAAGAAAACGTCGCGTTCAGCAAAATTATCATCTTCAGATTAGAAAATGAAAACCCGAACATACTCAAAATAAAACATTATTTAAATGAAAGTTTTAAGAATGTGAATATTGGGAAAAAGGGTATGAGAAGAATATCTTTGACAGAATGTCTCAAACAGAAATGTTTGGACCCAATAAAACTAAACCAAAAAAAGATAAATAATTTATCGCTTTTACTTCCTTATATTCCTGAAGTCAATCACAATTTTATATGGAAATTGGCGCTAAAAATTGTGTTCGCCAAGAAGAAACATTAGAGGCCACACAACCAATGGAAGTCGAATATTTGGACGAAGATTTGCCGTTAAGTGATGAGGACTAATGGTTATGTATTCGTTTTGTTTTTTTAAGTGTTTCGTTTATTCTTTCATGTAAAAGGGTACAAGCCACATTTTTTTTTTGTAAATAAATCATTAAAAAAAAACTTGTGATTTTTGTTAGTTATTATTATTGCTAAAATATTAGGCAACCTTATTTACCTATTGTACCAAAATTCAATTAAATTTTGTATTGAAATTGAATTTCCTGGATTTAAAATGACTTTCTAAAGGGGATTTCTCAAAACTAATTGTATGTGGCATATAACCTTTTCACGCCAAGGGCTTCAATTGTTATTGTTTAAATAAACAATTAATAAACAATTAGCGGTCAAATCTGCGAGTAGAACTTTTTACTTTAACATGTATATAAACTAACAAAAAAAGTTTTAGAAAAATATAAGCTTGTTTGAATTTTTCCGAAACAATGCATATTTTCGTTCTAATTGCACTCCCCTACTAGGTAAATTGTGGAAGCGGTCTAATATCTCGAGAAATTCACTTTCAAATGAAAAACCACGGGTAGCGGGAAATCCGCGGGTAGCGGATATGAACTCCTTTTGGACAGTCCTACCAGGGAAAGTGAATCAATCCCTGCCCTCCGCAGATTCCAGGAGTTTTCTGACCCGGGAAACTAGTACCTGCTTAGGGTCCCTTGTCCAGGGTTACGGATGAAGACCACAACGGTATCCACGGCGGAGAAGAATATCTTCGGTACGGTGTGTATGGCGGAAGTGGCGACCCCTGATTTTAGGGTTCATATAAAATTAAACATGCAGCGACTGACCCAGAGTGGGCGGCTGCAAACAGCGACGGACCCAGAATGGGCGGCTGAACAAGGTTATGGCGTTCAGGATTAAACAACCGAACACATGTAAAAACCAAAGGAAATATGAAGAAAAAATGGCAAAATGAAAAGTCGCGGAAAATATCCCCGGGTGGTAACCCACACCTCTCTAAGAGGGAGCCCCAACGGATACGGGGGGGGGGGGCAAAGAAGAAACAGAGAAGAATCAAGATGGGAACATGGAATATTCAAGGATGGAACACAAAATACAGGGAACTCTTAATAGAAATCAGAAAGATGAATGTCGACATATTAACTATAAGTGAAACTAAGAAAAAGGGAAATGGCATAGAGGAAATCGGAGATATAATACACATATGGAGTGGAGTTGATAAAGATAGAAGAGCGAAAGCAGGAGTAGGAATTCTTATTAAGAAAAAGTATAAAAGGAACATCAAATCGTGGGAGCCCATAAATGAAAGAATTATAAAAGTCCATATGACCTTATTCGGTAGAGATATAGTGGTATTAGGAGTATATGGTCCAACAGATGACAGTAACATCAAGGAAAAGGAAAACTTCATGGATACGCTACAAGGTGAAATCATAAAGGTCAAAAAAAGGGAAGAAATAATCATCGCAGGAGATCTGAATGGCAGAGTTGGGAAAAAAGAAAATGACCAAACAATTGGAAGATTTGGAGAAGACGTTGGAAACGACAATGGAGAAAGACTTACAGAACTATGTGAGATGAACGGCCTCAGAATCACCAACGGCTTTTTTGAACATAAAGACATTCACAAGTACACATGGACTCAAGAAACAAGAAACCTTAAGTCGATAATAGATTACGTCATACTGAAGAAAGAAACCACAATGCGAATAAGAGACGTAAGAGTACAAAGAGGAGCAGAATGCGGCAGCGACCATAGACTACTGATAGCAAGATTAGAACTACCATGTGTACACCAAAGTGCACAGAGTAACCAAGAACCCCATAAAGAATTACCAACAGAAAAAAGACTGAAGATACACTTACTGCAGGACGACTCCATAAGAAACTTGTACCAAAGAAGATTAGATCAGAAGCTAGTGGAATTTCGTTTTGAGGAGAATATCAACAGTACATACGAACACATAAGAGAAAGCGTAATACAAGCAGGTCTGGAAGCGCTAGGAGAAATAGAAAATACAAGAGATAAAAATTACAAATGGGAATTCCACGAAGACACCTTAGAGAAAATAAAAGAAAAAAAAGAACTATACCATAAATACCTAAGCACAAAAGATCCACAAGACCTCCGTAAATATAGAGATAAGAACAGAGAAGTTAGGGCTATTACAACGAAAGAAAAAAATGAACAATGGGAAAGGTCATGTAGAAGTATAGAACAAAATATGGGAGGAACAAGAAGTTCAGAAGCCTGGAAAATTGTGAAATCATTACGAACTAACAGGAAAGAGAAAACTTTTATACAATACATACCAGACGACGAGTGGGAGAACCACTATAAAACTCTACTGATAGAGCAAAGACCAGAATTCAGCATCGATGGAGACGAACAAAAAATAATGACCACAGAGGAAGAAAAAATAGTCATAACAGACAAAGAGATGAAAGAAGCAATAAATTCCATGAAGAACAATAAAGCTGGAGGACCAGGAGGAATTGTGGCGGAACTAATCAAATACGGAACACAGAAATTAAGAAGAATGATATGCCGAATCATGGAAAGAGCAATAAATGGAGAGGACATCCCTAAACAATGGCAGGAAGCCTACATAACATCGATATACAAAAAAGGTAACAGAAAAGATTGCGAAAATTACAGGGGGATAAGCGTCATCGCTACAATGGGAAGACTGTATGGCAGGATCCTCAGGAACAAAATAGAGAAAAATATAGAAGGTAAAATCGGAGAAGAACAAGCAGGTTTTACAGCAGGGAAATCATGTCTAGATCATATCCATACAATACAACAGACAATAGAGAAAAAAAGAGCTAAGAACAAAGATGTACACATGGCGTTTATAGACGTTAGGAAGGCATACGACACCGTGCCAAGGAAAGAACTGTACAAAGCAATGACTAAAATAGGGATACCACCTAACCTAACACAAGCAATCAAAAACATGTACAGTGGAAATGAAGTAAATATAAAAATCGGAAACAAGGTAGCTGCTAACTTCAAAACAACAAAAGGATTACTACAGGGATGCCCAACGTCACCGACTCTATTTAAAATATTTTTAGAACACGCACTAACAACTAGGGGTATGGGAATACCGATAAGGGACGATTATCTCTACACATTGTGTTTCGCAGACGATCAGATGGTGATGGCTCAAGATGAAGAGGATATCAGTTACATGGTAAGAAAACTAAAAGAGGAATACAAAAAGGTGGGCCTGGAAATAAATATGAAGAAAACGGAATACTTAGTAATATCGGAAGAAGACGTAAAAAACTTAGAAGTAGAAGAACAAGTTGAAATAAAAGGAACGAAGAATTTTAAATATTTGGGCTTTATAATGTCGAAAAGCGGAACAACAGAAGCAGAAATAAAAGTAGATTGGGACAAACAAGATCTTGCATCAGACAACTCCATAATGTAATCTGGAATAAAAACATCAAGGGAAAAACAAAAAGAATGATATACCAAACAATAGTAAGAAGCATCATGACATATGCCGCAGAAATTTGGGTCATAAACAAAAAAACCCAAAAAAGCATTCTGGCAACCGAAATGGAATACTGGAGATGCTGTGGTCTCACCAGAAGAGACAGAATAACAAATGAGGAGATAAGGTGAAGAATGCAAGTGGAAAAAGATGCCCTGCAATATATAGACGAGAGAAGACTGAAATGGTACGGCCATGTACGCAGAGCAGAAAACACTTGGATAAACAAGGTTGCAGAATGGAGCCCAAGAGGAACGAGAAGAAGAGGACGACCTAGAAGATCTTGGAAAAATGAAGTCGACGAAGCCATGTCTAAGAAAGGATTGGAAGACGGAGACTGGGAAGATCGAAAAAAATGGAAGTCCTGGCTGACGGAAGGGAAACGGCATTAGCTGTAGACAACCCTTATATATATATATATATATATATATATATATATATATAAAGAAAGTCAAAGACAGTAACGGGTTACTGGTAAAACAAAGACAGTTGAAGGTAACCGGGAACGACCCAATACTAAGGAAGCAATAAAAAACGGGTGCTTCTAAGTGAGTGTCTTTTATTAAAAGTCAAGCTTTCGCCACATAATTTTGGGCTTCATCAGAACTTGCTGGAATGGAAAAACATTCTTTACAATCATCATAAATTAAAGATGTTATTTTTTAATCTTACCTAAATGTTGACACTATTTCTTAGTGCATAATAAAATTGATATGAAACCACACATTGTCACAAAAACAAACCAATCACATCTCCCAACTGGAGGAAAAATGGCAATCAAAGCCTTTATTAAGTATTAAAATTCATTTTTTAAATCACCATGTGGCCGGCATTTTTGACAAGTAATTGTTAATTAAGTCATGTGTCGTTTCGACTGTCAATTATCGAAACGCCACCTGTCTTAATCACTTCTTCTTTTTTCCAGCATAGGACATTAACTTTATTAAGTCACATATTAGACACTTTTTAAATTTCACACAAAATACTATAGAAATATAGGTCCCGTTCTATATAAACATATCATGTTAAATAAATTATGTGGTTTGTATTTAGTGTTGGATATAGCAGTCAACACTCCGATGAGATGTACGTATTACATACCTTTTGTTAAAGAAACAAGTATGTCAGTGATGTTGATAGATGAAAAAGTTAAATCTTGTTTACAAAAGGGAAATAACACATCCGTGTAGGTGTTAGTAATGTAACAAGTAATTTCATTGTTGTCTTTTTACATTTACATTCCTTTATGTTAGTGGTATAAACATAATATGTCCAAGAAGGGTTTGACATTAACAATTTTTTTTTTTTTAAATTCAAAATTTGACACAATTGTCTGGTTGAAAACATAAAAATATAAAAACATGGTCTGTACATGAAGTTAAGGTTTTTTTTTTATAAAAATTGTTTTAAAATTATTAACAACTGACTTGTATATTAAATTGAATTCAGTACACATGTAGTGCAGGCAACCATCAGAGTCACAATAAGTAGAAAATGACAACAGTACAATTCAGTGAAGCATGGAGCACAGTATTATGTGGATGTAATATAAGAAGGTAATTTTGGATTTCGAAAAATGAAATCGGTTTTTAAAAAATATTTTTATTTCTAAACTACAATTTTAAATATGACTGAACTCGACAAGACCAAGAATAATAATGAATTTTACAATGCAAATATAATGAAACAATCTAACAAACTTCTGGTGGAAACTGCAGAGTAAGCTGCAGGTGTTGGTTGGGATTCTGCCAGGTCCGGACTTTCGTACCATGTAACTCCTCCGTCCTTAAGAGGAAAAAATAACGGAGGTATTTTTGGATTCCAAATTTTGGGGACATCTTTCTTCCAATGGGATTTCGTCAGGAACCTTCTTATTTTTGTAATATTTTCGGCATCTAGTAATGACATAAATTGTAACGATTAGTATTAATATAGTTAGGATGACTGAACCAGTGCTGATAATGGGTGTAGTTGGAAAGCCAATTTCTTCTACAGGTGAAAGATTTCTGGTGATTCTGTTAATTTCGTATAGTCCTTCCACATCGATTTTGCTTAAATTGGTTACTTGATAATTTACCTTTTCAGTCGAAAAATGTTCTAATTTTGGTAATATAATGATTTTTCCAGATTGGATACGTGGGTTGTTTGAAAATTTTAAGGTTCCAACCTCTATTTCACATTTTGGTGGGATTTCTATTAACGAAGGTTCTTTTATTTCCAAAAACGAATTGGACACACATTTTGAGATGAATTTGACAGTACTGGACGGAATTATCAAGATTTGGTTATCCATAACGTGTTCAATAATGGGTTCTTGTAGATTTATTTCAGTGGCGTAGCATTTCTCTGGATTACGTCCATCAATCAATTTATAGGTGCAGGTATCTATTTGGGTGTAGTCCTGTTGATAGTAGTATCTGGTTTCGAGGATGGGACATTCTTCTTTTATCGATAGTGATTTTTCTCCTTTTGCCAAGTAGGGATATAAAGGAATATATGTTTGATGATTTTGTATTACGGGGTAAACATGGAAGAAGTCGTAATTTTCTGATTTGAATATAGGAACATGGATAGCGAATATAAGCTTGGATTCATAAAAGGTTACTTGGGTACTGAGAAAGAGATAGTATGTTAGCACATTGTTAAATTTTGCGATCTGTTCTTCTTTGTATATATGTGATAAATATGACATCATTTCTGAGATTTCTTGGGTAGATATTATTGAATTGTGAAGAGTATTTAATTTAGAGAAAACGATCGAATTTTCAATATTGTCAATAAATGTTATTAAATTTTGGCAATCGAGATTAATTTGGTAAAGGATACTTTGATAAGTTATGTAGTTACCCAAAGTAATTATTTTGGTTTCTAATGAATATTTAAATTTTTCAATATTGTCTTGCAATTTTTGTTGATTTTGCCACAAGGTTGATAAAGACTGATTATAATGATTAACAAGCTTTTTGTACAAAGTTGACTGAAGGTTAAGTTCATGAATTACATTTTTCTGATTTAATTGTAAAATATTGATTGCTTTATCGTATCGTTCTCCATCGTCGGCATCTAAAGTTCCAAAAGCCCATTTATTAATTTTGCCTATTCCATCTATTAAACCTCTTTTAGAGCGAATATGTGGATTTAAATTTTCAAATTTTCTTTCAAGAATTTTTATTAAGAATTCGGTTCTTTTTGTCATTTGTTCAGCTAAGTTATGAAAAGATATAGGGTTAGAAGCATTACTTACTATTAGACTATTCTTAAGGCTATAAAAATGTTTAGTTAAACTAGTTATCTGTTTAGTTACTTCTCTTAAATCTAGATAGTGTATAAAAGTATGCTTAGTGTAAATAATTTTACAGGGTCCTAACAATATGGGTAACAAAGGGTTCGATATAGGAGTAATTTTTACATCTTCTCCTTCACATCTATGTTGAAGTGCCAGGAATATCAGGAGCAAACACGTTGTCCGGATTTTCATTTTCCTGAAAAGATATTTTTGGTTTTATTTTGGGTTTTCTGATTATATTTTTATGGTAATTTCCTTTATTAGTTTGTAATAAAAGACCTGAATCTTGAACAATTTCAGTCTTTTTAAATTTGGGTGCCTTTTTATCGCGCAATTTTGTTTTGACGTATGCAACGTCTTGGTTAGAAAAATCTGGAGGGTCATTTCGATTTTCATTTAATTTATTAATTATTTTTTCTTTTGTTTCTTCGTTTCTAGTTTTTATTATTTCATATAACTGTTTACTTGCTTTTTTATGATTTTGTACATAGTAAGATAATATAAGGTTATCGTCCAAGTCAAAAGGATCTGGACTATTAATATGTCCTTTTATGATTTCAAATGGGGTAAATTTAGTGATGGAATGAATTGAATTATTATAACTTAGAATAGCATGTTTTATTAATTGATTAGGGGTTAATTCTTTATTTTCCTCTCTAAGACAGCGAAAGCATTCTATTAATGTAGAATGAAACCTTTCTACGGGAGAGTTGGAATTACTATTTTTAGAAGTTGTGAAATGTAGTTCTATATGGTGAAGTTTACAAAAATCTTTAAGGTCATTATTTTTGAATTCTGTGCCACAATCGGCGGTAATTTTATATGGTAAACCATGGTGGCTTACAAAGAGAAGTAAATTTTCCACTACAGAGGTGCCATTGACACTAGGTAAAGGGTATGCTTGGGCATATCTCGAAAATGAATCTATGATCGTTAAATATGATTGATTAGAAATTTTAAAGACATCTACATGAATATGTTCAAAGGGTTTTGATGCAGTGGGAGTTAAACTAAATTTTATAATTGGAGGATTTCTATCGTATTTATTTTTAAGACAGGTTTCGCAATTATTTATAAATTGTTCGATATCTTCTGCCATTTTTGGCCAATAGTAACGTGATCCTAAAGACATTTTTACTTCGTTTATACCACGATGTCCTTTTTTGTGTACATGATAATATTCTAATTTTTCTTTTTGTTCCTGCGTATTTATTATGTCAGTTAAACATTTTGTGGAATGTACAAATTTAAAAGCAGAATTTTTAAAATAATTCTGAACTATTACTACAAATGTTTCTGGTAAAATATTTTCTCTAAAATACAATGCATAAATCTTTTTGGGGTCTATATATTCTTTTACAAATTTAAAAATACTTTCTTCAATATTTCTTTGGGGTAAAGTAACATAAAATCTATTATTATCAAATATTTTTTCATTTTTGCATTTTATTTTATTTATTTCTCCACCTATTATTATAATTTGATTTTTATAAGTATTTAAAGCTCTTTCGGTTATGGGTATACCTAGAATTGGATTTTCTAAAGAAGTATGACACGTTTCTAAATCTGAGTCTTCTGTTTCTGGATTTTCGAAAGGGGGTCGAACTTGTATGTCCGAAATAATATTTATTTTATTTGTTGATCCATCATTTAGTAAGGAGTCAAGGTCTCCTTCTGAAAGTTGCGGTAAATCGTCTAAGTTGCTTAGTTCATTATCTATTATTTCATTTATGTCGCCTAAATTAACATCCATCGATTCTGTCTCGATAGCATTTAAGTCGGAATCTATTTTAATTCTAGAAAGTGCGTCGGCTACTTTATTATTTTTTCCTTTTAAATATTGAATATTATAATCAAATTCTTCGAGCTTAAGTCTCCACCTTACTAAGCGAGAGTTTGGCTCTTTAAGTGAGAACAACCACTGAAGGGGTTTATGATCAGTTAAAATTTGGAATCTGCGACCGAAGAGATAAGGTCGAAAATATTTGCAACCATATACAATCGCTAATAACTCTTTTTCTATGGTTGAATAATTAATTTCGGCTGAATTCAAAGTACGTGAGGCGTAACATATAGGATGGTTATCTTGCATTAGAACAGAGCCTATTGCGAAATTAGAGGCATCTGTTATTAATTGAAAAGTTTTATTAAAGTCAGGATAAGCTAAAATAGGTTCTGAAGTTAAAAGATTTTTACAAATATTAAAACAGTCTAAGAATTCTTTATTGTGGATAACTTTCTGATCCTTTTTCAAACACATGGTCATAGGTTTAGTTATAGCTGCAAAGTTTTTAATAAATTTTCTATAGTATCCTAACAAACCTAAAAATGATTTTATTTCCTTCTGTGTACGAGGGATAGGAAAATTTTTAATAGCTTTAATCTTTTTTGGATTAGGCTTAACTCCGTCTGGGGTCACTATATGCCCTAAAAATTCAACTTCCTTTCTGAGGAATTCGCATTTATCAATTTGTATTTTTAATTGTGCATCTTTTAGTTTTGCAAACACTAATTTTAAATTTTGAATGTGCTCTTGGAGACTTGTGCTAAAAATAATTATATCGTCCATATATACCATACAGATTTTATTTTGTAAATCCTTTAATATTTCATCCATTACCCTTTGGAAGGTGGATGGTGCGTTTTTTAAGCCAAAAGGCATTCTTAAAAATTCGTAGTGTCCATTATTAACGCTGAATGCTGTTTTTTCTATGGAGCAGGGGCTCATCTCGATTTGATGAAAACCGCTAGCTAAATCAAGAGTAGTAAAATATTGTGCTCGTCCTAATTTGTCCAATATTTCGGTAATATTGGGTATCGGATATCGATCACTAATGGTTTTATCGTTAAGTTTCCTATAATCTATAACACAACGAAATTTTTGTTGATTGGAAGAATCGAGTTTCTTCTTTACGATCCAAAGCGGCGATCCCCAAGGACTGCTGCTGGGTCTAATAATCCCGTCGTCTAACATTTTGTCAATTTGCTTTTTAATTTCTTCCTTGTGGACATACGGATATCTGTACGACTTTACATGTACAGGTTCTTCGTCGGTTGTTTTAATAACATGTTTTACTTTTGACGTAAATGTAAGTGGGTCACCGGGTTTCAAAAATATATCTTTATATTGAGAGCATAATTTGATAATTTCGGATTTTTCTTCTGCGTTCATATGATCCTTTCTAACAAGATTTTGTATTTGCATTTTATCTATTTTATGTTTATTTTGTCTATTAGAAAATTCAAATTTATAACATTGATAAACATTAGAATTATATGGATAAGCGTATAGGGGTTTTAATAAAGTTATAGATAAATTTTTATTTGTTTCATTGACAAATTCTACTAAAGCTAAACAATTATTTGCTACAGTTAGCATTTCTGGTACATACATATCACCTAAAATTATCTTATCAATTAATATTTCACCGTTTGGTACGGTCACAGGCACTTCCTTTAAAATCTTTTCATAAGGGCCAACAGATATTTCAAACTTTATGTCTGATGGTTTTCTAAATTTAATAGGGATTATTGCGTTAGTGCTAACAAGACATTTATTATTAAGGTCAATATTAAACCTCATTGATAATAGGTCATTTATACCGACCACGCCGTCGAAAAATTCGTGGAAGTCGTATAATATGAAATTTAAGATATTGTCGCGGTTAAATTCTTGAAACGCTGGTATCGCAGCTTGGTATTTGATATTTTTCGTACCGAGAGACGTGGAAATTGAAACGTTGGAATGAAATATACAATCTGAATAAAATTGTTCAGCAATACTTGGTTTTAAGATTGACTTAGTACTACCGGTATCTACCAATAATTTTAATGGAGGATTAGAAATAGTAATATAAGGTAAAGGGTTATTAGAGGTTAAATTCAATTCGATTAAGTTATTTGGTTTTCTGAGGCGGCTTCCTGAAAATTCTGAGAAAAATAATCTAAATCTACTTGCTCACTGGAATGGATATCTGCGTCGACGTCGCTATGCGTCTGTTCGCATTCCTGTCCATCGTAATCATTATTATATAATTCTTCAGCTATTATATTTGGCTTTTGCCCATTATTTTGAAAATAGTTTCTCCTAAAATTATTTGTTCTTCTATTGAACGTTGACGGGAATCTAGAATTTGTAGACATATTCATCGGGAACGTTGACGGGAATCTAGAATTTGTAGACATATTCATCGGTTCCGGTTTCGGAAGGCGATGCTGGGGAATTTGATTTGGTCTGAAAATATTCGTATTTCGGGAAGGTCCGAAGACTTCTGAGTTCGTTGGGAGATTTTTAGGGGGTAACTGTTGAGGCTGTACGTTAATAGGTTGGCGAGGCCATGGGGGATTTTGAAAATAATTATTATTTGTATTAAAGTTTGGATTTGGGGGAATAGAAGAGTTTGGTTGAAAATATTGATTGCTCATAGGATTATAAAATTGCCTGTTTGGATTAGGGAAATTCTGCTTTCTGAAATTGTTTCTATTTTGGTGTGATTTATTGTCATTAATATCGGAATAGAGTTTTTCGAAGTTCTCGAATTCATTTACATAAGCTATGGCGTGTTCTAAAGAAGCTGGTGCTTTTAAATGCATATTATTTCTTAATGTGCCGGTACAACCCGCAATAAAAGTATTTAGTGCTGTATTTTCGCAAAATTGTATGAAAACAACTTTTTGATTTGCATCAAGATTAGTATCATTGCTAATTCTTTGTACTATACTACTTCTCAATAATTGTAATCTATTTCCAAATTCTATTAAATTTTCATTTCTTTGTGGCCTAGTTCTAGTCAGTTCTTGTGTTAAACATTCTAAGTTACGTTTATCAGAAAAACATTGTATAAGCCCGGCTTTTAAAAGTGTCCAATCATTTAATTCTACCCTATTTCCTACCATAAGCTCAGCCTTTTCTACAAGTTTATTTTGAATACATTCAAAAATGTGATTATTTAATTCTTGGTCATTATATGCTCTATATGTAATAACTAAATTATCGCAAAGAGAAATAAATTTGTTTAAGGTATTAGTATCGCCATCATAAGGTCTAATATTTGAAATTTTTGATTTAAATAATTCCCAATTAATAGGACGACGTTCAGCTTGACTAGTTGCCATTTTAATATTTTTCTTATCTTTACTCTTTTTACTTTTAAAGCTTACTTTTAAATTCTTAAGAGATTCTACCAAGGAATCTTCATCAATCATAAAAATTAAAATATCGTTTCATAAACAATGTCTTAACAAAACTATCTTCCGAATTTATGAAAAATAAATAAGGAAGGCAAGAAGGAAACTTGGCACTCACCTCGATAGTCTTTGCCAACTACTTCTCCAAATTCGTCTACCCAAATGAAGGTCTGCTGTCACTGAAGGGCTGCTTTCCACTGGGGCTGCTTTCCACAAAACGGAATGTTCGTTTGGATTTGCACTTAAGGTGTTAAAACGCCAAAGTCCCGAAAAGTTCTGTTTTCCGATAAATACGAAATTCACAGTTTCGCGACTCGCACAAATCCTACTGACTGCGCCAATTTTGGATTTCGAAAAATGAAATCGGTTTTTAAAAAATATTTTTATTTCTAAACTACAATTTTAAATATGACTGAACTCGACAAGACCAAGAATAATAATGAATTTTACAATGCAAATATAATGAAACAATCTCTAACAAACTTCTGGTGGAAACTGCAGAGTAAGCTGCAGGTGTTGGTTGGGATTCTGCCAGGTCCGGACTTTCGTACCATGTTACTAGGTGGTAGTTTTTTATTTTTAGTAAATTTCTGTTGTAAAATGTAAGTATAGATGGAACTTAAGTTATCAACATCTTTTTTGTAGTTTAGTGAATTGGAACAATTGTTAATATAACACATCTCTAAGATTTTTCGGTGAGATTCTTTTTCAGCTCTATCTAGAATTATAGTCTCATCATATAAGACACGATGGTCATTATCGTTGACATGAATACTCAAACTTGTTGCTAAGGGTTTGCGTTTGCAATCACTTTTGTGAAGGGCTAGGCGCTTACTGAGTCGTTGACTTGTGTGGCCTATGTATATTTTGCCACATTCACAGGGTATACCGTAGATTACGTTACAGTTTTTATCTAGTGGAACTGGATCTTTTAGTTTAGAATAGAACAAATTGAGTTTTTTGTTGTTATAATTGGCTATTTTTATGTTAAATTGGCTGAAAAGTCTAGTGAGAGATTGTGTCAAACCTTCTATATATGGTAATGATCCATACTTCACCTGCATGACGTCATCAGATGCTGACCGACTATGACCAGACATGTCGCCCCTTATACTACGTTCTGTGTGTGAGTACAAAAGTTTATTGAGTAAATTTTTTGGATAATAATTACATAGTAATGTGTCAAACAACAGTTTCAAATTCTTTTCAGTAAAAGAAGTATGTGAAATTTTTAATATTCTATTTTTCATTGCTAGAATGGTGTTAACTTTCTGTTTCATAGGATGATATGAGTTAAAGGGTATATATCTACCTGAGTTCGTAGTTTTTCTATACCAATCTAAACAGATGGTGTTATCTTCCGTTCTAACAACTCTTGTATCAAGAAAGGGTACCGAAGAGTTTGACTCCTCCTCAACTGTAAATTGCAAATGAGTATTGAATGAATTAAAAATTGTAAGTGTATTCTGTACCTCATCTTGTGGTACTGATGTTATTAAATCATCTACATATTGGTAGAGAAAAGGAAATTGAAAGTGTACTTGTTGATGTACAAAATACAACAATTTATTCATGACGATTTCAGCTAAAATTGGTGAGGTTGCTCCACCCATCGGTAATCCTAATTTTTGTTTGTAAAATTTACTCTCAAATGAGAAGTAGGTATGATTATACAAAAAGGCAATAATCTCTACGAACACTGTCTTTGGAATATTGCAATTCGGCTGTATTAGGTCAAAATGTTCTTCCATAATTGAAGTTATTAAGTCTAGAGGTATATTAGTGAATAATGAGACAACATCAAAAGACTACGAAGTTGTAGGGTATAACTGTGTTATTAATTTTTTGTGCAAAATCAAAGGTATCTTTTATTTTAAATTTATTAAACGAATCAAAGGAAGAGGACAACACCTGGGCTATCATTTTGGCTAATGGTTGAATAGAAGATTTAACACAAGATACTATAGGTCTAAGAGGTATCTCTGGTTTGTGAACTTTAGGTAATCCATAATATTTAGGACAAATGCCATTATATGTAGTGATAGATTTAGCTGTTTCTGAAGAGATGTAATCACTTTCTTTGAGTCGTTTAACTAGTTTATTGCACGCAACCTCCATTAAAGTGGTAGGATCTTTATCAATCAATACATATGTATCGCGATCATTCAGGAGGTCCAATGATTTCTGAATATATGTGTCTTTATTCATAATGACAGTTACATTGCCTTTGTCTGATTTTGTGACTAGAAGATTAGGATTATTCTTAAGGAAGATTCTAGTTTCTTTTTCAATAACAAAAGAAGGTGACTTAAGATGTTTATTGTGTTGTATAAAATTAGTACTATGATTTGTCGCTAAACTTCTGATAAAATTCTGATCTTTCTGTGGTGTCCAAGTGATAATGTGCTCCACTTCACTAATTAACTTAAAGATGTCAATGTCTTTAGGTGTCGTAGGTAAACTAAATTTAGGACCTAGTGCTAAAAAACCTAAAATTTGAGGAGGTACCTCAATATTGGAAATGTTTTTTATCCATTTATCATTGGAACTACTGTAGATGTTATTTTTAGTTTTTATTAAGTGTTTAAGTTTATTAATGTTAGCAATTTTTATTTGACTGAATAATTTATTGTAGGAATTATTTTGCCTGAACAGAAAATCATCCAATATATCATTTGGAAGCAGAAAACTAAGTTTGTCTATGCATTGATCAATATTTAATTTAAGTTTAGAAATATACCGGATTGTGTCGTTAATGGTTATATTCTGGAGTCTACTATTTACCTGGTGTGTAATGTTTTCTAATTGTGTGATGTTCGTAGTGCCTAGGTGTTGTGGCGTGCTCCATATGTTTTTGGTGTTATTAGTGATGAATTTTGGTATGACCTTGTTTCGTCTGCATTCCAGGAGGAAAATCCGTCGGTTTGTATGAGAGGCTAGCTTACGGTGTAAGGTTGCTAATTGTTTCATTGTGACCATGGTCTCTGTTCCATATCGTGAATTGATGTTGTTGTAGAATGTTCCCATTGTAGATATTAGACTATAAAAAGAAAGTCAAAGACAGTAACGGGTTACTGGTAAAACAAAGACAGTTGAAGGTAACCGGGAACGACCCAATACTAAGGAAGCAATAAAAAACGGGTGCTTCTAAGTGAGTGTCTTTTATTAAAAGTCAAGCTTTCGCCACATAATTTTGGGCTTCATCAGAACTTGCTGGAATGGAAAAACATTCTTTACAATCATCATAAATTAAAGATGTTATTTTTTAATCTTACCTAAATGTTGACACTATTTCTTAGTGCATAATAAAATTGATATGAAACCACACATTGTCACAAAAACAAACCAATCACATCTCCCAACTGGAGGAAAAATGGCAATCAAAGCCTTTATTAAGTATTAAAATTCATTTTTTAAATCACCATGTGGCCGGCATTTTTGACAAGTAATTGTTAATTAAGTCATGTGTCGTTTCGACTGTCAATTATCGAAACGCCACCTGTCTTAATCACTTCTTCTTTTTTCCAGCATAGGACATTAACTTTATTAAGTCACATATTAGACACTTTTTAAATTTCACACAAAATACTATAGAAATATAGGTCCCGTTCTATATAAACATATCATGTTAAATAAATTATGTGGTTTGTATTTAGTGTTGGATATAGCAGTCAACACTCCGATGAGATGTACGTATTACATACCTTTTGTTAAAGAAACAAGTATGTCAGTGATGTTGATAGATGAAAAAGTTAAATCTTGTTTACAAAAGGGAAATAACACATCCGTGTAGGTGTTAGTAATGTAACAAGTAATTTCATTGTTGTCTTTTTACATTTACATTCCTTTATGTTAGTGGTATAAACATAATATGTCCAAGAAGGGTTTGACATTAACAAATTTTTTTTTTTTTTTTTTTTTTTTTTTTAATTCAAAATTTGACAGAATTGTCTGGTTGAAAACATAAAAATATAAAAACATGGTCTGTACATGAAGTTAAGGTTTTTTTTTTATAAAAATTGTTTTAAAATTATTAACAATTGACTTGTATATTAAATTACTGCACTACATGTGTACTGAATTCAATTTAATATACAAGTCAATTGTTAATAATTTTAAAACAATTTTTATAAAAAAAAACCTTAACTTCATGTACAGACCATGTTTTTATATTTTTATGTTTTCAACCAGACAATTCTGTCAAATTTTGAATTAAAAAAAAAAAAAAAAAAAAAATTGTTAATGTCAAACCCTTCTTGGACATATTATGTTTATACCACTAACATAAAGGAATGTAAATGTAAAAAGACAACAATGAAATTACTTGTTACATTACTAACACCTACACGGATGTGTTATTTCCCTTTTGTAAACAAGATTTAACTTTTTCATCTATCAACATCACTGACATACTTGTTTCTTTAACAAAAGGTATGTAATACGTACATCTCATCGGAGTGTTGACTGCTATATCCAACACTAAATACAAACCACATAATTTATTTAACATGATATGTTTATATAGAACGGGACCTATATTTCTATAGTATTTTGTGTGAAATTTAAAAAGTGTCTAATATGTGACTTAATAAAGTTAATGTCCTATGCTGGAAAAAAGAAGAAGTGATTAAGACAGGTGGCGTTTCGATAATTGACAGTCGAAACGACACATGACTTAATTAACAATTACTTGTCAAAAATGCCGGCCACATGGTGATTTAAAAAATGAATTTTAATACTTAATAAAGGCTTTGATTGCCATTTTTCCTCCAGTTGGGAGATGTGATTGGTTTGTTTTTGTGACAATGTGTGGTTTCATATCAATTTTATTATGCACTAAGAAATAGTGTCAACATTTAGGTAAGATTAAAAAATAACATCTTTAATTTATGATGATTGTAAAGAATGTTTTTCCATTCCAGCAAGTTCTGATGAAGCCCAAAATTATGTGGCGAAAGCTTGACTTTTAATAAAAGACACTCACTTAGAAGCACCCGTTTTTTATTGCTTCCTTAGTATTGGGTCGTTCCCGGTTACCTTCAACTGTCTTTGTTTTACCAGTAACCCGTTACTGTCTTTGACTTTCTTTTTATAGTCTAATATCTACAATGGGAACATTCTACAACAACATCAATTCACGATATGGAACAGAGACCATGGTCACAATGAAACAATTAGCAACCTTACACCGTAAGCTAGCCTCTCATACAAACCGACGGATTTTCCTCCTGGAATGCAGACGAAACAAGGTCATACCAAAATTCATCACTAATAACACCAAAAACATATGGAGCACGCCACAACACCTAGGCACTACGAACATCACACAATTAGAAAACATTACACACCAGGTAAATAGTAGACTCCAGAATATAACCATTAACGACACAATCCGGTATATTTCTAAACTTAAATTAAATATTGATCAATGCATAGACAAACTTAGTTTTCTGCTTCCAAATGATATATTGGATGATTTTCTGTTCAGGCAAAATAATTCCTACAATAAATTATTCAGTCAAATAAAAATTGCTAACATTAATAAACTTAAACACTTAATAAAAACTAAAAATAACATCTACAGTAGTTCCAATGATAAATGGATAAAAAACATTTCCAATATTGAGGTACCTCCTCAAATTTTAGGTTTTTTAGCACTAGGTCCTAAATTTAGTTTACCTACGACACCTAAAGACATTGACATCTTTAAGTTAATTAGTGAAGTGGAGCACATTATCACTTGGACACCACAGAAAGATCAGAATTTTATCAGAAGTTTAGCGACAAATCATAGTACTAATTTTATACAACACAATAAACATCTTAAGTCACCTTCTTTTGCTATTGAAAAAGAAACTAGAATCTTCCTTAAGAATAATCCTAATCTTCTAGTCACAAAATCAGACAAAGGCAATGTAACTGTCATTATGAATAAAGACACATATATTCAGAAATCATTGGACCTCCTGAATGATCGCGATACATATGTATTGATTGATAAAGATCCTACCACTTTAATGGAGGTTGCGTGCAATAAACTAGTTAAACGACTCAAAGAAAGTGATTACATCTCTTCAGAAACAGCTAAATCTATCACTACATATAATGGCATTTGTCCTAAATATTATGGATTACCTAAAGTTCACAAACCAGAGATACCTCTTAGACCTATAGTATCTTGTGTTAAATCTTCTATTCAACCATTAGCCAAAATGATAGCCCAGGTGTTGTCCTCTTCCTTTGATTCGTTTAATAAATTTAAAATAAAAGATACCTTTGATTTTGCACAAAAAATTAATAACACAGTTATACCCTACAACTTCGTAGTGGTGTCTTTTGATGTTGTCTCATTATTCACTAATATACCTCTAGACTTAATAACTTCAATTATGGAAGAACATTTTGACCTAATACAGCCGAATTGCAATATTCCAAAGACAGTGTTCGTAGAGATTATTGCCCTTTTGTATAATCATACCTACTTCTCATTTGAGAGTAAATTTTACAAACAAAAATTAGGATTACCGATGGGTGGAGCAACCTCACCAATTTTAGCTGAAATCGTCATGAATAAATTGTTGTATTTTGTACATCAACAAGTACACTTTCAATTTCCTTTTCTCTACCAATATGTAGATGATTTAATAACATCAGTACCACAAGATGAGGTACAGAATACACTTACAATTTTTAATTCATTCAATACTCATTTGCAATTTACAGTTGAGGAGGAGTCAAACTCTTCGGTACCCTTTCTTAATACAAGAGTTGTTAGAACGGAAGATAACACCATCTGTTTAGATTGGTATAGAAAAACTACGAACTCAGGTAGATATATACCCTTTAACTCATATCATCCTATGAAACAGAAAGTTAACACCATTCTAGCAATGAAAAATAGAATATTAAAAATTTCACATACTTCTTTTACTGAAAAGAATTTGAAACTGTTGTTTGACACATTACTATGTAATTATTATCCAAAAAATTTACTCAATAAACTTTTGTACTCACACACAGAACGTAGTATAAGGGGCGACATGTCTGGTCATAGTCGGTCAGCATCTGATGACGTCATGCAGGTGAAGTATGGATCATTACCATATATAGAAGGTTTGACACAATCTCTCACTAGACTTTTCAGCCAATTTAACATAAAAATAGCCAATTATAACAACAAAAAACTCAATTTGTTCTATTCTAAACTAAAAGATCCAGTTCCACTAGATAAAAACTGTAACGTAATCTACGGTATACCCTGTGAATGTGGCAAAATATACATAGGCCACACAAGTCAACGACTCAGTAAGCGCCTAGCCCTTCACAAAAGTGATTGCAAACGCAAACCCTTAGCAACAAGTTTGAGTATTCATGTCAACGATAATGACCATCGTGTCTTATATGATGAGACTATAATTCTAGATAGAGCTGAAAAAGAATCTCACCGAAAAATCTTAGAGATGTGTTATATTAACAATTGTTCCAATTCACTAAACTACAAAAAAGATGTTGATAACTTAAGTTCCATCTATACTTACATTTTACAACCGAAATTTACTAAAAATAAAAAACTACCACCTTCTTATATTACATCCACATAATACTGTGCTCCATGCTTCACTGAATTGTACTGTTGTCATTTTCTACTTATTGTGACTCTGATGGTTGCCTGCACTACATGTGTACTGAATTCAATTTAATATACAAGTCAATTGTTAATAATTTTAAAACAATTTTTATAAAAAAAAAACCTTAACTTCATGTACAGACCATGTTTTTATATTTTTATGTTTTCAACCAGACAATTCTGTCAAATTTTGAATTTAAAAAAAAAAAAAAAAAATTTGTTAATGTCAAACCCTTCTTGGACATATTATGTTTATACCACTAACATAAAGGAATGTAAATGTAAAAAGACAACAATGAAATTACTTGTTACATTACTAACACCTACACGGATGTGTTATTTCCCTTTTGTAAACAAGATTTAACTTTTTCATCTATCAACATCACTGACATACTTGTTTCTTTAACAAAAGGTATGTAATACGTACATCTCATCGGAGTGTTGACTGCTATATCCAACACTAAATACAAACCACATAATTTATTTAACATGATATGTTTATATAGAACGGGACCTATATTTCTATAGTATTTTGTGTGAAATTTAAAAAGTGTCTAATATGTGACTTAATAAAGTTAATGTCCTATGCTGGAAAAAAGAAGAAGTGATTAAGACAGGTGGCGTTTCGATAATTGACAGTCGAAACGACACATGACTTAATTAACAATTACTTGTCAAAAATGCCGGCCACATGGTGATTTAAAAAATGAATTTTAATACTTAATAAAGGCTTTGATTGCCATTTTTCCTCCAGTTGGGAGATGTGATTGGTTTGTTTTTGTGACAATGTGTGGTTTCATATCAATTTTATTATGCACTAAGAAATAGTGTCAACATTTAGGTAAGATTAAAAAATAACATCTTTAATTTATGATGATTGTAAAGAATGTTTTTCCATTCCAGCAAGTTCTGATGAAGCCCAAAATTATGTGGCGAGAGCTTGACTTTTAATAAAAGACACTCACTTAGAAGCACCCGTTTTTTATTGCTTCCTTAGTATTGGGTCGTTCCCGGTTACCTTCAACTGTCTTTATATATATATATATATATATATATATATATATATATATATATATATATATATATATATATATACAAACAAGTGGTTTATTAGGGTTGCAGTCAGAAGTTTGGCCAGGATATCAAAGAAACACTCTTTTGACTTTTTGTCTAGCTTTCGGGGTTGTTTGACCCCTTTATCAAGACTCTGTAATATAAAACAAAAATGTAAGTATTTTAAAATATTACATTGTTTTAGTAAACCTACTAGTCGTTGAGATTATTAAAGAGAAGCTTGATGATGCTCAACATTTCAAATTAACACAAATATTGAAAACAGAAAACAAAGGACACAATACATTTTAAAATTTTTGAATAATTAGCAGAAATACAATAATTATTCTGTCATGTTAACCTACTGATAATGTAAGTCAAAACTTGTTTGTTGATATTGACAGTCACTAATATCCAGTATTTCTTGTTCTTATATATATATATATATATATATATATATATATATATATATATATATATATATATATATATATATATATATATATATAAACAAACAAATGAAATAGAGAATGCGGAAAAATCCCCTTACGAACAATTCACATATATATATATATATCCTCTTAACATTGCGGACTCGGTATTAAGGTTTTGACCATACACAACGGACTCGAGCGATTTACGGCCTCAATATACGGAGTCCGTAATTTTTTTCATGTATTTCTTTTAACTGGTTGTCATTTTCTACCAAAGTTTTGTTGAATGAGAAACTAGAGACCTCTACCTACCAAACAAAAATGTTACAAATCTTGTTGGTGTCTTAGAATTCCTGTAAATCTTAAAACAAAATGAGTCCGTAACGTCGCTTATAGTTCAGCCATTTGCCGTTGGAGGTCGCTTTTATGTGTATATTCAATGTGTATATCCTTCATGTGTTAAACTATCATACGACATTATGGCCTCGACTTAGCTGGCAACACTGTTGCTCGACTATTGAATCATTCTATCCCGCATATTTTACAATCGTCTTGCTTACAGGTGATTTACTGGTATTGTTCATTTTTATGTGTTAGAAAATGTATTGAATTGCATTAGGTATATTTTATTTTATTAATAGTCATACGCGAGGATATTTTGTTTCACAGAAATTTTCCACAATTCTTTAAATTTTCATTAACACATGTATTAAGGTAGGTATGTATATATGTTTGTAATTCAGAATATAACTATCGCTGTTACATAAATAAAAATAAATATTGTTTTCGCCCATTCTAAAAAAATGTGAAAACGTTGAATTTATGCATGTCTGTCTGTCTGTCTATAAACACAACTTCTTCCCGTCATTAGACCAGATAGAAGGATAATAAATGAGGCTAAATGCAATGTTGAATGAAAGCTTATAACCTAAGGATGGTATTAATCAATCAATCAGCCAATCGCGTCCACTGCTGGACGTAGGCCTCCCTCAGTTCTTTACAGTATTCTCTACACTGGGCCTCTTGTAGCCAGTTTCCTGCAATGTCGTCGGTCCATCTAGTCGGTGGTCGTCCTCGGCTTCTTTTATAGTTTCTGTGCCTCCATTCCATGATTCGTTGTGTCCACCGTCCATCTTGTGTTCTAGCTAAGTGCCCTGCCCAGTTCCACTTAAGCGTCGTATCGTTTTCGATGACGTCTTGAACTCCTGATCTTTGCCTGATTTGTTGGTTTGTTATGTGGTCTCGAAGGCTCACGTTCAGCATTGCACGTTCCATGGCTCGTTGTGTGACTCTGATGTTATTTGCTGATTTTTGCGTCAGTGCTAAAGTCTCTGCTTCATAAGTTTGTACTGGCAAAACACATTGGTTATAAACCTTTCGCTTAATACACCTAGGAATTGAGCTTTTTAGAATATGGCTTACTTTGCAAAATGATGCCCATGTAAGGCCTAATCGCCTCTGTGTGGATAGTATTAAATGTGGTAAATTTGCCCTTGCACTTCCGGTTTTATAGTTACAACCGGAAGTACTGTTATAAAGTCACCGAAATAGTCCACGCGATATATTATTCGACGCACCTTAGCAAGATGAGAACAAATTAATATATACTTCCGGTTTCATGCCTGTCCGTCCGTCAGTCTGTCTGTCGGCGAATATAACTCCTCCGTTATTAAAATAAATAGTGACAAATGAGGTGTCGAATGGGAATTTCTAACCCAAAAATTTTATTAGAGGTATATTAGAAATTTGATTTCCGACTTCCGGTTTTACAGTTGAAACCGGAAATATTGTTTTAAAATCGCTGAAATAGTACAAGCGAAATATTAGTTGACAGGCCTTAGCAAGACGAAAACTAATATATACTTCCGGTTTCATGCATGTTTGTCCGTCCGTAAACACAACTTCTTCGTCATTATACTAGGTAGAATGACAAATGAGGTGTCAAAAGAAAGTTTATAACCAAGGAAGGTACTAAAGGGGGTAGAAATTTGACCAAGGATTTCTGGTTTTAGAAATGAAACCGAAAATACTGCTTTAACATCGTCAGAATAGTACAAGCGATATATTATTCGACGCGCCTTAGTAAGACGAGAACAAATATATATTTCCGGTTTCGTGACTGTCTGTCCGCGAATATAACTCTTCCGTTATTAATACCGATAGAATGACAAATGAGATATCGAATGAAAGCTTGTAACCCAAGGGTGGTATTAAAGATGAGAAATTTGACGCCCGACTTTCGGATTTAGAGTTGCAAGCGGAAGTACCATTTTAAAGTCACCTAAATAGTATAAGCGATATATTATTCGGCGTGCCTTAGCAAGATGAAAACAAATGTATATTTTTGATTCTTACATCATTTCCGATTAAATAATTCTAACCGGAAAGTGCCATATTATAGTTGCAGAAATAGTACATTGTGACATAGCAATCGAAGCTTATTGAAAAGTCGAGCATGAATTTTTAGTTCAGGTTTGGAAGTCATTTCAGGTTAAACAGTTATGACCGAAAGTTTAGTAAAAATTACTCAAAATTAGTGAAATCGTATTGCCACCACCTCACAACGCAACACACAATTCGTTGGAGGTGAGAGCACAGGTGTTGCGGGCTAGCTTTTATACAGTGGAGATGGGGTGGATTCCCAATTTTACTATTTTGTTGTTAAAAGGGCGCCAGACAAATTCATGCCACAAACACCAATCCAGTGTACCTAAATTCCCGAATTTGCCAAAAGAATCGGAATAATACAACACCTTTGACACTTTAATTGAACACATAATATATTGAACACTTTTTAAAAATTACACTAAACTAACTACAAAAACTAACCAAACTGAACCAAACAACGACCCCTGATCACTGGGTAAATTACCTAATATGGGTAGCAACAAAAAAAAATATAAACGTATATAAAAAAAAATGCAATTTATAAATCTCGAGACGCAATCGTAGAGCTCTGCGAATGGTAAGGTCGAGTACGCGTAGCGGAAAATAAACAATTGACTATCCGATCAAGAGCCGTGTACATAAGAAATTATAAAAGGAAATACTAATAAATTAAAAAAAAACAACCTAATGAAGATACCTGAATTCAACAAATAAAATATACAAATAAATTACCGCAACCTAAATTATCAAATTCTACAGATTAAAAAAAAAGAAGATAAGGAAATTAAATGGTTACAAATCAAAATAATTAAAGTAACTCATCTGAAATCCAGTTATTGAGATCCAAACCCCAAAATAAAAACCACGTGGAAAAACCCTAAAACAAAACAAGCATTAATCCCACTATTAAAATTCACAAGTACCCCTTAAACCTCCCCGAGGTGGGATGTAATATAGCATAACTTACCCAAAATCGATGGGGTCTTCCAGCTTTCAGAGGATCACGTGTCTTCAGTACAACTTCGATACATAAACCCGTTTTCTGGCCTCAAACCAAACATTCATTCGTATCTAGAACAATTTACTCGTTGTCACACATAATCGATCACCCAATATGCAAATATCACTTACCAAATCGAAGAAATGACACCACAGCCGTATTGTATCCCAAAAATTGGACTAAACTAGTAATATATCCTTAAAATCAATTTTACTAACTCCAATAATTACTAGTTTATGGAAAAGTCTGATTTATAGATCCCAAATTAATGGATGGATCAGATAAATCCTTATTTTCAAAAAAATCAGACGTTTAAAAATTTCGGCGGTGACGTTCAAATCAACAATTTCGATTTTACAAGCTGCTAAGTGACCAACTACGTCACATTCTTCTTTTAAAAATAGAACTTTGATTTGACAGATTTAAAAGTCTGTCAAAACATAAAACGAACAAAAATACGATAACCAGAAGCGGTACCATATTGGATACGAAAAGGAAGAATTGTCAACGCTATGTATTCAACTAGAATCAAACAAACGTCAGCTATAGAGTAAATGACCAATTTCAATGACAATAAAAAACATAAAATATCTACAAATCGAATTAATGAATTTACGCTATTTATATTTAGTCAAATTGATGAAATTGTTTTTATTACAACGAATGTTCTAGCTTATAAATACTTTAATCATGTACCTGAGATGATTCAAAGTTAATCAGTAATTTTGACTGTAACAAATCCCCCCTCTACTTCAAGAAATTTACGTAGTAAATTTCTAAAAGAGAAAAAAAAAACAAATCAGCTCAGCGTCACAGTGCACATCTGATCACAACTACAATCATTCAGCCACGATACCCAGACATACTTCAAGGTTGACCATTCACTCGATTACAGTCATCCTTCTTTTCCGTCAAAGGAAAAGAAAAAAAAACAATAACAAAAAAAATAATAAACATAACACCACCCGGTGTGTTACACGGGATGATGATGGAAGACATAACGAATGCGAATATACTACTCCTCAGTCGGTCCCGGTTTAAGATCTTTCGCATGCCACACACCTTTGCTATTGCCCTTGTCGTCACATAACTCATAAGTCCACGGTGATATCCGTTTCTTCACACAAAAGGGGCCTATAAATTTAGGGGCTAGTTTATGCGAAAAATATTTTGCAGCGTCAGACTGGGCATAATTCCTCCTCCAGACAAGTTGGTTTGGAAGGTACTCGACATGACGACAACGCAAGTTATATCTATCGCAACTCTTATTCCCAGCAACTTCCAGACGATTCCTAACATCCAAAAACATTTTTCTAAATGACTTATTTCTGGATAGATCCCCGGTCTGAGTTCCATCTTCGTCATTTATCCCAGTGAGAGCAGCATAATCTTCTCCAGACAATATCATATTCCGACCAAAATTGACAAAGTAGGGTGTTAGTTTAGTAGTCTCATGAGTGGATGTTCTAAGAGCACAAGCAATTTTATGTAAGTTTTCATCCCAAGTTCGGTGATTATCTGACACATACATAGCCAACATAGTTTTAAATGTTCGATTTACCCTCTCTGTTGGGTTAGCCCTGGGGTGATAAGCAGCACTGTATTTCACATAACACTTATAAGTCTGCATTAATTTTCCAAACTGGGTGGATCTAAATTGAGGACCATTGTCACATATTACAATCCTAGGCACTCCAAATATCAAGAAAACTTCATTTTCCACCTTTTTCACCACCGTATCACCTGTAGCTTTCCGCAAGGGAAACAATAGGGTAAACTTACTCAAGTAATCAGTAACATTTAAAATATATGTATGGCCTTGCTTTGACCTTGGTAGTGGACCTACCAAGTCCATCGAGATCATTTCCCAAGGGCGGTCAACCTTAGGATGAGATACCATTTTGTCAGTTGGCTTCTGCTGAGACGGCTTGTAAGCAGCGCAGGTTTTACATCTTCGTACAACATTGGCTATGTCGTTCCTCATTTTAGGCCAGTAATACTTTTCAGCCACTCTAGAATAAGTCTTGAACACGCCAGTATGCCCTGATGTAGGAGGTTCATGAGCTGCTAAGATTATGTTAAGCCGATCTTTCTTGGGTACTACCAGCCTCCAATTTTCATCAATGGATGACAACCCAGGATACTCATTGGCCACATGTTTCCACAGTTTACCTCCTTCGACTCTCCAACTGCCAAACTTACTATGACATCCTTGAACCTTCATCAGCATTTTCTGATACCACTTGTCACAATTTGTTTCATCAACCTCTTCGGTCTCTATGCAATCGACGATTGGAACAGCTCTGGACAACATATCTGGTACGATATTTTCTTTGCCCTTCCTATGGATTACCTTGAAGTCGTACTGCTGTAGCCTTACAGCCCATCGTGCTAATCGTCCAGTCAGATCTTTCAAATTTTGCAGCCAAAGCAAACTATAATGATCGGTTATGACCGTGAACGGTACACCTTCTAAGTAAGGGCGCAATTTTTCAATAGCCCACAATACAGCTAGACATTCACGCTCTGTAGTAGTGTAATTACGCTCTTGGCGAGTTAAGGAACGGCTAATATAAGACACCACTCTATCACCATCTTCATGCGGTTGCACTAGTACTGCTCCAATCCCATAACCTGACGCATCTGTCTGAACCGTAAATGGCTTGGTATAATCTGGGCATGTTAAAACTGGTGCGGCTACCAAACACTCCTTGATCTTTCTAAAAGATCTGCTACACTCTTCGGTCCATAGAAACTTTGCTTTCTTCTTTATCAACGCTGTTATTGGGGCAATAATGGTTGAAAAATCTGGTACAAATCTTCGGTACCACGAAAATGTTCCAACTATACGACGCACTTCGGTAGCGTTATTTGGGGTTGCTATCTCCAACATTGCCCTGACCTTTTCTGGATCTACATGTAACCCATTCCGATCTATAACGTACCCAAGGTATTTCATCTGCGGTCTACAAAACTGACACTTATCAAGGCTGACCGTGATGTTAGCTTCCCTTAATCGCCGAAACACCTCCTCCAATATGGCCAGATGTTGTTCGAAACTTTGACTTACTATAACCACATCATCAAGATATACAAAGACATGTGGTTCCAGATCATGACCCAACACATTGTCAATAAGTCTCTGCCAGGTAGCAGGGGCATTATGCAAACCAAATGGCATCCTTTTGAATTGAAAAAGCCCACGGTTCGGTACTGTAAATGCCGTAAATTGCTTGGATGTTTCAGCCATTGGCACCTGCCAGTAAGCCGATTTCACATCAAGACTTGACAAATAGTTGGCATTTCGAAGCTTATCCAAAGTATCAGAAACTTGTGGCAATGGGTAACTGTCTCTAACTGTCACTGAGTTTAATTTGCGGTAGTCAACACAAAACCTATAAGAGCCATCTTTCTTCTTGACCAAAAGTATTGGCGAAGACCAAGGGCTGTTAGAAGCTTCAACTATCCCTAACTTCAACATCTCATTAAGCTCCTTATCAATTTGCTCCTGGACAACAGGGTTGACTCTGTAATAGCGTTGTTTAATGGGTTGACTATTCGTGACAATCGTATGCTCTGCCACATTTGTACAACCAAGTTCGTTTCCCATAAGTACCATATTCCTATCAATAACTGACTGTAATCTGCTCTTTTCGAAAGAACTAAGTCGCGTCTGTCCACTCATCTGGTCGATAGAGTTGACTAACACCGGTTCACTAGAAAAACACCACTCCTTCCTACGCAAGTCCGGAACTATACCCATAATACGCCAGAAGTTAGCTCCCAAAATTAACAGGTGCGGTAGGTCTGGAATCACCATAGCCTCAATCAATCTAAATCTACCCCTCAACTTAACAGGCAATTCCACCATGCCGACACTGCGACAACTAACACCATTTGCCACTGTGCAGCTATTTAGGCGATTGTTATCCATGGGCACACCTAACTCTCTAATCATAGTTAATCCTTTACTCCCCAACACCGTCCTACTTGCTCCAGAATCCAGCAATCCTAAAACAGATTTTCCAAGTATATCAACAGTCAGGTATGGTCTCTCGTCACCAACAGCATTTTCTAAAACAAAATCTAATAGTACTTGTATTTTGTCGATCGAGGTTTCATCATTTCCACTGCTTTTTTCTCGATCAGTCAAAGGCAGTGGAACTAGTTTTCCGAAGGTCGTAGTTTTGAACAATCAGGACATGTCTTAACGGTGTAGCCCTCCTTTTTGCACTTAAAACTACGCGTGGTCCTTGGTGCCGTGCAACCAATAGCTCGGTGTCCTGGTTTATTACATCTGTAGCAAACGATATCTTTCGGAGGTCTTGCGTTTTTCACTTCACCACGAACTACACTTGATGTAGTCGACTGATCCTGACAACTATCCACACTAACGCTGCTAGACGAGTCGACCGCTACATAAGCTAAATCTGGTTCTAAAACATTGCCAATTCGTCTGCTAGGTGGAACATAGCTTTCAACGGCTTCCTTCCTGGCTTCTAATTTTTTTCCATATTCACGAAGCTTTGCAATAGAATCAACTTCTAATAACGCCAACTGTGTCTGGTAATATGGTGCAATATTTTTCATTAATATCTTCAATTTGGTCGGTTCATCAATAGGGCAAGTCAATCTCCTAAAATATCCAGCCATCACTGCTAGATAAACTCCAATCGATTCATCAGGTCCTTGAGTGCGTCTACGAATTTCATCAAACAATTTTTCGTTGTAATCATGAGACAAATATTCTTCTTTTAAGAGCTCCACAAATTCATCCCAATTAGCGATCTGGTTTCTATAAGCCAAATAGAATTGATATGCCCTGCCATCAAACAAATCTATGCCAGATTCCAGAAGAGTCTCTTTCGTGACATGTCTCGCCATTCTAAGTTCTTCTACTCTTTCGAGAAACGCGCTTATCGATGTGCCCTTCCGGTCACCAGAAAACTTCAAGTTCCATTTTGAGGGAGGTATGCACTGAATTTGAGAAGATGTAATTGGAACCCTTGAAGCTATCGGGCTTGATGTATGTGCTGGTACACCCTCTATATGTAGATTTTCAGTTTGGTCAGCCAGCAAACTTAGATGGACTGGTACACTCATAGTTCTCTCCAATTCTTCGGCTCTTGACTGCAGACGACCCAATAAGTCAAATACCCTTGCCAGTAATGCTGGTCTCTCTTCGGTACCTTCCGGTATATGCTCCAGTCTATTCAACACACAATGTAATTTAGACGTAAACTTGTTATAATCATTACTAGCTGTAGTGCCAGTAAAGGCAGAAATCATTGGATGGAGCTCATTGAGTTTTAACTTCACCGCAGACACATCCTCCTCAGTATTGTAAGGATACGGAGGGTAGCTAATGCTGTCTCCACTCTTCTCCAACCTAAGTGCCGCAGTCAGTGCATGGCGCATCTCTTCCACCGTTCCAGTGGCACATCCTCTAATCTTCAACTCATAGGTGAGTTCATCTTGGCTCAATCGATACACGTTAATTTTACGAGGCATCTTTTACATTCACTTCACTTTCACAATAACACAAACTTCACTTCACCAAATATCCCCAAACGACTATTCTTCCAAGTCTTCAAAAATTGTCCAATATTCCACAAGTGTCAAAGAAGAAGAAGATCTTCAAGATCGCCACCACGTTGGGCACCAAAAATGCCACCACCTCACAACGCAACACACAATTCGTTGGAGGTGAGAGCACAGGTGTTGCGGGCTAGCTTTTATACAGTGGAGATGGGGTGGATTCCCAATTTTACTATTTTGTTGTTAAAAGGGCGCCAGACAAATTCATGCCACAAACACCAATCCAGTGTACCTAAATTCCCGAATTTGCCAAAAGAATCGGAATAATACAACACCTTTGACACTTTAATTGAACACATAATATATTGAACACTTTTTAAAAATTACACTAAACTAACTACAAAAACTAACCAAACTGAACCAAACAACGACCCCTGATCACTGGGTAAATTACCTAATATGGGTAGCAACAAAAAAAAATATAAACGTATATAAAAAAAAATGCAATTTATAAATCTCGAGACGCAATCGTAGAGCTCTGCGAATGGTAAGGTCGAGTACGCGTAGCGGAAAATAAACAATTGACTATCCGATCAAGAGCCGTGTACATAAGAAATTATAAAAGGAAATACTAATAAATTAAAAAAAAAACAACCTAATGAAGATACCTGAATTCAACAAATAAAATATACAAATAAATTACCGCAACCTAAATTATCAAATTCTACAGATTAAAAAAAAAGAAGATAAGGAAATTAAATGGTTACAAATCAAAATAATTAAAGTAACTCATCTGAAATCCAGTTATTGAGATCCAAACCCCAAAATAAAAACCACGTGGAAAAACCCTAAAACAAAACAAGCATTAATCCCACTATTAAAATTCACAAGTACCCCTTAAACCTCCCCGAGGTGGGATGTAATATAGCATAACTTACCCAAAATCGATGGGGTCTTCCAGCTTTCAGAGGATCACGTGTCTTCAGTACAACTTCGATACATAAACCCGTTTTCTGGCCTCAAACCAAACATTCATTCGTATCTAGAACAATTTACTCGTTGTCACACATAATCGATCACCCAATATGCAAATATCACTTACCAAATCGAAGAAATGACACCACAGCCGTATTGTATCCCAAAAATTGGACTAAACTAGTAATATATCCTTAAAATCAATTTTACTAACTCCAATAATTACTAGTTTATGGAAAAGTCTGATTTATAGATCCCAAATTAATGGATGGATCAGATAAATCCTTATTTTCAAAAAAATCAGACGTTTAAAAATTTCGGCGGTGACGTTCAAATCAACAATTTCGATTTTACAAGCTGCTAAGTGACCAACTACGTCACATTCTTCTTTTAAAAATAGAACTTTGATTTGACAGATTTAAAAGTCTGTCAAAACATAAAACGAACAAAAATACGATAACCAGAAGCGGTACCATATTGGATACGAAAAGGAAGAATTGTCAACGCTATGTATTCAACTAGAATCAAACAAACGTCAGCTATAGAGTAAATGACCTATTTCAATGACAATAAAAAACATAAAATATCTACAAATCGAATTAATGAATTTACGCTATTTATATTTAGTCAAATTGATGAAATTGTTTTTATTACAACGAATGTTCTAGCTTATAAATACTTTAATCATGTACCTGAGATGATTCAAAGTTAATCAGTAATTTTGACTGTAACAGTATATCAATCGACGGACGCAAAGTTACACGAATAGTTCAAATATCGACTTCCGGTTCTACTTTCGGTCACTTTGGATGAAAACCTAGGATTTACGAATTCCAATTACTTGTTTTGAATAGTAAGAAGAATAATCGCAAAAACACTATTGGACAGATAAATGAGTACTGAGATTAGACACATATGCAGAATAAACAACATCAAAGAATGAGTGCAAAAAAGAAGAAGAGAATGGAATAGGCTTACCAGTAAAATGTAAGAAGACAGAATAGTTAGAATAATACGGGATAAATAGCATTTCAAAAAGAAGCACATATCTACAACGAAAGAGACGAGATGATAATATTTCATTTGAGTAGGAGGCACAGCCGAAGAAAATCAGGCATTTTGCCTATTAGGTAAATGACGGATTTGCTTGAAATATGGATTTAGGTTCCTTTTCCCCTTTACTTCAGTTTTGGACGTGAGCCCAGGGTTGCTTTTACTTGAAGGGTGAAAGCCACCCCTTCTCAAAAATGGATAAACTGACTAATTCTAAGCAACTTTTGTTTTATTGGATCTTTTCACGTTTAAGATAATACTTTTTGAGTTATTTGCGAGTGAAACTGTCCATGTTTCAACAAAAAAAACACAAATTTATAGACGGTTTTTCACAAATAATTCAAAAAGTAAGTATTTTATCCAAAAAAATATTCTTAGCAAAAATGTAGCTTATAAAAACATGAAAAAATAGAATATGAATTAAGTCTGTAAACCCCGTAGAAGCAGAGTTATGAAAAGTAGGTTCTTAGTCGTCAAATTCCAAATTGAACATGTCAACGTTAAATAACCAAAAAATTAAGGACTTTTCAGGGAAAACTCATCAAAATTTTTTAAAAGTGTTTAATAAAAGCTTTGTTTTTGATTTTTATAACATTTTTAGCACCAAAATTAAGCAAGTGACGCGACGCTCAAAATAAAGTTGTTCCCTTTTAGTGGAGTCACTGAAGGTGGATATGAGCTATTACCTCCGATTTCGTTGAACCTCCATCGATTTGTATGAAAATTTGTGAGTAGTTAGAGGATATCTCAAGGAACAAAGGTGACATGGTGCCAACTTGCGCTTTTACCCTGGGGTGGATGTCACCCCCTTCTCGGGGGTGAAAATTATTTTATTCAAAATAACCCCATAATTCGATAGAGGAACAAATTCTAAGCAACATTTGTTATATAAAGTTATTAAAATAAATGTAAACTTTTTGAGTTATTAAAGATCATAGATTTTAATTTTTCTTGAGAAAAATACATGTTTTTAACCGATTTTTCATCAATAGCTCAAAAACTATAAGATTTTACAAAAAAGTTATTATTACCAATATTGAAGCTAATAAAAAACGGAATAAACTCCTTACTAGAAAAACCTTTTAGTGTTAACTAAAAGTGAGTTATAGGTGATTGAATGTATATTTTTTTCGGCGAGTAAAAAATCTAAGTGTTCAAGCTGAAATAACGGAAAAATGATGCATTTTATAACATAAACTTATTAAACATTTGTCAAAGTACTTAAAAATATCTATCAAATGAGCCCCGAACATGTTGATGGCATTAAAATTTATGCTCCAAATTTTTTTCAAAATTTATCTTTTAAAAATGTTTCCAAAAAATGTTATGTTTTTTTTAATACCTCCGTCCACTTTTACGATATCGTGTTCACCTAAAAACCGTTTGAAAGTTAGTTTGAAGGGCTATTTCACCACGTAAAACTTAATCTTTTATACCTCTTACTTTTTTAAAAATAAAAGGTTAATTCAAGATTTAAACGTTTCTATCTCGGCTATTTTTTACCCTATAGAAATAGTAGAATATTTGACAGAAAAAACTAAAATTTGGTTCTATATAATTTTTTACGTATTTTGATTATTTTTGGAGTTATTATCAAAAGAATATGAAAATTACAATAATTTGAAAAATTATGATTTTTTTAAATTATATCTTTTTTTCAAAAATATGCATTCTAAACCGGTCAAAATTATTGAAATCATTACTTATTCTAATATAAAGAAGTTCTTGTAAGGATTATTATAAATTTTAATTTTTGTGGAAATGGAATTTTTTTTGTAAATTCCAAGGGGTTCTCTTATTTTCATAATAACTTGCTTAATTTTGACGCTATTAACTTATTCTTAAGTTCATTTGATAGGTATTGCGAAGTACTTTGACAAATATTTAGCAGGTATATTTTATACATTGCATCGTTTTCCCGTTATTTAAGCTTGAATACTTAGATTTGACTACTCGTCGAAACATGTATGATCTTTAAGTTTCACCCACCGGTTCAAAGTGCTTATTTTTGAAAAGAAAGTGGTTACTGATAAAATAAAAAAACAAACTTCGAAATGTTGAAAAAAAAATGCTTTTTTTAAAAATTATATTAAAAAGTGTTAGTCATAAGAAAGGAAAAATTTAGAAAAGTAAATAAAAGTTTTGAGTTTTCTGCATATTTACCCAAAAAGTGCTTCATTTTTTGGTTATTTCACGTTGAAATACTCGATTTGTAATTTGAGTCTACAGACTTCATGAATGTACCGTTTTCTATTTTTTATAAGCTATATATTTGCTAATATTATTTTTTTTACAAATTATTTAGTTGTTGAGTTATTTACGAAAAACCGTCTAAAATCGTGGTTCTTTTCGTTGAAAAATTAACATTTTCACTCACAAATAACTGAAAAGTATTAACTTAGAGCAAAAATTCTATAGCACAAGAGTTGCTTAAAATTTGCTAATTTATCCATTTCCGTATATTTTTTGAACGTACGTTTTTTCGCCTACAAGATTTCAACTCCCAAGTAAAAGCAACCAATGGCACAAGTTCAGAAGTAAAGTTGAGTACTTATAAGAGGAACCTATATCCAAATTTTTGTGAAATTTTATCGCCGTTTTTCACGTTAATTCATCGCCGTATTTCATTTTACTGACCTATATACAGGTTGTCCCGAAAAGATTGGTCATAAATTATACCACACATTCTGGAGTCAAAAATAGTTCGATTAAACCTAACTTACCTTAGTACAAATGTGCTCATAAAAAGTTACAGCCCTTTGAAGTTACAAAATGAAAATCGATTTTTTTCAATATATCGAAAACTATTAAAGATTTTTTATTGAAAGTGGACATGTATCATTCTTATGGCAGGATCATCTTAAAACAAAATTATAGTGAGATTTGTCCACCCCATAAAAATTTTATGGGGGTTTTGATCCCTTAAACGGCCCCCCAAACTTTTGTGTACGTTCCAATTAATTCATTATTAGTTAAACACAACGTTTTTAAAACGTTTTTTGCCTCTTAGTATTTTTTCGATAAGCGAGTTTTTATCGAGATGCGGCTTCTTTTTAATGTATTTACATAAATATTTTATGGGAGTTTTGTACCTTTAAACCCCCCAAATGTTTGTGTACGTTCCAAATAAACTATTATTGTGGTACCATTAGTTAAACACAGTGTTTTTAAAACTTTTTTGCCCTTAGTCTTTTTTTGATAAGTCACCTTTTATCGAGATGTGGCTTCTTTTTTTAAAATATACCTAAAAATGTAAATTATAAATAGGTTATTAACAAATTTTCAGATTATTAACAGGTCTCTATAATCGTACTTAGACATATACAAATATGTGGTGGATTCGATAAATATTCAAAATATCTCGATAAACACTGGATTATCAAAAAAGTCTTAAGAGGCAAAAATTTTTTAAAAACAGTGTGTTTAACTAATGGTGCCACACTAATAATTGGAACGTACACAAAAGTTTGGGGGGTTTAGGGGAACAAACCCCCCATAAAATTTTTATGGGGTACACAAATTTTACTATATTTTTTATTTAAGATGCTGCTGCCATAAGAATGCCACATGTCCATTTTCAATGAAAAATCTCTAAGAGTTTTCGATATATGAAAAAAAAATTATTTTCATTTTGTAACTTCAAAGGGCTGTAACTTTTTTGTGTGCTTTATTTATATAGGTAAGTGAATTTCAATCAACCTATTTTTGACCCCAGAATCTGTGGTATAATTTATGACCAATCTTTTTGGGACACCCTGTATAAAAAATAAATTTAATAAAAATTCAAGAAATTTGCTTTCTAGGTGTATATTAACTACGAATCTAATTATATTCTATATTACCTAATTATCTAATATAAAGTTAGATTCTATATATTTATGTATTATCGTTGAGAAATTAAACGAATGAACAACGTGAAATATTAAAAAAGTATTACATTGACCCAACCAAAATTATTATATTTCTTTCAATACATATTATCGTGTTCAGATTATTTTTAGAAGTCATTAAAATATTTTACCAGTAAAGTTATAAGCGTTTGTTTAAAAATACAGACTATTAAATTATTATACTTTTGTCGATTTTAAAACCATATGTTCAGATTTCATGTATCCCATTACTTAAACAATCGCGAAATAGGAAATAACTTCGTTGAAATCACAAAGGGGAAACCCCAAATTATCTAAATACGCAGTGAGCGAATTGACAACAGTGTTTGAGTCTATAATGTTGTGTATATGAGGCCGCAACACCACAATACTGTTTAAAATTATACTCATGAGGCTGCAAAAGTAAGAAATCGTAATGAGTTTATAATGATAACGGAACCCAAAAGACAAGTATATATTAATTTTCATCTTATCAAAATAGAAATTTGGGCATTAAGAATGTTTTGTCACTAGATTCAATATATTCGATAATTAAAATATTATATACACCTCTAAATAGGAGAGGCTGTACGGTTGCGGTATGGATTGAGTCCTTAAGAATAGTAGGATGTAAATATATATATATAGAAGTCAGGATTAATTAATGCAAAGCTAAGCTACTGTATATTGTTCCAAAACACGGTCTACTCCACCGACTTTAACTTTTATGTTCTATTACCGCCTGTTAACCTAGAAAGGTTAATTTTGTTTCAAATCTTACTTACCATATGTAAAACCATTGTAAAGCATGTAAACCATTTCTAAAACCTTTTATTTTATAACATGGCCAACAAGAATTAAATTCACAGTTTTTAATAAAGCTGTTTAGTTTGTCCCGGGTAACATGTGGCCACACACATTCATCTCCAGTTATCCATTTAGTAGGAACTGCTTCCACTGTTTCATCAGAAAGAAAAGTTACAACAGTCCAGGTTTTATTTGGCGAAGACATTATTTCCTGATCAACAAAAATATTAATAGGATCCAAATTGTTTAAAAAAATGTGATAAATGGAAACCACCATATTTTTAATACACAAATGTTTAGTTAGTTTAGTTTTTTTTTGACATTCTGCATTCTGCATACTGATGAATTTAATGTTGTTTTTTATTATGAAGATGGAGTAAAACAACAAATTAAAAGTACTTATATATTTTTTAAATATAAAAGTATCTAAAAATATTGTTACACAAGTTAACATTTTGATATGCAAATTATTACTAAATAATTTTTTATTCAAAAAGCACTACTTATTTTCTAGAATTTATTTATAAAAAATATTTTAAAACACAAAAATTGAAAATTTTGAAATCAACAAATATTTTCACTATTTAGTAGTTATTTACAAAACAGACAAACCTTTAAATTTAAATATTTTCAAAGAGTAAAGTTTTTAAAACTGTCAATACTGGAAAGTCAAATTTTTGTACTTTTTGCAAATCCAAAATTGTTTCACAATGTATATACAAAAAGCCATTAGAAAGAATACAATTTTTTAACAAACTTATTAAAAACTTTCCCAGATACTTATATACTATTTGTGGTCATTTAAAATGAGAATTATATTCTGTTAGAATGTATTAATGGAAATACAACAAATTTATCATTGAAACTTAATATCATACATTTACAGGCAATCTGTGATAAATTCCAATATTAAAGCTCAATGTCCTGTCTACTTACTAAAAAGATACTTAATTTTGATGATTCACAAGGTGTAACATAAAAGTTTTCTATACAAGAAAATGTTTGACTAATTATTTTAATTTCATCATTACACATTATAATATTTTTGATAATTACTATGGTTCTGTCATTAAGCATACAACAATTATCAGCTTCACCTATTGATAATAAATAATAATCAGCAACATAAATCTTTTGAAATTGTTTTATTTTTACTGATATATTAGCAAAAGTTTCAAGGAGTGGGCCTCGAGAATGTTCTGACTTAAGAATAGGAAAATTTACTTTATCTCCATTATATATTAATGATTTTTTTCGTTCACTAATTCTATTAACTATTTGTTGAAGAGGTTGATTACCTTTGCGGACTAGATTTTTTAAAAATATCATATTGTTCTCAAAGGGAAAAGAACTGAAATTTTCAATACTACCAAATGTTTCCACATCATTTGGGATGTGGAGTAAATTATGCACATTATGAGAAACATTTTCCTCCCCATAAAGTAAAGAAAATGTCTGCACAAAATGGTATAATAACTGTTTGGCATAGTTTACATTTTGGTTTTTTGAAAGCAAAATTACTGAAACATGAAGAGTCAAAAAATTGTCATAAATTTCTTTTGAAATATTTTGCTCAAGCAACAGTAATGGACCTGTATAAAATAAAAATAACCGAAACTCTGTTGCTTTCCATCTTTTAACTTCAGAGAGAGACCTCGGTTTCCTTGAAAACTCAGCTGGTATTTGTTTTTTAAACTCTAAATATTTTGCTGACATATTATTTATTTATTGAGAAGGTAAACGATGAGTAGGTTTTCCTGAAATCCATAGATTTAATAGTTTTTTCATAACACCCAGGCAAATTAAGTGCATATAATCAAGTGGAAATGAGTTTATCATATCCAACCCTGGAATGTTCTCTAAGATGGAAGTCTCATTGTGGTGGTTTTTCTGTTTCTTTGTGCGAAACGTATCATCTGTTCTTAAGCAAAACCTATCTTATGCTGGAAAGCAAGTTCTATGAGCTATATAAGTGCCTTTAATATTACATTTAGAACAGGAATTGTAACCAGTATGACCCACAGTGCATTTAATAAATGATTTTGCAGGAACATTACATATGAAACAAACAATTTTCACACTATATCTAATTTTGTTGTAAACAAAGCCATTAGTAATTAATTCAATAGCATCGTTTACGAAATCTACCATAAATTCATTTGCACTATTAGGCTTTTCATTCCCTTGATAAATTCCACAAATGTCAACAACATTTTTATTTCTCATAAGGTTAACCATAATCGGCCAGACTTGGTTCCCAGAGCTTTTTGAAATGGGTAAACCATCAACATTTACACAAATGTCTAAATTAACACTCATCTTATGCAACACATTTTTTTTTAATTCTGTAATTAAATTTTCGAGACACTGAGCTAACCCAAAATGATAATAAAACCTTGGCTCTATTATTTTAATCTTTGAACCAGTGTCACGAGGTGTTTTTAAAAGAGTCCTTGCATCCCTGGGTACATCAAGATTACTTTTTCGCAAAATATCCAATAAATCGGACAAGGCACAATGGTTTATATTATGCTTGACAGCCCAATTACTTAATTGATTTGTAAAAGGTACGTCCGGTTAATTTAATGTGTTTGGTGGACTTTCAAAGAGGCTTATTTGCCAGTTATTGGAATTATCATTTTCCTCGTGATTTTCGGATTTGTTTTGATAATTTACTTCGCTTTCATTATCTCAGGCACAAGAAGTAGGAGTACACGAATGAGACTGATTACCACTGGTACTGGTAGACGGTTTTTCAATATCAATATAATTGTTATAAGTGTTATCTTTTTTCAGCCGTTTAAAGCGCTGACTATATTTATTTAATAGTTTTCTTTTTTCCTGACTATCCATTATAAATACTTACTTTATAAAAGCCACAACACTCAACACTTACAAATCCAAAAAGAACAAAGACACGACATGACTCAACACTTCTAACCTAACCTTGCTTTTGCAAACTAGGTCTTCTTCTTTTTCTACTAATCTTCTTTTTTGCAAAGCTAATGCAGGGCAGGGATATCAGGATATCGCGTACACAAATACGTCAGTCACAATATTTTAAGACCGATTGTTATAAAGTTTAAGGACAATTAACAATTATCCACAAATAGATGTGAGTTGTATATTTTGTAATGAAAAACATGTTTAAGAGAAACATTCTAGGGACATCCCACTGATGTTTACATTTAACAACCATATTTATGTACCAAGAGAAACATTCTAGGAACATCCCATCTAGGTCGGAAACATTGGGACACTAGTAGTACTTTAATGGGATGTCCCAGGAAAATACTGTGTTATCTGGGCTATGTAGTCAGTCATAATGCATCCATTATTCTCATCCTTCATCATACCCAACACCTTCGTGTTAACCTGGGGGATGCCATAAATATTGTCTGTAGGATAGTCAGACGTGTCAAAGTGCTGATGACAGTCTGTTTTCATAGCCTCATAGGGATCTTTTTCCCGAATCTCCACGATCACACTATCGGTATCTGTATAGCAGGTCGTAAAGTTCTCACCAAACCTTCCATCCAAATACCCATAGTGGAAATCGTAGATCGTAGTTTTAGCCAAATCCAATATACTCATGCCCACATATATTGGTTTATCTAACCATATTTCCACTCTCCGCATCTCGACAGCTACCAAGTTTTCATTAAAAATAGTAGCATTCTTAAACAGGGGACTACATATTCTGGCTTCAGCTCCGTAACGACCCTCCCATTCAGTTAGCAATTTAATATCAACGCGCTTGCGCACATTCTGCATGGTCTTGTCGAACACAGCGTTGTTCATGAGCTTGAAGAGATTTTTCTCAAATTCATTTTTCGCAGCCTTCCGGAGATTTGTATTCAAGTCAATGTAGCTCTTTAGCCAAGGAGACTGCTTAAATTTCAGGACTCGGCGAATCTTTATGAGTACCAATCCGTGTGCTAGTGCCTGCTTCAATGCCCTGTAATGAATTACGTATCTTTCTTTATCATGAAGGGTAGCCATTAATTTGGTTTGCTCTCGCGGACGTTTAGGGGGAAGCATAGTTTTAGGGTTCAATGATTGGGGACAAAATGGAAGATCTTTATGACGATCGTGGATATGTTGAGGGTACTCCAGATCAACCTCGAGAAAGTACCCTTGAGAAGCATCGTCAGGTATGGACAGGACATCAATGTTGGTATCGACCCACTCGAACCCTCCATACGGAAGGAATTGTGACATCGCCCAGCCATATTGATTATTGACATCGAAATACATCAAATAGGAGTCGGCCTTTGATGGATCGTAAGATTCCATATACTTGTTATTAGCGTGGACGCGGCGTTTCGAGCATACTTGACTTAAACCACCACGAATACCACGCTCCACGTATAAAAACATATCTGGATCTGTTAAAAGCTCCAGTTCCTGTTGTGTATGCTTAAGCATTGCATCCCACGTGAAGCCAGGAAGAGTAAAGTAATGAGCTGGGTCAAGATTATATGTTGTGAGACAACTGGATCGAAATTGCTCAAAGACGTCTGCAAGAAAAAGAATGTCCGTTTTCATGTATGAATCGACATAATCCCCGAGAGTGGAGCAGGAGAATGAAGACCAGACGTCATGGGCTCTACGATAATGCCTACGAGGACATGGTTTATCCTCAAGTTTATTATAAAAAGACTCGATAGGAGGAAGGTAGGAGAGTAGGGATAGGATAGGAGGTAGAGACGTTTCAGTAAATTTTTCAGAAGAATCAATATAATCATATGACATGATACCTTTCTTAGTTACAAGATGGAAATTTTCCTCAGGAAGCGAAGTATATTGAGAGCGAAGGTTAGGATATTCGGTTAAATATGAAGAGAGCTTATCGAGAGAAGAAGCCATGAATCGAAAACTATCGATAAAACGGAATTTAATTCGAGCATCATCGATGTGTTTCGTAAAAGAGATATATTTTTCCTTAGTAATAGGAAGAAGATCTACGGGACCTTTGATGTGTGTGGCAATATCGTTAACAATGAAGTGGGCGTCATATCCGCTAAGGTTGTGAAATATCACTGGGATAGTGTGAGCATCTTTGTAATTAATGTTACACCCTTCGTGACTCGCACCTCTATAGTTATGTTCTGGAGTGAGGTGATCGTGGTCACGCACTTTCTTATCACTGGGGGAGAAGCGCTGCTCGCAGATATGGCAATGAGTGGCTGCATGAAAATCACTTTCCTGCTGAGATGTCATATTTATATCATATGGGCACATAAACACTGTAGATACATTCTCAGCAAGCTGATTAAGTTCATCTGCAAACCATTTCATGCAGTCCTTTCCTCGATAAGAGTTATAAAAAGAGAGAGTATCATCATATGAACATTTGAAGAAATACCCAACTGCTACAGGAATATGTTCCTGATGTTTCTTAGGATCTCCCGTACGTTTCAATGCACTTTCGAGATCTGCATATACGGCAAAGGGGGCTTTAATCTTATTCTTATAATTCTTAAATCTAAGTATTTTACGACTTTCCTCAGGCATTTTGATGGCTGGTTCATTTATTCTATCACAATCGTTGGTGTGAGCTTCTAGCTGTGTAGACGATGGATATGGCTGTAAACACCTATCACATATAATATCAGATCGCCCTTTGCAGCATGTCTTATGAACATTTAACTGTTTCTGTGATCGAAAGTAATGGAGGCAGGCATCACAGAAATATTTTGTTCCATCACGTTTGCTAAGCTGTTTGGAGAGGAGGCGGGATAGATTTTTTATCCAAACGTAATGATATCTAATCGGAGTACCTTGCTCGTCATATTTATCCTGAACAAGAAGAAGATTCACATGTTTATCCTTCTTGTTCTTTGTTAGGAAGGTTGGGAGGATCGTATAGTTCTTCTTCTTCTTTTTCAAAATGTATACGTTGATCGATATATTATTCCGCTTTTCAAAATTCGGAATCTGTTTGATGGTCATAGGCCACTGAATACCTTTAAGTTTTAATATGCTTGAGTAGTGCGGGTAAGATGATAATAAATCGACATTTCTAGATGTAGGGTATAATGCCGATATGCCAGCCCACGCAAAGCATGCCTCGTCATCGTTTTTAACATTAATGCATGCCTTCTTTCTTTTTATTTGAGGGGGAAGTTCAATTACGAGGAGCCAAGCTGTGATGTAAGTTTATTAATGTTGACCCCCAGGTTAACAACTGCCTTTAGAGCCCATCCAGAATCGCGTTCTTGAAATTCCTCCAAGTCTCTGGAGATAGGCTCCACTACTTTTTTCTCGAACCACTCATCAAGATTCGTATCTCTATAGATGGGGAGTTTGAAGTAGTGAAATACTTGGTTTCATTAAGGATCTTATCTGCGCTGACCACTTCAAATTCCCCACCAAATACCGTATTCACCTTTACTGCCTCATTTTGCTTAAGAGCGTTATGAATTCTACGTTTGAATAGAGCTTTACAATCTATCAGGAAACTACCCGGGTCCTTGTGTTTAAGGTTTGAGATGACTCCAGTCCGAATTCTTGAATTAAATGCAGATATATAGTCATCCTAATGTATCCTATGCTTTGCAGTCTCCTTTGTTGGTGGTAGGCCCGCCCCCTTCATCTGTTCAGCTTTTAGTTGGTTTCTTAATGTTTTTACCTGCCGCATCTGGGCTTCGAGGTGCTGCTTTTCGCCAATCGTTTTGGCATATCTCATAGAGTTCCTTAATTTTTTAGATGCCTTATTACACTCAGCCAGCCCTTTCTTAACATTATCATCCTGATAATCATTTTTGATTAAGCCTAAGATGGTTGCAATTAATTGAATAAGTTTTGCCAACATGTTTAAACAAAAAAGTCAATATTCAAAGATATTTTACGAATAACAAAATTTCCTACAAATGATAAATTTTCGAAAAGATCAAAAAATTATCAAAAATTCTGAATCAGAAATTCGAAACTTATCAAGAACTCACCAGAGCACGTCTGAACGATTTAACACTGATCAGAGCACACGTCTGAACGCTAGGAATATCTGCAACAGAAGGAAGAAAATACCATAATGTAGGGTATTAAATACGCTTGTAGTTGGTCGGAAAACTGAATGGTATTATGTTAAGTTCGAAAGGCCTCTGAAATATGTAGATTTGTGCTTGTTGTTCTATAAGAATCAATGTAAAAGTGCCGCATTTAAGACTTTTATTGAACTTGATTACATTTTCCCTACTCATGCTACGAGCGATACATGAAAGTATCAGTACTACCAACATACGGTAATTACTATAAACACTGTATACCAACTTATAGTAAATTTTATATCAAAACGATAGGTACTACGTATCATGGAGGCCTTTAGAACACAGGTTGTGGAGTGCAAAGAGTGTGTGATAACAGAGGAAGAGATTACTAAATATAAGAATGATACATTCATACGATAAATGACACATCCTACGTCAAATAGTTACTGCGTGAAGTAATCGATGATTCAGCGTCGACTTGGTGTCATGTTAGCTCACGTGACATTTGGCGTGAAATGTCACGTGAATGACGTGACATTCGGCGCATGACGTGACATTCGACGCATGACGTGACATTCGACGCATGATGTAACATTTGACGTGAATGGCGTGGCATTCACGTCAAATGTCACGTCATGCGTCGAATGTCACGTCATTCACGTCAAATGTCACGTGAATGACGTGTGACGCTCTGCTACCCTGATCTAACCTAAAGTAGAGTTGCGATTTAGTTGCTGCAAGCAATTTATATTGAGCAGTTAGGTTGATATTGAACATAGGTCTTCGATAAGAATAAGAATATATTTATCGGTCATAGACGGTTCTTCAATAGCCATCAGGCAACAATTTCCCCTGATCATGTTTATAAAACATACGGAATGCCCTGTATATACTAACCCAAGCTGACAACATACTTTGCAGATATGGATTACGATCAGCTTATAGGTTTATGTACAATTCCCTTCGTAAAGGTACATAGGCGTGCATCCGTGCGGGATAAAAGTCGACCGTCCTTTTTATACTCCAAAAGGAGGACCATCAATTATTCAACGTTATTATGTGTCAGATATAGTGAGAAAGAAATACGGTAGAATGTGGCATAAAAAGTACTATTTTTTTAAATAACACATAACATTATTCAGAAATATGCGGACAGGTACATCATACAATTTGGGAAAAACATGAAACAGATCTTAAAATCATATACTTAATGCATGTTAAATAGAAATGTTAAAAAATAAAATTTGACATTCACCAAAAAGAATTTCGGAAAACAAAAAATCTCTATTATACATTTACTGAATAAATATACATTTACCTTGTAAGTACACACACACTTCACTGATTTCATTATTTATGCTTCGATCGTCGACACTGCTATGAATATTGTTTGCCAGATTTGGTCATTTTATATTATTCCTTATCACAGCTTAAAATTCTATAACAAAATAATATATTTACTATTTTTATTAGTAGAAACCGCATGATAAAACATTTACCGTAAAGTTATGCTTGTGGTATGAGAATCTTTCTTATCACTCCCTACAATTATTTACTTCATAGCATATGCAGTCTTATCAGGTGACTATATCTGGTACTGGTAACAAACACTTTGGTTAAACATATTTTGATTAAAAATACTTCTATAAAAATAATTTGATTATTACTTTTATACAAATATGAAATTTTTTAAGGATAAGCATTTTTATGTCTACGATTTGGGCAATTTTATACGTGAATGGGCAGTATACACTAGAATTTGATATTGGTTTCACATTTCAGCTTCGAGTCCATTGTGAACGTTGGTTATTAACATGGCAATTCTGATCTTGCTTATGGCACTTCTGAATAGTTCGACCGATGTGTATCCAAACCACTTTTGCAGAGTTTGGAGCCATGAGTGTCTTCTCCTGCCTAATCCTCGCTTACTGTCTATTTTTTTTATCGAAGATAATAAATTGTGTTCACGATTTCTTTCCCATTTCTGATTCTGATATACGAAGAATGCGTCGGCACATCCACATTTCGAATGGTTCTTCTTCTTCTTCGTGAGCGCCTCTGACAGCGTCCATACCTCCGCATTTCTAGATACACATTATATAGATATAATGTGTATTAGTAGAAGAGTATTGAGAATTTGACGTTGCTTCGTTTTATGATGTTTTTAGCCATAAATATTGATCGTATCACACTTGGTCAGCCATTATCGTAATATATACGAAAATACCTTTCCAATGATATATTGTACGAAGCACTTGTTGCAAAATTGAGCGAATTAGTCTTTGCTAAAGATCAAACTGCGATAAGAGATTTTTCTATGCCAATGGTTTTGTTTTAAAGTCAATAACAATAAATAAGCATTTACAGTTCGATCAAGTTATCGCAACGGCCGTTATGACACTGTACCATGTATCTTTTGAATGGATAAGCGGAAATCTATGTATGACCCATCAAATTAAAGGATTTTGAATGACGAATTACGTTGTGATGTCTGTTTTAACTAAATACCACGTATAACGCCTTTTTGATATTATATAAGTACATTTTATATAGATATAATATGTTTTAGTACAAGAGTATTAAGAATTTGACGTTGGTTCGTTCCAACAATTCCTTACTTCGCGTTTTTTATGTTAACATAATGACCACAATGGACCCCCGATAGGGGCTTCACGACCTTGACGTTGGTTCGGGGGCTTAAGCTGACTGTTCAGATAGGGCCGTAGTCTGGCGCAGGAAGTGGATCAAGTATGTGTGTACGAATGCATGGGATCTCCCTAGTAAGATGAAAGAAGGCACCCCCTATAAACGGGCAAGGCCTAATGCATGGTAAGTATGACAGGATGTGAAACAACCTCGCTAGACCGGTTCCTGTCACGACTTAGCTCTCTGGAGTATCTGGGAATATTTCCTAGGTACTCGAGAGACTAGGAATGTATGAACTGCTTCAGCGACCAAGAAGTAGCCCGCCCTAAGTTAACCCACCCATGTCTGGTTGTACCACTCCCCTGGCGTAAATTTAAGTAGAAGACCCTCTGGTCTTCACTGCCACATCTCCATTCTACGGCACTGTTCACATCGCCAATATATAGTCAACCGACCCGATATTATCTACCAGCTGTATCTATCCTACACTCCGAGTACAACCAGAAAATGCTATCCCTCCTTCATCCTTTTTCCCACTAAACCCACACCCCCAACACACAAGGTAAAGGTGTAATTGTACCGTGCCCAGGCCTGCATGGCAGTTGTGTGTCTAAATTGAACTGTCTCAAACGGTCGACTGGGGGAACCAGGCCACACCCCCTTTCATTTAAGGCCTTGTACCGGCACAGGGAGCGCTGCTGGTATGGACAGTTTATTTCTCCCATACTCGTGGGATCAATATGGAACCATGCAAAAATTTAAAAGATTTAACCCTAGGGGTCTCGCAGGAGAACCCAACAAACAATCAAACTTCCACTGAGACTGTTCGGCAGAATCTGGAAGAAAATAACCCCATCACATCGGGTAATAAAAATACTGCGGACGCAATGCGGACTCCTTTAAAAGATGCTGAGGATGAGGTTTCTCGGCCAAAAAAATCTGGGGCACAGAGAAGAAAGCTTCGGAAAATGAGAGAACAGGGAATTGACACTTCTAAGGTCAAATTACCTCCTAGACCTCAAAATAAAACTCCTGGAAATGCGGAAATCACACAAGCTGTCAAGCGGACTGTGTCTGATAGAAGCACTCCTGAGGAGAAATTAACAAAAAAGAGCAGAACTGCTGCTGCCTCTTTCAAAAAGCTCAGCAGCAACTACAAAGCAGCTCTTACGGGAATAAAGACGGCAATAATTCCCAAAGAATACCCAGACATATCTGTAACGGAAAAAGACGTTGGGGCAATAAAAGAGGCCCTAATTAAACTTATCGATGAGGTTCCTTGTGCATCTCGTTACGAAGGTAATCGGCTCATGGATGGATACTATGGGTTGATATGTGCTGACGAGGAGTCCTTTAAGATCACAAAGGATTTCTTGGAAGAAAATACGGAGTGGAAGGTCGTTAAGGCTGAGGAACTCCCAAAATCGAAGCGTGTACTGATGTACCTTCCAGAGACTAAAAATGAGGATCTGAAAGTGCCACTGGCACGAATTGAAAAACAAAATCCTGAACTAAGGACCAGTCGTTGGGCAATTCTGAGTTCCAAACCAGCAACTGACGGAGGACTGCATGTGAGTCTCCGAATTGATAAGGAGTCAGAGGCACAGCTCGAAAGGCTTCAATGGAAGCCTTATTACTTTCTACAGCGAGCAAGTATTATACCGTTGGAAGAGGGTAAAGCAAGACAGGCTGGGAACATTGGGGAACCAAAACCTGCAACGATTACTTCCGAACTGCAGGAGGCCGAAGGGGAATCTATGCAGGTGGAAGAAATTACAAGAGGGCCTGTTAGAGACCCCAAAAATGAATAAACTGCAAAATTAAGATCATACAGATCAATTTGCAGCACAAAAAAACAGCTTCGGCACTTTTGTGCCAGGAAGTAGCTGAGAAAAACATTGATATGGTGTTTATTCAAGAACCGTGGATAAATGAAGGTAAGATACGGGGATTAAATGTTAAGGGATGGGAACTAATTTTGGGAGTACCTGACAATAAAATCAGAACTTGTATATTTTGTAGATCTGACCTTAACCTGGTACCAGTTATGGAGCTCTGTACGGGAGACATGACAGCTGCCAGAATTAAACTGAATTGCAATGGGTTGGTTACAGAGTTGATTGTTGCGTCTCTTTACCTTCCTATTGACAGTAAAGAACAACTTCCAGGGACTAACCTAGAGAACCTTCTAGAATACACCAATGATAAGCATACAGAACTTATCATTGGAGTCGACTCCAACGCCCACCACATCATTTGGGGAAGCAGAGATACAAACAATAGAGGTAAGTTACTTTTTGAGTACCTTTGCACTACTGAACTTGACCTTCTGAACAGGGGTAATAAGCCCACCTTCAGGACATCAAGAGCAGAATCTAAGCCTATGCTCTATGGGGATTGGGAACATAATATCTGACTGGCATGTGTCGGATGCGTTATCCTTATCGGATCATGCATACATATGCTTTGAGATAAACTCAGTCAAACCGGAACCAAGGTTCTATAGAGACCCTAAGGTGACCGATTGGGAATCCTTTAAGAGGGATCTTGGAACAAGGGTACGGAATTATCCTAAAAGGCCAAAAAACAATGTTGAGGTTGAGATGGCAGTAGACTGGTTGCAGCATGCAATAGTCGTCTCATATGAGGAAAACTGCCCGTTAAAAGAAAGTCACCCTCCCAGGCAAGTAATTTGGTGGAATAAGGAGCTGTCTGATCTCAAAAAAAAAACAAGACGGCTCTTCAATAGGGCGAAGAAATCGGGTGATTGGGAAGCATATAAGGCTAAACTGAAAACCTATAATAAGAAAATCCAATCCGCTAAGGAAATATCCTGGAGAGAATTCTGTGAAAACATTGAAAGTGTACCTGAAAGCGCCAGGGTTAACAGAATCCTCAAAAGAGATAACATTAACAAACCCAAGTCAATGAAATTGCCCAATGGGAAGTATACGGACACAGAGAAGGAGGCTGTAGAGCATCTTTTAAGTGTTCACTTTCCAGGGTCGACGCAATTGACTGCTAATAACAATCATCAAGCAAACAATAGCCCAACCAAAAAGGACTGGCTGACCTCTGACGAGATCTTTGGTTCTCACAAGGTCAGATGGGCTATTGAAACTTTTGAACCTTATAAAACTGCGGGACCGGATGGTATATTTCCTAAGCTTCTCCAGGAGGGTCTGGAAATAATCACGGGTCCCCTGATCACAATATTTAGAGCTAGCCATGCTCTGGGATACATTCCCAAAGCTTGGAGAAGGGCAAGGGTGGCGTTTATTCCCAAACCAGGAAAAACAGATTACACCTTAGCAAAATCCTACAGGCCTATAAGTCTGACCTCATTCATGTTAAAAACCATGGAAAAAATCTTGAACGAACACATCAAGAAAAACAATTTAAATGAAAATCCACTGCACCAACGGCAATGGGCGTATCAGGCAGGGAAATCAGGTGAAGCCGCCCTGCACAATCTAGTGTCGGAACTCGAAAGGAGTCTGCATCAGAAAGAAGTCGCCCTTGCTGCATTTTTAGATATAGAAGGTGCATTTGATAATACCTCAATCGAGTCTATACAAAGTGCACTGGTGAGGAAGAAAATCAACAACACAACATGCAAGTGGATTATTCAGATGCTTCAGAGCAGAATAATATCCACAGATACGCATGAAGATACCATAAATCTGAGGGCAACTAAGGGATGCCCTCAAGGCGGTGTATTGTCACCGTCATTATGGAACATAGTTGTCGATGATCTGATTCATGGGCTAAGCGCCCAAGGAATCTGGGTCCAGGGTTTCGCAGATGATATCGTGATAGTAACTAGGGGAAAATTTCCCAGCACTGTTGCGTATCAGATGGGATATGCCCTTCACTACATAGAGAACTGGTGTCTGAAAGAGAACCTCTCCGTGAACTCTTCTAAAACTAAACTGGTAGCCTTTACAAATAAGAGGAAGCTTACTGGACTGAGTGAGCTGAAATTATTTGGAGAGGTACTGGAAAGAACCAATGAGATTAAGTATCTAGGGGTAACCCTGGATTCGAAACTCAATTGGAATACTCATATTACCAATATAACCAATAGGGCTAAGCGACTCTTCTGGAACTGCAGACGAGTTGTAGGTAAAACCTGGGGATTGAAACCAAAGGTGATATGTTGGTTGTACACATCAGTGATACGACCGACAGTTATTTATGGGTCAGTACTCTGGTGGAGAAAGACGGCTTTGCAATCTTGTGTGACCACTCTCACCACCCTACAAAGACAAGCACTTCTAAATATAACAGGAGCCTTGAATAGTACAGGAACGGCTTCATTAGAGGCTAGCACAGGTCTCCCTCCGCTGGAATTGTATATTTCGGCGGTAGCCTTTATGACCATCCTAAGGCTCAAAGCAAACAATACTTGGAGGCCAAATTATGTATTGAATAGCCACACAAACATTACTGGGACTATACTTGAGGAATACATCTTTATGATGGACTTAGATATGATGACACCAGAACTAATCTTCACTGAGAAGATTAACACAATTATACCATCTAGAGAACAAAAAGTCCCAAACATTAATGGAGACTTTATCGCCAGATCGAGGTATATATACTTAGTCTTTGACCAATCACAGGCCTCGATTCTGCGCAGCCTCCGCCCTCGAGCTCTCAAGCCATCTGATTGGCCCGCTAAGAAATCCATTTCCGACATTGTTCGGGCAGATATACCGTTAGGCCCTTTGTTCGGAAATGGATAAAAACGCATGCCAAATTTCAGATGGCATCTTCCGAGTCCGAGCTCTTAGTGAACAGACCTTCTGGTGCGAGCAATACTCCACTTGAAAAACTTGTTTCATTTTTAGCCTCTCTCTCGTGCCCTCAGAGTTCAGGCTTAGAGCCCTGAACTCACTGTTCCAGATATTTTCTGTTCTTAATGTAAGAAGGCTATATTTGCTTTGGTTTTATTTTGCGGTTGGACTAAACCCCAACCTATTACATTTATTTTGTGTTCGTTCTGCTTTATTGTTACAGGAGCTTGCAGTTGCAAAAACCCTCCACGCAGGTCGTGGCTTTTTGCTCATTTATATCTACATTATTTACTTTTACCTTTTTCTTTCTTTTAGCATATAAACATTTAGGTCTATTTAGTAATAATTACTTTTTCCTTTCTAGCATATATATATACTTAATATTTACGTTATATTTTTAATTACTCTTAATTCTAGGTTACTACCATTTACCTTTAGCATTAAGTTTATTTACTTTAATCATTCTCTCTATTTACAGGATAATTGTTACTCATATATATATACTAACTTGTGTTAACACCTTCTTGCATTTCGGTAACCACAAGTTACTATACTTTATTTATTTACACGCTTCATAACCATACTCATTCTAGTTTCTAGAGTCTCCAATATATATAACATTTAATTCTCTATATACCTGTTGTTGAATAAAACCTTATTCTTTAATTTTCAGGATTATTTTATTTCATTATATATGTTTATATTTCTGCATTTCCATATACACATTAATCTTACGGAACATTTTCCATCTCTTTGCCAAAGTTCGAGTTTTCCCTTGTTTTTGTGACGTTGTCTCATGGAATAGGAACAGAACCGAAATACAAGTGTAGGTAGGGTAACTTAACTTGTCTTCGGCCTGACCTGGGTAACCAGAGCCAACGTTACTCTCATATAGGGGAAATTAGGCTTTGGGTTATGAAGCCTAACTCATCAAGTAGGTGAAATCTATATATATATATATATATATATATATATATATATATATATATATATATATATATATATATATATATATATATATATATATATATATATATAGCAAATTCCACATTTTTTTTATCTTTGAGTTCACAGTTAGCCTACCGTGATGTCGAAGGCTAACTCTCACCCCTATGACACTAGGTCTGTGAAAGAAGCAGACGGAGCCTCTGTGGAAGCTCCTACACCTGATCAGGACCAGCCACAAGGACATGGCGCCCAACTTACGGGGATTAAAACAACCTCGACCGAGCAGCCGGCACACACAGAGCCCGCTAACCAGCAGGCAAACCCGCAACCCGACCTATCGACATTGATGGCCACACTAATGGGCATCATGACGACCCTCGCCACGGCGCAGGCAACCAAGGTGGAACAACCAACCCCACAACCACCTACACACACTAAATGGAGGCCAACCCTCCAGCGATTCTCCGGTGAAGAACACGAGAGCCCAGAGGACTTCATTGAAAATGCCACGGACCACCTCATCAACATGGGGATAGAAAGCAAGTACTGGACGGCTTACATCCTGGACCAATGCCTCACCGGCGAGGCAGCCGCATGGGCCGAAATACACGCCACCCAGAGACTAGAATTCTCGACGTTCTGCAACAGGCTGATAGACCACTTTAGCCACTCCACCCAAATTACCAAACTGCTGTCGAAACTATACGGCCACTGGCAAAGAAAAGAGACGGCCGCAGAGTTCATCACGACGAAGATGGCCCTCTTCAGGCGAGTAGCACCCGAAACCACGGAGGAAAGACGCTGCCGCATTATAATAGACCAGCTCAAGCCCGAACTCCGCAAACACATGCGGATTTCAACCCCAAGGACCGAAGAGGACCTACGCCGAGCAGCCGACGAGCTAGAACTCGACAACCGCTTCCAGAGTTCATCTAGCCAAAAACAAACAGAGCGACCCCAGAGACAGAGGGAAGACAACCCTCCAGCCCAGAGACCACCTCGAACCTCCGAAACAATCGATGACTGGCGTAACCGTGGAAACAACCGCCAATCCAACCGCCCGACACCGAGACCAAGAGGACAACACCCCGAACAGGACCAGGGAAACGACGACCGGGGCAACCAACACTAAGGACCTCAACTAGTATGGTGCCCCAGCTGAACCCAATGGAGGTCAACTCCAAGAGGATCAGAGCCCTGATAGATACTGGCGCCTCAGGGAACTTTGTCAGTATGGATCTGATCGAGAGGGAAATGGTACGAGGCAAACCCACCATGGTTCGGCTCGCCTGTGACGGCCACACATCACGAAGTCCAGGGGAAACAGACATAGAAATCAGATTCACCTATGGTTTCTGCAGCTCAGCAAGATGTACCATAGTGGAGCGACTCAACCACGACCTAGTGCTCGGCATGCCATGGCTGAAAAACGAAGAAGTCCTGATAGACATCCCACGAAGATGCCTACACGCCGGGATTCAAAGCCGCCGAACACTATTCTGGGAAGCTCCACCAAGAGTAATAAACATAGAGAACAACGAGCAGCAACTACAACCGAATCAAGCCCCTGACTTCGCATCCAAGACCATCAAGGATATGATCAAGGCCTACAGTGACGTCTTCGATGACAAAGTCCGCCAGCCCACAACGAAGGCAGCGACAATGAAGATAGAACTAACAGACGACCGACCCATCAACGTCAGGCCTTATAAATACTCTCAGGGGAAAAAGCGGATAATGTTCCAAGAGGTCCAAGATATGTTATCCGCTGGAGTAATAAGGCCCAGCAAAAGCCCCTACAACAGCCCCGTGGTGATAGTGACGAAGAAGGACGGCAGCCCCAGATTCTGCGTCGACTACCGGAAGATCAACGGCATCACCGTCGACGAGGTGTCCAATATGCCACCAATCCATGACTCTATAAAAGAACTAGGAACGGCGAAGATCTTCTCCACCCTCGACTTGAAGAGTGGTTTCTGGCAGATACCACTGGCCGAGGAATCCAAGGAGAAGACAGCGTTCAGCCTACCAGACGGGTCGGCATATGAATTCACGGTGATGCCCTTCGGACTAAAGAACGGCCCCGCCGCCTTCCAAAAACTAGTCACCACTGTCTTTGCCGGATATGTAGACGAGTTCGTCAAGGTCTACATGGACGACATCATAGTTTTCTCCGACGACTGGGACGTGCATCAACGCCATCTACTTCTGGTCCTCGAGAGACTGCGTACACATGGACTCTGGGTCTCATTAAAGAAGTGTAACTTCGCAGCCAGCGAACTGGAGTACCTAGGCCACCGCATAACCTCAGCCAACACCCAACCGCTAGACAAACATCGCCAGAAGATTCAAGGATTCACCACTCCCAGAACCCTCAAACAACTAAGAGGCTTCATCGGTACCGCTAGTTGGTTACGAGATTTTATACCAGGCTTCGCCCAAATGGTCACACCACTAACCGACCTAACTGCGGGCAAGAGAAAATTCAAATGGAACGACGATGCCGAGAGAGCGTTCAACGCAATCAAGACATCAATCTCCGGTAAACTTGAATTAAAACGGCCAGATGCCAGCCAGCCCTTCAGCCTGCAGACCGATGCATCCGAGTTTGGTATGGGAGCGGTGCTATTCCAAGGACCACCAGAAAACAGACAAATAATAGCCTACAGCTCGACAAAGTTGAAATCAGCCGAGCGTAGGTATCATATTAATGAGAAAGAATGACTAGCGGTGGTCTGGTCTTTGAAGAAATTTAAACACTTCCTCCAGGACCAGAAGTTTACCCTCTACACCGACAGCAGAGCACTTTTATGGTTGGATCGCTACAAGTCCGACAAAGCGAAGCTGTCACGCTGGGCCCTACTACTCCAGGAATTCAACTTCGATGTCGTTCACATACCCGGCAAAGAGAACGAACTCCCCGATCATCTGTCCCGCAATCCAGAGAAGGAAGAGGACGACACCCACGACCCCGACGCCGAAGTCGACCGTTTAGCCTGGCCACAGCAACCCCACGAAGACGACGAGAACTTCCCCTTGCTGTGCCTTCTAGACGACACGGAAGAAGGTGCCAACCACCCAATCCTTGATGACCTTAACGAAATGCCTCTGCAAGCCCGGATCCAGAGGGAACACCAGATCCACATCGGAATGCAGAGGTTCATCAAACGTTGGCACCACATCCGCAACAGAGGGCCACGAGACGACATGGAACGAGGCCTCATCGAGGAATTCACGGTTGCAGACAACGCCGGGTTCTACCTAGACAACGGTGCCCACCGACTCATAGTCCCCGGATGCTTCCGAACCGAGGTACTAAAGACCTACCACGACAGCGAGGAAGCCAATCACCCTGGAGAAGAGGAGACAGCCCGAGCCATCCGCCAAATCTACTACTGGCCAACGCTCTCCAAAGACGTCGCCAAGCACGTGAAATCATGCTTCACGTGCGCCACCACCAAGGCCATGCGACGTCAACCCAGAGCACCACTAGTACTACGCAACCCCGCCAACCCTTGGGAACGAGTGTCATTCGACGTCCTCGGACCTTACCCTCCAGCCAGGATAACGAAAAACAGATATATCCTGGTAGCCACCGACTGCCTCAGCAATTGGATAGAGGCCAAATGTACAACGTCAGCCAAAAGCCGAGACTGCATTGCGTTTCTACGAGAAGAAGTTTGCAATAGATGGGGCCGTCCTTCAACAATCATAACAGACAACGCACTACAATTCCGCACAGACATGTGGGAAAGATTTCTCCGCAAACATAATATCGAAGGCGAGAAGAGCCCTATCTACCACCAACGTGCAAATCCAGTAGAACGCAGAGTGCAGGAGCTTAAGAAAGGTCTGAGGGCTCGAGTGACATCTCCAGAAGATCCACGATGGGACACATATGTATCCGACATCGTATTCAACTTGAGAACACGAGCCAACGCCTCCACAGAAGAAACCCCAGCCGAACTTCTACTAGGTTATCGCCCCCGACGCTCCGAGGAAACAGAAGCAGAAGTCAGACGACGAGAAACCCGTGAGCAACGAGTCCAACAAGCAGTCAACCGAGCCACGGTCTACGCCCGCAATCTGTTTCCGGACAACCCCGAAGCACATCACCCTCCGAGATACGTCCCGGGTGAGCAAGTTCTGATCCGGAACCACCTCAGAGGGAACTTTGGCCCCACCTCAACTGGTCCTCACACGATCCTACGAGCGGCAGGGGACCATACCTACCTGGTGCAACGAGAAAACGGTCCAGACCACTTAGTCCACATCGACGACATCCGCCCAGCTCCTCCCCCAAGAGAAGCAGCCGACGACGACGCTGAGTGAAACTGGACGAAGAACTCGCAAAAAAAAAGAAAACTTTAATTTTTAATAAACATACTATTTTCACTCTACTTTTAATTTGTTTTTCGCCTTGACTCAACCAATAAAGGAGATGGTCTCCACATTAGAGTCAAGAACGAAAAATTTTGCAATTTTTGTAAACAAAAAAAAAACTTGTACTTTTCTTTCAAAAATAATTTTTTGTTGTTAACATTTACTCAATAAATAAAAAAACTTTTACCAGAAGGTCTCCAGAGGAGGGGGGATATCGCCAGGTCGAGGTATATATACTTAGTCTTTGACCAATCACAGGCCTCGATTCTGCGCAGCCTCCGCCCTCGAGCTCTCAAGCCATCTGATTGGCCCGCTAAGAAATCCATTTCCGACATTGTTCGGGCAGATATACCGTTAGGCCCTTTGTTCGGAAATGGATAAAAACGCATGCCAAATTTCAGATGGCATCTTCCGAGTCCGAGCTCTTAGTGAACAGACCTTCTGGTGCGAGCAATACTCCACTTGAAAAACTTGTTTCATTTTTAGCCTCTCTCTCGTGCCCTCAGAGTTCAGGCTTAGAGCCCTGAACTCACTGTTCCAGATATTTTCTGTTCTTAATGTAAGAAGGCTATATTTGCTTTGGTTTTATTTTGCGGTTGGACTAAACCCCAACCTATTACATTTATTTTGTGTTCGTTCTGCTTTATTGTTACAGGAGCTTGCAGTTGCAAAAACCCTCCACGCAGGTCGTGGCTTTTTGCTCATTTATATCTACATTATTTACTTTTACCTTTTTCTTTCTTTTAGCATATAAACATTTAGGTCTATTTAGTAATAATTACTTTTTCCTTTCTAGCATATATATATACTTAATATTTACGTTATATTTTTAATTACTCTTAATTCTAGGTTACTACCATTTACCTTTAGCATTAAGTTTATTTACTTTAATCATTCTCTCTATTTACAGGATAATTGTTACTCATATACATATATATACTAACTTGTGTTAACACCTTCTTGCATTTCGGTAACCACAAGTTACTATACTTTATTTATTTACACGCTTCATAACCATACTCATTCTAGTTTCTAGAGTCTCCAATATATATAACATTTAATTCTCTATATACCTGTTGTTGAATAAAACCTTATTCTTTAATTTTCAGGATTATTTTATTTCATTATATATGTTTATATTTCTGCATTTCCATATACACATTAATCTTACGGAACATTTTCCATCTCTTTGCCAAAGTTCGAGTTTTCCCTTGTTTTTGTGACGTTGTCTCATGGAATAGGAACAGAACCGAAATACAAGTGTAGGTAGGGTAACTTAACTTGTCTTCGGCCTGACCTGGGTAACCAGAGCCAACGTTACTCTCATATAGGGGAAATTAGGCTTTGGGTTATGAAGCCTAACTCCTCAAGTAGGTGAAATCTATATATATAGCAAATTCCACATTTTTTTTTATCTTTGAGTTCACAGTTAGCCTACCGTGATGTCGAAGGCTAACTCTCACCCCTATGACACTAGGTCTGTGAAAGAAGCAGACGGAGCCTCTGTGGAAGCTCCTACACCTGATCAGGACCAGCCACAAGGACAACTTAATATGGTTCACTGATGGATCTAAAACTGCCCATGGTACTGGATCAGGAGTCTTTGGGCAAACATGTAACTATAATAAATCTTACAGCCTAGGTCAACATACAACGGTGTTCCAGGCTGAAGTTTTTGCTTTGGTGGCCTGCATTGATGAAATAATTGATGAGGACCCTAAAGCTAAGAGAATTAACATTTACACAGATAGTCAATCGGCTATTCTGGCTGTAAAGAACCCTCTCACCAAATCAAAACTGGTGAGAAACTGCAAAGATCTCCTCAATAACCTGGCAAAAGACAACAAAGTGTCTTTAATATGGGTGCCGGGTCATGAAGGGGTGCATGGGAACGAACGAGCAGATATGTTAGCGAAACAAGGCTCGAGAAAAACTTTTGAAGGCCCAGGACCTTTCTGTGGCATCACTAAAGATGCTATGAAAAACGAGGTTCAGAAATGGCTGATAAAGAATCATCAAAATAAATGGAGAACCACTCAAGGGCAAATCCAGACTAAAAAAATAATCAAGAATATTGATAAAAAACTCTCGAACAGTTTGATGAACCTCAATAAACGAGAGATCAAAACGGTCACTGAAATGGTGACTGGACATTGTCGTTTAAGAAATCACCTATACAAACTAGGTAAGGTGAATGAACCATGGTGCAGAAAGTGCGAAATGGAAGAAGAAACTGCCATACACATACTATGCTATTGCAGTGTGCTAGGTGATGTAAGGCAGAATTTCACTGGTCAAATGAGGTTTGAACCAGAAGAGATCTTAAAACTACCAATAAGAAAACTGTTGGCCTTCGTTGAGGCCACAGGACTTATTAAAGTTTAAGGAGAAGAACAGGGTTTGGTACAAAGGTCTTATGACCAAGTGCCAGAGACTAATGAGTCTCGCCTGAGTTAAGAAGAAGAAGAAGAAGAAGACCACAATGGACCTTAGTGATTTAGTATTTTACAATGTGAGACAATATTAACCTGAATGGACTTTGACGATTTCGTATTTGCTATGTGAGACATAAATGGCCAGCATGGACTTTAGCAATTTCTTACTTTGCGTTTGGTCGATTTCTTACTTTGCCCTAAAAGAGTCAAAAATGACCAGCATGGACTTTAACACTCTCTTACTTTGCGTTTTCTGTGTTAAGACAACGAGACAGAAATGACCAGCATGGACTTTAGCGATTTAGTACTTTGCGTTTGTTTTTTTGTGTTAACATAACGAGACAATAATGACTACAATGGAGCTTAGCGATTTAGTACTTTGCGATGTGAGACAATATTGACCTGAATGGACTTCGACGATTTATTACTTTGCGATGTGATACAACAATGGCCAGCATGGACTTTAGTAATTTCATACTTTGCGTTTGTTTTTGTGTTAAGACAACGAGACAACAATGACCAGCATGGACTTTAACGATTTCTTACTTTGCTCAAAAAGAGTCAAAATGTCCAGAATGGACCTTAGCGATTTCTTATGGGATTTTACGTGGAGAAATAGCCAGAACTGTCCTAGCCCTTTTACTTTGCTTTATATGTAAATTGTTAATATACAGTGATGAGCGCGCTAATAACCGGCAAAATAGCACAAAAGATGGAAAACGTATTAAGTTGTGAGATAAAATTAAATGAAACTAGTCGAGCGGAGAAATTTAGCGATAGTAACCTTTTTATTTACATTATATTGATTGTTTCCCAGCTTGACACATATCAGAGGAGTATGTCAACTAAAACTGTCACTGTGACAGTCGAATTTGCCAAACTCGTCCAATACGTCTAAAGGTGGGAAACAATCAATATGATGTAAATTAATAATTTAATATCCATAAATTTCCCAGCTCCACTAGTTTTATTTGTTTTTATCTCAAAACTTAATACGTTTTCCATCTTTTGTGCTATTTTGCCGGTTATTAGCGCGCTCATCACTGTATATAACATATTTATTATTAATATAGTTGTAAGTATTAAGGTTGATGTTTTATTTCAGTCTGTATTACCAGTATATAATATAGCAAGACAAGGTTAGTTTTAGTAGTTTTTGTATTTCAGGTGATTGTATCCAGTGTCATTTAGTTCCTGTCATTCGTTACTTCAAAAATCTCGAACTTTTCAACTTCTTGGTCCAGAAAGTCCGTTCGAGTTGGCGCCCTTCTTCTTTCCTTGTTTTACCTCCCTATGCTTTTATCTCTCGCATTCTTATCCAATTTCCTTCCATTTTTGTATTGACGGGTCTCATTTTCTTTCATATTACTATCATTTCATTATCCCATCTATCATTTTCTATCTCTAAAGCCAATATTCAGTGTATTGAAGCTAGCCCGAATACTCACTTGAAAATTGGTGTCTCTCTGCCCATTTGATTTGTTATTCTGAGCTAAGCCACTCTTCATTTTTGTCTTAAATTTTTTCTCGTCTATTTTCCCCCTATTTCGTCAGTTTTTTTCTTCAAAATCTCAATACCCAGAGTATAGAGGTTTCAAATACTTCGTTTCCGAGGTACGCGGTGTTGAAATTTTTTTTTCAAGCTGTCAATTTATTTATTACTCTAACACCGGTTGAGCTAAGAAAATGAAATTTGGTAAGTTTTAAGAAGTACTTATTGCGCATTTTTTGACATACAAATAAGAATTTTATATTTATCATTAGCGCGCATACGGGTAATGGCCTGATTTAAAAAAAATAGTACGCTACTGAGAGATTCCAGATTAAAAATTATTGTTGAATTCTGTGGGTAATTCATGATAAAAAAACCTCTCTTCCCTTATTTTCATAGGATGCACATGCCAAAAAACAAACATTTTAGCGCGTATTTTTCATTTAATTACCTAATACATTACCAAGAACTATCTAATACAATAATACGAAATTAAAAAAATAACAGATACGATACGAAAAATAACTAATACGATTTCAACTAGGTGCAAAGCTATAAAATATGTTCCAAATGACCTCCTCCACTGGTGGCAGAAGAATTTTATATTCATCATTGGAATAGTCTGAATTTCTTTTTAAGGGCAAAATAGTACGCCACTGAGATATGTCAAACTAAAAATAATTTTTTAATTGCTCGTTTCATTTGTGACAAAAAATATATCTTACCTTCTTTAATATAAACTTACGTGCATAGAAATCGGCCCACCTAAAAATTTGGTCATTTTTGAGGTCTCGTAGTTCCTAAACCTGTTGGCCGATTTAAGTGATTTTTTTGATATGTTATAGCCTTCTTCTTCAACAATATCGCTGTAGTAATATTATTGCTAAACCGGTAAGTGTTATTTTATACCGGGTGTAACAATGATAGTGTGTTTTTTTCTCAGAGTTCGGAACACCCTGTGGAATATTCTAGCGTATATAAAATATTATAATTAAAACTCAACTGTAGCCATAGGCTTTCTTAACATTTTGCTTTTTCATTCATTCACTAATGTGTGATAATAAAAAAGTTAGGTATTTTAAGAACTAGCAACGTTCTTCATCAATACAGGGTGTTTCTAAATAAGTGCGACAAACTTAAAGGGGGAATTCTGCATGAAAAATTATGACCGTTTCATTTATAAACATATGTCCGCAAATGCTTCGTTTTCGAGATACGGGATGTTGAATTTTTTTTTACAAACTGACGATTTCTTTACTGCTTTAAAACCGGTTGAGATATGCAAATGAAATTTGGTAGGTTTTAAGAAGTAGTTTTTGTGCATTTTTTTGGCATACAACTAAGAATTTTATATTTACCATTGGCTTGCATACAGGTCATATTACCCGGTCATAATAAGCGTATGCACGCCAATGGTGAATATAAAATTCTTATTGTATGCCAAAAAATGCGCAATAACTACCTCTTAAAACGTACCAAATTTCATTTGCATATCTCAATCGGTTTTAGAGCAGTAAATAAATCGTCAATTGGTAAGAAAAAATTCAACATTCCGTACAAAAGTGTGGTTATGATTACTTACTTGAATACTTGCAAAATAGCCCCAGAACCAAACAATGATTGTGATTATAAATCAATCTACATTGTGTTAAAATAATATTGTAAAGGCTAAACGCCAATGTTCATGGATATAACCTCTGGGAACATGGTGATACTCTACCCGAGGACCCAATCAACCATCTTAGGTCAACGATGACTACCAAGTGTCAAAGGTTTTTAAGGAAATGCTTGATGTCACATTGACAGTTGAGGAAGAAGGTAGTCGATTTTCAAAAGAATTTAAAACAAAAGTCATGATCCAAAACGATGATATGGTAAAGATTTTAATATCTGAAAATGTCTGTTATTTAAATCTATTGTTTTTAAAGATGTGTTTTACAAAATAAAAATTTTTTTTAACTGTAACTACAAATTGACTATATAACATAAAATTAAACTGATCAAATTAATCAAGATGAAAAAAGTGAGCTGATTAGTAGTAATGATAGAAATAAAAATAAATAAGAAGGTGGTGAGATAGAAGAAAATTGTTTTTAAATTTTGAATTGGGATATTATTATACAAAGAAATTACTATGTCAGCAACATAATGTATACTAATATTGTATTGGTGGTTGTATATGTAGAAGGGAAATTTTTATTTGAATGTAGGTGAAAAAGTTAAAAATAAATAAATTGGAGTTAAGATATAGTCAATCTGATAGTAGGAAATGTATGATTAAAGGAAAGCAATTATTATGAAACATTTTTTATAAAATTGAGAAAATTCTTGTGACAAAATGGTGAATAAGTAAAATTGAAGATAAATAATTGTAGGTTTATAGGTGAGCCCAGTTGATACAAAATAAAATTAGGATTAAATTAATGTAAAAAACAGGTGTAATGAATAAAATAGAATTAGCAAAACAAAATTAAGATAGTGAATATTGTTATAATTTAAATTGCAATAATTATTGAGTTTAAATGTGAGATCTGAAATAAAGTTATGGAAAGTTAGGAGTGGAGGTAAAATATATTTGGAAAAGGTCAAAGACAAAAAGCAAAGGAATGTGATGTAGGGTCAAAGCCGAGGTGAAATGAGGGAAAGAGAAGGATTAAAAGAAAAATTGGGTGTGAGGGTTGAACTGAATGAAGAAATGAAATGAAAGAACAGTGAGAAGATGATAGGGTGAATTAATTGGGTTTTAATTAAGAGGGGTTCATGTGGTTAGTAATGATTAGTGTGTGTAAAGGAGTTTGGAAACAGTGAGGGATTAAACTATGGAACTAGAATCTTCTAACTCCATTAATTTCCTGGATATATCTATTACCAGACTACATGACCACTTCAACTTTGGTATCTACCGTAAACCTACACAGACTGATCATGTCATCCATTCTACTTCTAACCACCCTCTCTCACATAAGCTCTCTGCCTTTCATAGTTTTATACATAGATTAAACTCTATTCCTCTATCAACAAAGAATTGAACATTATCAAACAAATTGCAGTTAACAATGGTTATGACCCAAACATCATCCACAAACTTCAACAAAAAAGGGAACATAAGTTACTTCAACAATCCGCTTTCTCCTCATCTTTCATAACTACTCCAATTTATGCCTCCTTACCGTCTAATAACTCCAAATTATCTGAAAGAGTCAAACAAATCATTTCTAATTCTTGTGACAATATCAAAATCTCATTTAAAGTCAATAACACCCTCAAAAAAAGCTTAACTAACACCAAAGACCCTATCCATTACATGAGCCGTAGTGGGGTATACAGACTCTCTTGTTCAGACTGCGATACTACCTACATTGGTAGAACTTACAGATCCCTTTCCACCCGATCGGCAGAACACAGTAAGAGAGATACCACTTCAGCCTTTTCACATCATTTAACAGTCAACAAACATGAGCTTAAGATTCCTGATGGTGTCCAGTTGATACACAATATTCAACAAAAAAAATACACTCCGTTTAGACTTATACGAGAATTTGGAAATTGACCTTAAGAAAAGTCCCAACTGTGTCAATCGACAAACATCCCTTAACCGCAATTTTGTCCCCATTCACCGTCAATTATTCTCATAATTCATTTGCTAATTACTTTGCTATAACTTTCTCTTCTTTTATCCTAGCCGCTATCTTCTTTAACGTATTCACCCCTTTTCAACTATCTTCTTCGTTCCCTCACTGTTTCCAAACTCCTTTACACACACTAATCATTACTAACCACATGAACCCCTCTTAATCAAAACCCAATTAATTCACCATATCATCTTCTCACTGTTCTTTCTTCTTCATTCAGTTCAACCCTCATACCCAATTTTTCTTTCAATCCTTCTCTTTCCCTCATTTCACCTAGGCTTTGACCCTACATCACGTTCCTTTGCTTTTTGTCTTTGACCTTTTCCAAATATATGTTACCTCCACACCTAACATTCCATCACTTTATTTCAGATCTCACATTTAAACTCAATCATTATTGCAATTTAAATTATAACAATATTCACTATCTTAATTTTGTTTTGCTAATTCTATTTTATTCATTACACCTGTTTTTTATATTAATTTAATCCTAATTTTATTTTGTATCAACTGGGCTCACCTATAAACCTACAATTATTTATCTTCAATTTTACATATTCACCATTTTGTCACAAGAATTTTCTCAATTTCATAAAAAATGTTTCATAATAATTGCTTTCCTTTAATCATACATTTCCTACTATCAGATTGACTATATCTTAACTCCAATTTATTTATTTTTAACTTTTTCACCTACATTCAAATAAAAATTTCCCTTCTACATATACAACCACCAATACAATATTAGTATACATTATGTTGCTGACATAGTAATATCTTTGTATAATAATATCCCAATTTAAAATTAAAAAAAGATTTTCTTCTATCTCATCACCTTCATATTTATTTTTATTTCTATTATTACTACTAATCAGCTCACTTTTTTCATCTTGATTAATTTGATCAGTTTAATTTTATTTTATATAGTCAATTTGTAGTTACAGTTAAAAATAATTTTTATTTTGTAAAACACATTTTTAAAAAACAATAGATTTAAATAACAGACATTGTCAGATATTAAAATCTTTACCATATCATCGTTCTGGATCATGACTTATTTTAAACTCTTTTGAAAATCGACTACCTTCTTCCTCAACTGTCAATGTCACATCAAGCACTTCCTTAAAAACCTTTGACACTTGGTAGTCATCGTTGACCTAAGATGGTTGATTGGGTCCTCGGGTAGAGTATCACCATGTTCCCAGAGGTTATATCGATGAACATCGGCGTTTAGCCTTTACAATATTATTTTAACACAATGTAGATTGATTTAACACAACCATTGTTTGGTTCTGGAGCTATTTTGCAAGTATTCAAGTAAGTAATCATAACCACACTTTTGTAACTTTCAAAATTTCAACCATCTTTTCAATTTTAATAGTGGGATTACTTATTTGATTTTAGATTCACTGATGATGGACCGTCTATACGTCGTGATAGGTTCGAAAACGTTCTGATGAACACATTTTATTCAATCCATTGGGGTTTTTAAAAATTTTAGTAAATATACCTTTTACATAGAAGTGGTTTTACTTCATGTTTCAGTTTGTTTAATGTAGTTATTAGTATAAAGATTAATAATAATAGCGTTAAGAATCCCGCAAACACGGAAAGAGTCCCACCAGTGCTCAATCCTTTTGATACCGTAGGTATCTGGGATGAGTCAATTTTCCCCTTAGAGGGAGTGTGAGCCGTATGGCTAAATCTGGCGTTAAGAATTACTATCAATAAACAAATATATGTAATAGTAACAAAATACGAGGTTTAATCAAGTTTAATAACGAAATCAAGTTGATATTAGTGTTAGGAATTACTATCAATAAACAAAAATATATATTAGTAACAAAATACGAGGTTTAATAACGATATTAAGTTGATAATAGTGTTAGGAATTACTATTAATAAACAAATATATGTAATAGTAACAAAATGTGAGGTTTACTAACGAAATCAAGTTGATATTAGTGTTAGGAATTACTATTAATAAACAAATATATGTAATAGTAACAAAATATGTTGGATTAAATCGTTATAACCTATCCAAAGTATTCTCAATTTCAATGCCGGTTAAAAGAAACCAATATCTCACCCAACGACAAAATATATTAAATCAATCCAAATATCGAGAACAGAAAACAGACAATACCTTGCAAAACGTGTTCTTAGCGAAGCGAAGCGGTTTCTTACGTCTCCATCCAAAAAGCAATCTCCAGCCACGCGTGGTATTTGATACAATTTTTCTAATTATAGGCACTAATTAATAACACCAGGCTCTATGAAGGACCATGTGGATTTCGTACATTTAGCATAATTATTTATACGGTTTTCTGCAACTATCAGAAAGAAAATAACTGTTATTTAACTTTATTTCGAGAGAAAATAAAATACATAATTTACAAAATGGTGTTAATCGTTGTAGATCTTCGATGAGAGAGAGGTCAGAGGTCATCCTGCGTCCCGCGTGTGGATGCGTGCGATGATGGATCGGCGCGCATGTCTGCGCGTTCTTGAAAATAGGTACATATGCGCACATATCACATATACTGCTGCCCAAAAATATTAACTACACTGCTGTCCAAAAATGTTTGTGTATCGGGACGCAACAAGGGTCCTCCCTCCGTTGACTGCCCGCCACGACACAAACACATTTTTAAAGAAATAAATATAGTGGTCATCCTGTCTGCAGACGCCTCTCCTTCTCTTCCTTGTGTTTCATTGTCTTGGTAACAAAAGCAATGACCAGGTCGAAGTCTCTCTGGCTATTAATGGCTTTGTCCATTAGCTCGTGTGGCTCACCTAGAGGGGATCCCAGACCCAGCTGCAGCTCGGCACGCCCCGCATGATGCGCAGGGCACACGAACACGACATGCCGCGCGCCATCAACCACTCTACACTCGGGACATAGATCGTCAGCGGTCTTCCCTATACGGTGGGTATATTTTCTGAACGATTCATGACCCGTCAAAAACTGTGTGAAGTAGTAGTTGACGCGCCGATGCCGACACTCGCACTACCTCATGGTCCTGAACCTATTGCCCCCTTGCCTCTTTGATACGTTCGGACTCTCTCTCCGGCCAGGATGTGCACCGGCACAGAATCAGCCACCACCTGTAGAGCAATGGTTGATACGATTCTGTACGCGCTGCACACCCTGATCAGAAGTTTCCTTTGTGCCCTGAGAAGCATGTCTTAATATTTCTTCATACGGAGGGCCCCGTATAATACTATAGATAGGATGGATTGTAACATCACTGTTCTTTTCTGTGATCCTGGGCCCCCTATGTTTGGTATCAACTTGTTTAGTACAGAGGTCCTTTTTTCAGCCTTTCCACATGCTTCCTGAACGTGTCGTCCGAATGAAAGTCTGTTGTCTAACGTAATTCCTAAATATTTCACGGTCTTTTGTGGTTTTATTTCGGAGCCATTGTACTCGAATAGTATGTTGTTTCTGTATCTCTGTCCCCTCAAGATTATCGCTTCCGTTTTCTGCTGCAAATTTTAAATCATTTTCTTCTATCCATCCCGCGGTTCTCTTTATTGCTTGGTTTACTTTTTCTATTATGCCCCAATCGCCTTCGAATAGTAAGAGCAGATAGTCCGCGTATGCAATCGCCTTTACTCCTCTCTCTTTGTTTATTTCTAGTACCCCGTTATATAATATATTTCATAGTGAGGGTCCCAGAACTGACCCCTGGGGTACTCTCGCGGTCATTTTCATCTTCTTTTTCTTTGATGTGCATACGGTTCTTTCAGATAGGTAGTCCTTTATTATGTTGGACAAATATTCCGGAGCCCCACATTCGACTATTCTGTCTAAAATGAGACCCCAGTTTGCTGAGTTAAAAGCGTTTTTTATGTCCAACAGATCAAGGACTACCCACCTTTTCTTGCTTGCCTTTGCCGAGTCCTTTATCCAGGTTGCGGCATCTACTGTCAATCTGCCTTTCCGGAATCAGTACTGTTGATTAGTTAACGCTCTCTCATCTTCCAGTCTCCTCTTGATAAGTCTTTCGTAGAACTTACCAAGGCAGTCCAGGAGGTATATTGGCCGATAAGAGGCTGCTGAATCGGAGGGCTTCCCAGGCTTCAGGAGTAGAACAAAGTTCGCTTCCTTTAAGTCCCCGGAAAACTCTTGCTTCTGCAGTAGGTCATTACATATTCTTCTGATCAAACCTGGTTTCTCTGTTGCTATTATATTGATTGCCTCTGGCCCGTCGGGGCCGGGAGCTTTCCCCGCCTTCATCTCCTGAACAGCTGTTTTATTTTCATCTTTCGTGAACTCTACCATTGTTGGAAAAACCTTGACAAAGTTTTGGACTGTCTTCGTAGGGAAGAGGAGTTCAGCTGATTCCATCCGCTGGTCTTCGTCAAGTTTATATGGGGCCATTATTTTCAAGGACTTCATGGTAATTTTATATGCGTCGTCCCATATATCCTCATCTAAAGCTTTAATCAGGGCCTGCCACTTTTCTTTTTTACTTTGTTTTATTGCTTTGTTTAATTTTTTCTTCCGTTCTTTGTATATTTTATTTAGCTTGAGGTTGCTCGAGGCTTCTGGTGTAATTCCTTCGAGTTCTGAGGCATTTCTCCCGTAGATCTTCAATCTCATCCGTCCACCAGTAGGGTTTTTTGGTTGTTTTTCTTTTCACGGTGCCCAACTTTTCTGCGCTCTCGAGTACTCCTCTCAGTTGGCCAAGGTCAGAAATCTCTTCCTCATTTATCTTTCTGACCTCCGATAGGTACGTATTTTTGTTAAAATAAGTTTCAGTATATCCTATCGGCCGCCTTTTTCCCCCTTTAACCTTGATTTCATATTTGATGTATCGGTGGTAGGTAAATAACTGATCGTCGAGAACATCCCAATCGTGGACTCTTCTTGACAGCTCTTCGCTTGCAATAGTAACGTCAATATGCGTTTGACTGGCCCCTCTTACGAACGTAGGTTTATTATTGTTTAGAACTTGGAGGCCAGTCTGGGCTATCCACTCATTCCAGAGTTTCCCCTTTTGGTTGTTTAATGGGGAACCACACAAACTACCATTCGCATTGATCTCCCCGGCGATCATTTATTTTTCGTTCGCGGCGGTATTCATTATCTCATCTACTATGTCTTTATATCTAGGTAGAGGGATATTCGGAGGCACGTAACATGCTAGGAGGCTGAAGTCCCTAAGTCTGATGAGAACATGATTCCCCCCCTGATAATAACACGCACTCCCACATCCCCATTTCTAACGAGCACCGCCACGTTTTGCTCGCTGTCTTGTACCCACCCACCGACCGATATAATTTTCTTATTTGGTTCGGAGACGATGAGCTGATCTGTTTATAGCTTGCAGGCTTTTGCGTAGACAAGATCGTGCGATCTGCGCGCTCTGCCCACGTTCACCTGTGGTATTCTTATACCAGGTTGATCCTTGAGGTCCATTTAGGTTCAGTTCCCTGAGGTCTCATCTGCAGCGGATTCGCATCCTATTATTAAGTTAAAATGTCTAAGAAGTGAGATGAATAAATAAATAGGTATAGATAAAATCAATAAACAAATAAAAGAAATAAAATGTAAGTTAAGAAACCAGAACTGCTAAATCACCAATAATAAAAAGACAGCGTCAGCAAGCTTCACCTCGACCACACCTCGGCGTCACCGAGCTTATAAATAAACTTTTGCATTGTATAGCGTCACTCTTATTTTGCATTTAACTGTAGTAAGTAGTCCCTTGTCAATAAAGTTCTTTTTAAAAACGTTGTTCTTGGACTTAGAAACTTCACTGGCGCAGTCAGTAGGATTTTTCGGGAATTACGTCGCAAAATTACGTTACAAAAATCGAACGATTTCGCGAGTAGTTTTGTCGTTTTAACGATTTACCGGAAAACCGAACTTTTTGTGAAAGTGTCCAAGATCAGCTTTAGACAAGGTATCACCAAGACCTGGGGAGAGAACAAGAATCGTCGAACCCTAGAGGCAGTAGATTTTAAGCAGTAGTTCAACGAGACCTGGGAGAAGAACAAAATCGTCGAATCCTATAGGCAGAAATGTTGAAATTCTACATTTTAATGTAAGTGTTTCCTATTTTTTTCCATTTTATATTTCCATTTTATATTTTCCTATACATATTTGAGAATACTTATAGTCAGAGAGCTAACGACAGTAAATGATTTTTTTTAAGATTTTATGATTTTACAAGATTTTTATTTTTAAATAAGAAAAAGATTATTATTACGATATTATATTATTATATTTTTGAAAATATTTGATTATATTGAAGTGAAATATATTTAATATTTTATTACAATTTGATATAGTATCTGAACAAAAAGAATAAATATTTAATGAGTGAAACTGATAGTAATTTAGATTTAAGTAGCCTTGTAGCAGAATTAAATTCAATTTTAGAACCAAATAGTAATAAAGATAACGAAATGGCTCAAACAAACTACCAATTGTTAAAACTATACTTAGATTCTATCCCAGCATATGATGGTAATCCACATACTTTAACCATATTTATTGAAAATTGTGAAAATTTAATAACTAATTTTGCTAGCCAAACAGATGGCACTTTGAATACATTTTTACTTCGAGCTATATTAGGTAAATTAAATGGAAGAGCTCAAATGTTAATAGGCTCTAGGACAGAATTAAATACATGGCAACTTGTAAAGAATGCCCTAAATCTTAGTTTTGGAGATCAGAGAGATCTCGATTGCCTTATCCAAGACCTGATAACGTTGAGGCCTTTCAAAAATGAAACCCCTTATAATTTCGGCATGCGATGCCAAGAAACACGTAGTTTAGTAGCACAAAAATTAAATACCCTTAATATTAAAGCACCAGAAAAATTAATTAGAATACAAAGTTACGATGACTTATGTTTAAAAACTTACATTAGAGGCTTACCCTTATCGTTACAAACAAATATTAGATTGAGAAACCCAGACAGTTTAGAGAAAGCTATGTGCTTCGTTATAGAAGAAGAGAATTTTCTATATTCGTTACAACGCGGAAATAATTTAAACGGGTAAAGTAATAAGTAAGAATAGACGATGTTTGATGGCAATTTTTTTATAGGGTAATAAGCTGCATATTTGTATATATTATATTTGTATTTTGTATTTGTATATATTTCTATAAATCTTTTAAAGTAACCAGTTGGTGGAGCACAACAATATTTTCTTCCTTGCATGTAGTCAGAAAATTTCCCGAAGGGGATGGATGTAAAGGTTTATCAACATCCAATATTGAGATCAAGACATATTCATTTAATTCTTAAATGTACTAGAAACAAAACCAAAACATACACATTTGTTTACATTTTAGGATGGATGGATAATGGTCAATAGTGAATGTGAGTAACTCTTAAGCTATTTTTTTCATTGCATACAGTCTCACATACACGTATAATTTTCTTTTATTAAATATAATGTAAATACATAAAATTTTGGGATAAATTAGGATTAATTATTTTTTTAAATTTAAATACATATTAATTAGGTAAAGTTTTTAATATTTCTATGTAGAGTAAATGGTAAAGTAGAGTATTGAATAAGTTAAATTACTTTTTCTACAAAGACTAACTAAGCTTTCTTAACTACAAATAGAGATTATCTATAGAAGTTTATATTTTTAAGGATAAAACAACATAACTCATGCTTTCACGGTCAATCGAACGTAAATATAAATATCATACGCACAATAAAGTCATTATCTTGCATTTTTTTTCTCCTCGCTTCTACATGTAAATAAATAGTATATTCATGTAACTAGACACTTATATGCATATTATGTAATTGTAGACAGTTTTAAAAATACTTTTAATTGTTTTATGTGCTGACGCATTGCAAAAAAAATCTTGTTTTATCCTTAAAAATATAAACTTCTATAGATAATCTCTATTTGTAGTTAAGAAAGCTTAGTTAGTCTTTGTAGAAAAAGTAATTTAACTTATTCAATACTCTACTTTACCATTTACTCTACATAGAAATATTAAAAACTTTACCTAATTAATATGTATTTAAATTTAAAAAAATAATTAATCCTAATTTATCCCAAAATTTTATGTATTTACATTATATTTAATAAAAGAAAATTATACGTGTATGTGAGACTGTATGCAATGAAAAAAATAGCTTAAGAGTTACTCACATTCACTATTGACCATTATCCATCGTTTCCATGGTTCCTCTTGCAGCTGGGCGTGGACCCAAGACTCCAACCTTCGTCCTTGTCGACGTCTGCTACTGCGTGGCTGCTCTCCAACTCCATATTGTCCATATAGTCATATATTAATATGTTAATATGGGGATTGGTACTTTACCCCAAATTTCCTCCGTTTTTTCCAATTCTCCATCGCCATTCTTCCTGTTCTCTACCTCAGAAGTCCAGTTCGTCTCTCTCAGGTCGCCATATAATAGAATACGTTGTCGTATTCTGGAGATGAACCTCGCTAGGGGTAGGAATACACTAAGTACTCATAATATGTTTATTTAATCACTATTACGCTAGTAACTAGTTGGTGTGCTTAAAGTAAAACCATCTGCGAGTGCATCTGGATTAAGAATGATATTTAATTAACGAATCAATTAGAAAATCACGATGCCTTCGTATATAAGTATATAAACAAATATATTGCCGACTCAGCTTGACCACGACATACGAAACTGGTGCTTCTAACAAATCTAGGTCACCTACTAAAATGTAAACAAATGTGTATGTTTTGGTTTTGTTTCTAGTACATTTAAGAATTAAATGAATATGTCTTGATCTCAATATTGGATGTTGATAAACCTTTACAAAGTTACTGATGATTCTGCAATATATACAAAATCATATCGTTTCCCGGAAGTTCACCGAGAAGAAGTTAAATCCCAAATAAATAAGATGTTGGCAGAAGGTATAATAGAAGATAGCAATTCAGCGTTTTCGAGTCCCATTTGGGTGGTCCCGAAAAAACAAGATGCTACAGGAAAAAGAAAATGGCGTCTAGTAATAGATTACAGAAAGTTAAACGAGAGAACCGTAGATGATAAATACCCATTACCAAACATAACAGAAATTTTAGATAAATTAGGAAGAGCAAATTATTTTTCGACACTAGATCTTGCAAGTGGCTTCCACCAAATAGAAGTAGACCCACAAGATGTTGAAAAAACAGCCTTTAGTACCCCACAAGGTCACTTTCAATTTAAAAGAATGCCTTTTGGTTTGAAAAATGCACCCTCAACTTTTCAGAGAGTAATAGACAATGTTTTAAGAGGACTAACAGACGAAACATGTATAGTATATTTAGACGATATTTTAATTTATAGCACATCTTTACAAGAGCACCTTGAAAAATTAAAAATAGTTTTCGAAAGACTTAGAAAAAGTAATTTAAAGGTACAATTAGACAAGTCAAAATTTTTACAAAAAACAGTTATGTATTTAGGACATGTAATTACCCCTCAAGGCGTAAAACCAAACCCTGATAAAATCGCAGCTATAAAAAGATTTCCCATTCCAAAAACCCAAACTGAAATAAAAAGCTTTTTAGGATTACTAGGTTACTATAGACGATTTATAAAAGATTTTGCAAAAATTACTAAACCAATGACCAAATGTTTGAAAAAAGGTTCTAAAGTAAACCACAATAAAGATTTTATTGACTGTTTCGAAACTTGTAAACAAATCTTAACAAATGACCCTATTTTACAATACCCAAATTTTAGCGAACCATTTATATTAACGACAGATGCTAGCAATTATGCAATTGGAGCCGTATTATCACAAGGAAATGTACCAAATGATCGACCCATCGCATACGCCTCAAGAACACTAAATAAATCAGAGACAAATTATTCAACTATAGAAAAGGAGCTATTAGCAATTGTATGGGCCTGTAAACATTTTAGACCATACCTTTACGGAAGAAAATTTTTCATATACACGGATCACAAACCATTATCTTGGCTTTTTAGTCTAAAGGAGCCAAACTCAAAATTAATACGTTGGCGTCTAAAACTAGAAGAATTCGATTATAAAAATATTTATAAAAAAGGAAAACACAATACAAACGCAGACTGTCTATCTCGCATTACAATTAACGCATTAGAAGATGAATCAATAATAAATAATCCTGGAGACGTAGACGAAGATATTTTAAAGTACCTCCAAAATTTTTCAGAGAATCCATTAGAACCACAACCTTCAACAAGTGACAATAACGAATCGAGACGTATTAACATTATTTCTGACATAAGAATACCTCCAGACAAAATAAATACACAAGACGAAAGCTCAGACGAATCTACACAACATACAACCGCAAACGAAACAACGAATCAAGGAATACCCATTTTAGACGAAATAATAAATAACAAAGTTCACCAAATCTTAGTATACCCTAACGTTTACCCAAAAACCGATATAACTCATGAAACTTATCAAAACCATAAAATAATTAAAGTAAAAATCCCTGAAACTGATAATGAAAAAGATATTTTTGAATTTCTTATGGCATACACAGACCTTAACACTAAATTTTATTTGTACTTCAGTAAAGACAACCTGTATAATGATTTTAATAGATATTACCTAAAACATTTTTCTGAAAATGGTCCGAAACTAATTAAATGCACTAGATTAATTAATACAGTAGCAAACGAAGAGGAACAAATAATTTTATTAAAAAACTACCACGAAGGAAAAACTAACCATAGAGGAATTAACGAAACATTTGAAAAATTACGTCAAAATTATTACTGGAAAAATATGAAGACAACTATTACTAATTACATTAACGAATGTTCTATTTGCCAAAAAAATAAATATGGTAGACACACCCCTTATGTCCCACTAATGCTTACGGAAACCGCCAGCAAACCTTTTCAAATTATTCATATAGATATTTTTACATATGACGGTAACAAATATTTGACCCTCACAGACGCATTTACTAAATTTGCTCAAGCTTATTCTATTCCAGGTAAAAACGCAATTCACATTACGAAATCCTTAATAAAATACTTCACTTCTTTCGGCATTCCCCAATTAATAGTAGCAGACAAAGGTAGAGAATTTAATAATGAAGTAATAAAAGATTTATTAGCAATTCACAAAATCAAAGTTCATTTTACTACTCCTGGTCACCATGAATCAAATTCAATAGCTGAACGAATACACTCTACACTAATCGAACATTTAAGACTTCTAAAACAAACGTATCCTAACGAAGATGACCTAATGGACTATGCTCTTATAGCTTACAATAATTCTATTCATAGTTCCACAAAATTTACTCCATTTGAACTAACTTTCGGACATACAGATTCTAGAAACCCCAACGAACTATTTCTTTCCCAAAATTTCTATTCAGAATATATAAATAATCATAAAGACAAATTAAAACACGTTTACCAAAATGTACATGAAACTCTAACACAAAATAAAACTAAAGTAATTGATAAACGAAACGATCAAGGAGAAATAAATTCAGAATTTAAAATTGGACAAGTAGTTTATAAAGTTAATACCCAAAAACGTAACAAAAAACATCAACCATACTTAGGTCCCTACAAAATAACCAAAATTCTTGACAGAAACCGAGTAGAACTTGTACGACAAAGACTTAAATATAAAAAAGACATTAACCAGACAGAAATTATACATATTAAAGAACTAAAGAAACCTCCCGTTGCAGGTTCACCCTCTGGACAACAAACGTCGACGCAAGACGAGACACATCCAAATTTCATAACTTAAATGACAATCCCGGACTTTTACCCCTTCATTTAGGCACAGCCCGAATTCAGACAGATGTTTGGACTTTTATACATATCTATGACATTACAAACATTACTACAAATTTCCTTACTCTACAAAATCAATATAATTCCATGATAAATACCCTTTCAAATACTTCTCAAATTCTAAGCTTTAATAAAGAATTTCAAGACTCCTATCATCTAATCCAAATTTTAGAAAACAAAATTTATCTCGAATTAAGACAATTAAATCCCTTTTGGAATACCAGATCTAAAAGATCTCTATTTGATGGTGTAGGTTCCGCAATCAAATTTATAACCGGAAACCTAGACCAAAACGATGCAAAACGCTACGACGACGCTATATCAACTATAACAAATAATCAAAATAATATTAAAACTATAGTTAAAAACCAAATCACCTTATTAAGATCTTCAATAAAGAATTTTGAAAATAATACAAAAATCTTAGCCCATAACCAGTTAATTTTAAGTTCACGCATAACAGAAGTTCAAAACTTAATTAAAGATATAAAAATGGAAAAAGTTGAGACATTTCATTATTTTGCACTAGAAAGACTTGTGTCACAATTTTACACTAGTTTCCAAATTATTTATGATCTACTAGAAAAAATCGAAGTTGCTATCAGCTTTTCGAAATTAAATACATTTCATAATTCGATAGCCGACCCAGATGAACTATTTCTCGAAATATTAAACGTTAGTAAATTCCTTAAAAATAACAAATTCCCTTTTGAATTATCTTTGCAAAATATTTTGTTGTTCGAAAAAATAATAAAAATAAAAAGTTATAGTAAAGCAAATAAAATAATTTTTGTACTTGAATTACCCATTGTTGAGATCAATGACTATGATTATTATCATCTTTATTCCTTTCCGACCCGATACCAAACTCATTTTAGAACAATTATTCCAAAATCCAAGTTCCTACTTTCCAATCGATACCAATATGCACTTGCCAACGTTCAATGTCAAAAATTGTTAGAAGAAGAATATTTATGCCACGATGTCCAGTCCATTGAAGTAACACCAACAGCCCCTTGCGAAGTTCAACTAATACAGTACTCAAAATTTGTAAATCAATGTCAATCAGTGCCAACAGAAATTAACAATATAAAAATTCAAAAACTTGAAAACAATAAGTGGATCGTAATAACTCTAAACAAAGTGATTAGTATTCAAAAATGCGACAAAAATTCGGACAATATTCCATTAAACGGTAGTTACTTAATCGAACTCAATAGTGCGTGCGAAATTTATATAGACAATTACGTTTTAAAATCATTTGAACTAAAAACTCCAAACTTTGTTAAAATGGAACTGCCAAATTTAGAAGTGTTACTAAAAACCCCGGTCAGTGATCTAAACTTTAAAACAATAAAAATAGACTCAATAAAATTAGACGAATTAAATAATGTTCAAAGTGCTTTAGCAGATCAAGAAAACAAAATAGACAATCTAGACACAGTTCCCATTCATTTTCAACATGTCAGTTTTTATACCATAATTTTATATGTCATAGCAATCATCTTCCTTGTCTACACCATTTGGCAAATATACAGAAAAAATACGAATCCAGAATCACCAAAGGAATCCACAGAACAAGAAAAGAAGGTACCAGAAAATTTTCCATTTCTTCGAACTATGCTACCCCATAGTTCTCATCTAGCCCCGGAGGAGTTAAGAAACCAGAACTGCTAAATCACCAATAATAAAAAGACAGCGTCAGCAAGCTTCACCTCGACCACACCTCGGCGTCACCGAGCTTATAAATAAACTTTTGCATTGTATAGCGTCACTCTTATTTTGCATTTAACTGTAGTAAGTAGTCCCTTGTCAATAAAGTTCTTTTTAAAAACGTTGTTCTTGGACTTAGAAACTTCACTTGTATATACACTCAGATGCAAAAAAATCGATCCACTAAAAATTTGGTCATGTTTGAAGTTTCGAATTTCCTAAACCTATTGTTGGACTTAAGTGATTTTTTTACCACGTTATAGCCTTATTCATTGACAATATCGCTGTAATAATATTGTTGCTAGACAGCCAAACTGTCATTGTATACCGGGTGTACGAATCAAACTGTGCCTTTTTCTCAAAGTTCGCATCACCCTGTGGACTATTCTAGCATATATAAAATACAGAAATTAAAACCTAACTATAGCCCCAGGTTTTCTTAACATTTTGTCTTTCGATTCATTCGCTTATATTGGATAACGAAAAAGTTAGGCACTTTAACAACTGGCCATGTTCGCCATCAGTACAGGGTGTTTCTAAATAAGTGTGACAAACTTTAGGGGGTAATTTTACATGAGAAAATAATCACAATTTGCTTTATAAATTCCACGACAAGAGCTCTGTTTTCTGCAGTTACATGTGCATGTTTTACTTTTCGTGTGCTTGAAACCAAAGACTCAATGCCAATTACATCACTTACAAGTTTTTTAGGACTGCAGTTTTCTTGTGTGGGCTATTTGGGAGGCTACGTTTAACTTTGTTCACAGCTTTTCCAAAGGTCCGAGGGGAATTGTAAGTTCCTATTGGTGATTCCGTTGCTTTACTCGTTGATTCAGCAGATGCAAGAAGTTTCTTTCTCTCCCTGTGAGCTTTGACTCTGTCATTTACTTTATTTCTGACCTGTTGCTGCAATTGGGGATTAGTTTTTAAGATTTCCTTTTTCTTCAATCTTCGTAACTTGTCTCTTTCCCTTTCTTTCCTTTTGAGAGCCTCCCACTTCTCTGGATCTTTCTTTGTTTTCTCTCTATGTTTTTTTACACGATCCTTGACTGGAGCCATATTCTGAAAAAAAAATCAACACGTGAAACTTAATTGCATAACCATCAAGAAAGCTTTAAATAATCTCTAAAATGTACAGGATTGGCATTGTGCCTCATAGGCTAACTGCATGCTTGATTGGCAGTCGGCACAGTTGTAACCAGTATTGAGATCTGACAATTAATATGGTAATCTATACCTAATGTGACTTTTTTTAATGTTGGTTTTTAACTATGGAATGCCAAAATAGAAATAAAGAAAGGCAGATCTTGAATTTAACTTCATTACAAAGCCTAGGTATACCTAGTGAGTAGAAAGGTTTAGGCTAGTAGGGTATAACATCGTGATTTGTAAAATTGATAAAATAAGGTAATGGATTAATTATTATCATGCAATAAACTTTTATAAGAAGAAATTTCTTTTGGGGTTACTGAAAATATTAACAAAGCCTCGTAAGATTGAATAAACACAGAAATTATCAATGGTTGATTGATGATTACTTTGTTACAGGTGTTACATGGATGAAATGTAACACCCGTACATAATGAATTAAAGAAATTACAAGATGTTACTAACTATAAACATAACCTCACTTTTACCAGAGGGTTTGGCAAACAAAAATTTTACTTGGTTCCTATTGAAACTTTAATATGTTTTGTGTTAGGGGTGTTACAATATGCAATGATTTCTTTAGATTATTTATAAGAACAGAAATATTATACTTACAGAAACAATAACAATGTGGAGTTGTTGATAAAGCTTTGCTCTTCACTATTTCAGAACAACAATCAATATCAGCTGTTTTCACTGTTCCATTACCAAGCCTGTTAAAGTAAACAAAAAATCCCTTAACTCCCTACCAACCAGCTAGTAATTTTAAAATTGCTGTAAAACAAATTAAATCAAGTTAAAAAAAATCATTCAGTTATTGAAAGATTACACTTTTCTGTAGTGGAAAATTGATGTTAAACCATTTTATTAGAACTTTTAATTTTATAATGTGAGGGCCATTTTTGCTGGAATTACCCTTTAGCTGGTTTTATTAATGGTATCAAGAACAAAGCGATAAATATTTTTTTGAATTAGATTAATTTATATGATAAAGGTGTCATTTGGACAATTATGCCCACAGGATTTAATTGATAAATTTACAGAGCATTGCTTTTGATAATAAAGGTATTTGTATGTGTTTATTTATGGTATTTCTATTTATTTCCTTTTCCTATTTTTATCCCGATAAGGATCAACTAAGAGATACTGAAACCACGAGAGAAGATAAGTATAACATAAGATAATTTAGACATTTTTTTTGGGTCTACCCCAAAATCCCGACAGCCAAAATCCCGACACGCCAGAATCCCGACAGGCCAGAATTCCGACAGGTTTAATAAGTTTCTTTTTAACATATAATTATATTTATTTCTTGTTTTTTGTTTATGGCCATCTGTTTTTTATTTTTTGTTTAAACAAAAGTATTTTGTATTAAAAGTATTAAACAAAAGTCGGAATTTTTACTTATGCGAGGATTGTTGCATGTCGGGATTTTGGTCTGTCGGGATTCTGGCGTGTCGGGATTCTGGCGTGTCGGTGTTTTGGCCGTCGGGATTTTGGCTGTCGGGATTTTGGCTGTCGGGATTTTGGGCGGCACCGATTTTTTTTATATTATAAAAAAGGCACCCTGAGATTTTTTCTTAATTTTTTGTATGATTTGCGACAATTGGATAATTGATTAAATAATTAAATAACTAATCAAATAAATAATAATTAATATAAAAGTAATAGAAAGCAGATCATAACAATAAGTAAGTCAATATGTTGACTAACAAGATAAATATCTACTTTAGAATTGATCAAAAATCTTGAATTTTGTAATACTGGTTTTGAAATGCTAAGCAACTGCTTTTTATTTTTGTCATTTGTCATGAAATCTTTTTTAACGTCATGAAATCTTTTTTAAAGCACTAAGTTTTGTGGTTGGATTGGAAATATCAATATCTTTATTTACCATTTTTTCTACGTGTTCGCTCAATGATTTTGAGGATTATCAGGGTAATAATCAAAAGCAATCATACTGTTCTTAACAGAATGTTTATTAGCAATTGAAACATATTGAGCGACAATGTCTTTGATTGTTTTTGACTCCACATAACTCGATGAAGCACGTAGCCCTCATCAACAACATTAACTTTTTCATCTGAAATAAGTGAGATAGATAGATAGACAGATAATTTTATTAGCCCTTGGTTACATACACGTATGTATAGTGCATTTAAAAAAAAATACAATAAACTTTACAACACTAGGTACAGTTACAAACAAAAGTAATATATAGTACAAGACAAATAAATAATAAGTTGCCAACAATTATTCTATAAATCATGTCAAATACAAAAATTAAAATTCGCCCCAGATATTGGACATCTTCTAAATAATTAGAGCTAAGCATTCTATAAATTCACGTACTGAATCAAAGGCATGGCTTATTAAGAATTGCTTTAAGTTTTTTGAAAAGTTCTTAGTGAATTAAAATTTTTAAAACTAGATGGTAGTGTATTAAAAAGTACGGAGCCAGCATATTCGAGATTTTCTAAAATTAGTATGAATATGGCGGGGAAGATAAATATGCTCGATTCAATTTTAAACAAGTATTGTTTACGTGTTCACGAACATTTAAAGTACTGTCCACAATCGTGCCAAGAAACTTAGTACTAGCAACTGATTTAATAGTTATTGTATAGTCATTGTATACTGAGTGTACGAATCAAACTGTGTTCTTTTTCTCAAAGTTCGCATCACCTTGTGGACTATTCTAGCACTTATAAAATACTGAAATTAAAACCTAACTATAGCCTCAGGTTTTCTTAACATTTTGTCTTTCGATTCATTCGCTTATGTTAGATAATAAAAAAGTTAGGTAATTTAACAACTGGCCATGTTTGTCATCAGTACAGGGTTCTTTTGAAATAAGTGTGGCAAACTTTAAGGGGTAATTTTACACATGAAAATAATGACAGTTTGCTTAATAATCATATGTCCGCAAAGGCTTCGTTTTCGAGATACGAGATGTTCAATATTTTTTTACAAACTAACAATTTATTTATTGCTTTAAAACCAGTTGAGATATGCAAATCAAATTTGGTGGGTTTTAAGACGTAGTTATTGCACATTTTTTGACACACAATTAAGAATTTTATATTCACCATTGGCGTGCGTACGGGTAATATTATGGGTCATAATACCCGTTTGCGCGCCAATGGTGAATATAAAATTCTTAATTGTATGTCAAAAAATGTGCAATAACTACGTCTTAAAACCCACCAAATTTGATTTGCATATATCAACTGGTTTTAAAGCAATAAATAAATTGTCAGTTTGTAAAAAAATATTGAACATCCCGTATCTCGGAATCTAAGCGTTTGCGGACATATGATTATTAAGCAAACTGTCATTATTTTCATGTGTAAAATTACCCCTTAAAGTTTGCCACACTTATTTCAAAAGAACCCTGTACTGATGACAAACATGGCCAGTTGTTAAATTACCTAACTTTTTTATTATCTAACATAAGCGAATGAATCGAAAGACAAAATGTTAAGAAAACCTGAGGCTATAGTTAGGTTTTAATTTCAGTATTTTATAAGTGCTAGAATAGTCCACAAGGTGATGCGAACTTTGAGAAAAAGAACACAGTTTGATTCGTACACTCAGTATACAATGACTATACAATAACTATTAAATCAGTTGCTAGTACTAAGTTTCTTGGCACGATTGTGGACAGTACTTTAAATGTTCGTGAACACGTAAACAATACTTGTTTAAAATTGAATCGAGCATATTTATCTTCCCCGCCATATTCATACTAATTTTAGAAAATCTCGAATATGCTGGCTCCGTACTTTTTAATACACTACCATCTAGTTTTAAAAATTTTAATTCACTAAGAACTTTTCAAAAAACTTAAAGCAATTCTTAATAAGCCATGCCTTTGATTCAGTACGTGAATTTATAGAATGCTTAGCTCTAATTATTTAGAAGATGTCCAATATCTGGGGCGAATTTTAATTTTTGTATTTGACATGATTTATAGAATAATTGTTGGCAACTTATTATTTATTTGTCTTGTACTATATATTACTTTTGTTTGTAACTATACCTAGTGTTGTAAAGTTTATTGTATTTTTTTTTAAATGCACTATACATACGTGTATGTAACCAAGGGTTAATAAAATTATCTGTCTATCTATCTATCTCACTTATTTCAGATGAAAAAGTTAATGTTGTTGGATATAATTTTCTTATTTGGTTCGGAGACGATGAGCTGATCTGTTTATAGCTTGCAGGCTTTTGCGTAGACAAGATCGTGCGATCTGCGCGCTCTGCCCACGTTCACCTGCGGTATTCTTATACCAGGTTGATCCTTGAGGTCCATTTAGGTTCAGTTCCCTGAGGTCTCATCTGCAGCGGATTCGCATCCTATTATTAAGTTAAAATGTCTAAGAAGTGAGATGAATAAATAAATAGGTATAGATAAAATCAATAAACAAATAAAAGAAATAAAATGTATATACACTCAGATGCAAAAAAATCGATCCACTAAAAATTTGGTCATGTTTGAAGTTTCGAATTTCCTAAACCTATTGTTGGACTTAAGTGATTTTTTTACCACGTTATAGCCTTATTCATTGACAATATCGCTGTAATAATATTGTTGCTAGACAGCCAAACTGTCATTGTATACCGGGTGTACGAATCAAACTGTGCCTTTTTCTCAAAGTTCGCATCACCCTGTGGACTATTCTAGCATATATAAAATACAGAAATTAAAACCTAACTATAGCCCCAGGTTTTCTTAACATTTTGTCTTTCGATTCATTCGCTTATATTGGATAACGAAAAAGTTAGACACTTTAACAACTGGCCATGTTCGCCATCAGTACAGGGTGTTTCTAAATAAGTGTGACAAACTTTAGGGGGTAATTTTACATGAGAAAATAATCACAATTTGCTTTATAAATTCCACGACAAGAGCTCTGTTTTCTGCAGTTACATGTGCATGTTTTACTTTTCGTGTGCTTGAAACCAAAGACTCAATGCCAATTACATCACTTACAAGTTTTTTAGGACTGCAGTTTTCTTGTGTGGGCTATTTGGGAGGCTACGTTTAACTTTGTTCACAGCTTTTCCAAAGGTCCGAGGGGAATTGTAAGTTCCTATTGGTGATTCCGTTGCTTTACTCGTTGATTCAGCAGATGCAAGAAGTTTCTTTCTCTCCCTGTGAGCTTTGACTCTGTCATTTACTTTATTTCTGACCTGTTGCTGCAATTGGGGATTAGTTTTTAAGATTTCCTTTTTCTTCAATCTTCGTAACTTGTCTCTTTCCCTTTCTTTCCTTTTGAGAGCCTCCCACTTCTCTGGATCTTTTTTTGTTTTCTCTCTATGTTTTTTTACACGATCCTTGACTGGAGCCATATTCTGAAAAAAAAAAAATCAACACGTGAAACTTAATTGCATAACCATCAAGAAAGCTTTAAATAATCTCTAAAATGTACAGGATTGGCATTGTGCCTCATAGGCTAACTGCATGCTTGATTGGCAGTCGGCACAGTTGTAACCAGTATTGAGATCTGACAATTAATATGGTAATCTATACCTAATGTGACTTTTTTTAATGTTGGTTTTTAACTATGGAATGCCAAAATAGAAATAAAGAAAGGCAGATCTTGAATTTAACTTCATTACAAAGCCTAGGTATACCTAGTGAGTAGAAAGGTTTAGGCTAGTAGGGTATAACATCGTGATTTGTAAAATTGATAAAATAAGGTAATGGATTAATTATTATCATGCAATAAACTTTTATAAGAAGAAATTTCTTTTGGGGTTACTGAAAATATTAACAAAGCCTCGTAAGATTGAATAAACACAGAAATTATCAATGGTTGATTGATGATTACTTTGTTACAGGTGTTACATGGATGAAATGTAACACCCGTACATAATGAATTAAAGAAATTACAAGATGTTACTAACTATAAACATAACCTCACTTTTACCAGAGGGTTTGGCAAACAAAAATTTTACTTGGTTCCTATTGAAACTTTAATATGTTTTGTGTTAGGGGTGTTACAATATGCAATGATTTCTTTAGATTATTTATAAGAACAGAAATATTATACTTACAGAAACAATAACAATGTGGAGTTGTTGATAAAGCTTTGCTCTTCACTATTTCAGAACAACAATCAATATCAGCTGTTTTCACTGTTCCATTACCAACCCTGTTAAAGTAAACAAAAAACCCCTTAACTCCCTACCAACCAGCTAGTAATTTTAAAATTGCTGTAAAACAAATTAAATCAAGTTAAAAAAAATCATTCAGTTATTGAAAGATTACACTTTTCTGTAGTGGAAAATTGATGTTAAACCATTTTATTAGAACTTTTAATTTTATAATGTGAGGGCCATTTTTGCTGGAATTACCCTTTAGCTGGTTTTATTAATGGTATCAAGAACAAAGCGATAAATATTTTTTTGAATTAGATTAATTTATATGATAAAGGTGTCATTTGGACAATTATGCCCACAGGATTTAATTGATAAATTTACAGAGCATTGCTTTTGATAATAAAGGTATTTGTATGTGTTTATTTATGGTATTTCTATTTATTTCCTTTTCCTATTTTTATCCCGATAAGGATCAACTAAGAGATACTGAAACCACGAGAGAAGATAAGTATAACATAAGATAATTTAGACATTTTTTTGGGTCTACCCCAAAATCCCGACAGCCAAAATCCCGACACGCCAGAATCCCGACAGGCCAGAATCCCGACAGGTTTAATAAGTTTCTTTTTAACAAATAATTATATTTATTTCTTGTTTTTTGTTTATGGCCATCTGTTTTTTATTTTTTGTTTAAACAAAAGTATTTTGTATTAAAAGTATTAAACAAAAGTCGGAATTTTTACTTATGCGAGGATTGTTGCATGTCGGGATTTTGGTCTGTCGGGATTCTGGCGTGTCGGGATTCTGGCGTGTCGGTGTTTTGGCCGTCGGGATTTTGGCTGTCGGGATTTTGGCTGTCGGGATTTTGGGCGGCACCGATTTTTTTTATATTATAAAAAAGGCACCCTGAGATTTTTTCTTAATTTTTTGTATGATTTGCGACAATTGGATAATTGATTAAATAATTAAATAACTAATCAAATAAATAATAATTAATATAAAAGTAATAGAAAGCAGATCATAACAATAAGTGAGTCAATATGTTGACTAACAAGATAAATATCTACTTTAGAATTGATCAAAAATCTTGAATTTTGTAATACTGGTTTTGAAATGCTAAGCAACTGCTTTTTATTTTTGTCATTTGTCATGAAATCTTTTTTAACGTCATGAAATCTTTTTTAAAGCACTAAGTTTTGTGGTTGGATTGGAAATATCAATATCTTTATTTACCATTTTTTCTACGTGTTCGCTCAATGATTTTGAGGATTATCAGGGTAATAATCAAAAGCAATCATACTGTTCTTAACAGAATGTTTATTAGCAATTGAAACATATTGAGCGACAATGTCTTTGATTGTTTTTGACTCCACATAACTCGATGAAGCACGTAGCCCTCATCAACAAAATTAACTTTTTCATCTGAAATAAGTGAGATAGATAGATAGACAGATAATTTTATTAGCCCTTGGTTACATACACGTATGTATAGTGCATTTAAAAAAAAAATACAATAAACTTTACAACACTAGGTACAGTTACAAACAAAAGTAATATATAGTACAAGACAAATAAATAATAAGTTGCCAACAATTATTCTATAAATCATGTCAAATACAAAAATTAAAATTCGCCCCAGATATTGGACATCTTCTAAATAATTAGAGCTAAGCATTCTATAAATTCACGTACTGAATCAAAGGCATGGCTTATTAAGAATTGCTTTAAGTTTTTTGAAAAGTTCTTAGTGAATTAAAATTTTTAAAACTAGATGGTAGTGTATTAAAAAGTACGGAGCCAGCATATTCGAGATTTTCTAAAATTAGTATGAATATGGCGGGGAAGATAAATATGCTCGATTCAATTTTAAACAAGTATTGTTTACGTGTTCACGAACATTTAAAGTACTGTCCACAATCGTGCCAAGAAACTTAGTACTAGCAACTGATTTAATAGTTATTGTATAGTCATTGTATACTGAGTGTACGAATCAAACTGTGTTCTTTTTCTCAAAGTTCGCATCACCTTGTGGACTATTCTAGCACTTATAAAATACTGAAATTAAAACCTAACTATAGCCTCAGGTTTTCTTAACATTTTGTCTTTCGATTCATTCGCTTATGTTAGATAATAAAAAAGTTAGGTAATTTAACAACTGGCCATGTTTGTCATCAGTACAGGGTTCTTTTGAAATAAGTGTGGCAAACTTTAAGGGGTAATTTTACACATGAAAATAATGACAGTTTGCTTAATAATCATATGTCCGCAAACGCTTAGATTCCGAGATACGGGATGTTCAATATTTTTTTACAAACTGACAATTTATTTATTGCTTTAAAACCAGTTGATATATGCAAATCAAATTTGGTGGGTTTTAAGACGTAGTTATTGCACATTTTTTGACATACAATTAAGAATTTTATATTCACCATTGGCGCGCAAACGGGTATTATGACCCATAATATTACCCGTACGCACGCCAATGGTGAATATAAAATTCTTAATTGTGTGTCAAAAAATGTGCAATAACTACGTCTTAAAACCCACCAAATTTGATTTGCATATCTCAACTGGTTTTAAAGCAATAAATAAATTGTTAGTTTGTAAAAAAATATTGAACATCTCGTATCTCGAAAACGAAGCCTTTGCGGACATATGATTATTAAGCAAACTGTCATTATTTTCATGTGTAAAATTACCCCTTAAAGTTTGCCACACTTATTTCAAAAGAACCCTGTACTGATGACAAACATGGCCAGTTGTTAAATTACCTAACTTTTTTATTATCTAACATAAGCGAATGAATCGAAAGACAAAATGTTAAGAAAACCTGAGGCTATAGTTAGGTTTTAATTTCAGTATTTTATAAGTGCTAGAATAGTCCACAAGGTGATGCGAACTTTGAGAAAAAGAACACAGTTTGATTCGTACACTCAGTATACAATGACTATACAATAACTATTAAATCAGTTGCTAGTACTAAGTTTCTTGTCACGATTGTGGACAGTACTTTAAATGTTCGTGAACACGTAAACAATACTTGTTTAAAATTGAATCGAGCATATTTATCTTCCCCGCCATATTCATACTAATTTTAGAAAATCTCGAATATGCTGGCTCCGTACTTTTTAATACACTACCATCTAGTTTTAAAAATTTTAATTCACTAAGAACTTTTCAAAAAACTTAAAGCAATTCTTAATAAGCCATGCCTTTGATTCAGTACGTGAATTTATAGAATGCTTAGCTCTAATTATTTAGAAGATGTCCAATATCTGGGGCGAATTTTAATTTTTGTATTTGACATGATTTATAGAATAATTGTTGGCAACTAATTATTTATTTGTCTTGTACTATATATTACTTTTGTTTGTAACTATACCTAGTGTTGTAAAGTTTATTGTATTTTTTTTTAAATGCACTATACATACGTGTATGTAACCAAGGGTTAATAAAATTATCTGTCTATCTATCTATCTCACTTATTTCAGATGAAAAAGTTAATGTTGTTGATGAGGGCTACGTGCTTCATCGAGTTATGTGGAGTCAAAAACAATCAAAGACATTGTCGCTCAATATGTTTGAATTGCTAATAAACATTCTGTTAAGAACAGTATGATTGCTTTTGATTATTACCCTGATAATCCTCAAAATCATTGAGCGAACACGTAGAAAAAATGGTAAATAAAGATATTGATATTTCCAATCCAACCACAAAACTTAGTGCTTTAAAAAAGATTTCATGACGTTAAAAAAGATTTCATGACAAATGACAAAAATAAAAAGCAGTTGCTTAGCATTTCAAAACCAGTATTACAAAATTCAAGATTTTTGATCAATTCTAAAGTAGATATTTATCTTGTTAGTCAACATATTGACTTACTTATTGTTATGATCTGCTTTCTATTACTTTTATATTAATTATTATTTATTTGATTAGTTATTTAATTATTTAATCAATTATCCAATTGTCGCAAATCATACAAAAAATTAAGAAAAAATCTCAGGGTGCCTTTTTTATAATATAAAAAAAATCGGTGCCGCCCAAAATCCCGACAGCCAAAATCCCGACAGCCAAAATCCCGACGGCCAAAACACCGACACGCCAGAATCCCGACACGCCAGAATCCCGACAGACCAAAATCCCGACATGCAACAATCCTCGCATAAGTAAAAATTCCGACTTTTGTTTAATACTTTTAATACAAAATACTTTTGTTTAAACAAAAAATAAAAAACAGATGGCCATAAACAAAAAACAAGAAATAAATATAATTATATGTTAAAAAGAAACTTATTAAACCTGTCGGGATTCTGGCGTGTCGGGATTTTGGCTGTCGGGATTTTGGGGTAGACCCAAAAAAAATGTCTAAATTATCTTATGTTATACTTATCTTCTCTCGTGGTTTCAGTATCTCTTAGTTGATCCTTATCGGGATAAAAATAGGAAAAGGAAATAAATAGAAATACCATAAATAAACACATACAAATACCTTTATTATCAAAAGCAATGCTCTGTAAATTTATCAATTAAATCCTGTGGGCATAATTGTCCAAATGACACCTTTATCATATAAATTAATCTAATTCAAAAAAATATTTATCGCTTTGTTCTTGATACCATTAATAAAACCAGCTAAAGGGTAATTCCAGCAAAAATGGCCCTCACATTATAAAATTAAAAGTTCTAATAAAATGGTTTAACATCAATTTTCCACTACAGAAAAGTGTAATCTTTCAATAACTGAATGATTTTTTTTAACTTGATTTAATTTGTTTTACAGCAATTTTAAAATTACTAGCTGGTTGGTAGGGAGTTAAGGGATTTTTTGTTTACTTTAACAGGGTTGGTAATGGAACAGTGAAAACAGCTGATATTGATTGTTGTTCTGAAATAGTGAAGAGCAAAGCTTTATCAACAACTCCACATTGTTATTGTTTCTGTAAGTATAATATTTCTGTTCTTATAAATAATCTAAAGAAATCATTGCATATTGTAACACCCCTAACACAAAACATATTAAAGTTTCAATAGGAACCAAGTAAAATTTTTGTTTGCCAAACCCTCTGGTAAAAGTGAGGTTATGTTTATAGTTAGTAACATCTTGTAATTTCTTTAATTCATTATGTACGGGTGTTACATTTCATCCATGTAACACCTGTAACAAAGTAATCATCAATCAACCATTGATAATTTCTGTGTTTATTCAATCTTACGAGGCTTTGTTAATATTTTCAGTAACCCCAAAAGAAATTTCTTCTATAAAAGTTTATTGCATGATAATAATTAATCCATTACCTTATTTTATCAATTTTACAAATCACGATGTTATACCCTACTAGCCTAAACCTTTCTACTCACTAGGTATACCTAGGCTTTGTAATGAAGTTAAATTCAAGATCTGCCTTTCTTTATTTCTATTTTGGCATTCCATAGTTAAAAACCAACATTAAAAAAAGTCACATTAGGTATAGATTACCATATTAATTGTCAGATCTCAATACTGGTTACAACTGTGCCGACTGCCAATCAAGCATGCAGTTAGCCTATGAGGCACAATGCCAATCCTGTACGATTATTTAAAGCTTTCTTGATGGTTATGCAATTAAGTTTCACGTGTTGATTTTTTTTTTTCAGAATATGGCTCCAGTCAAGGATCGTGTAAAAAAACATAGAGAGAAAACAAAAAAAGATCCAGAGAAGTGGGAGGCTCTCAAAAGGAAAGAAAGGGAAAGAGACAAGTTACGAAGATTGAAGAAAAAGGAAATCTTAAAAACTAATCCCCAATTGCAGCAACAGGTCAGAAATAAAGTAAATGACAGAGTCAAAGCTCACAGGGAGAGAAAGAAACTTCTTGCATCTGCTGAATCAACGAGTAAAGCAACGGAATCACCAATAGGAACTTACAATTCCCCTCGGACCTTTGGAAAAGCTGTGAACAAAGTTAAACGTAGCCTCCCAAATAGCCCACACAAGAAAACTGCAGTCCTAAAAAACTTGTAAGTGATGTAATTGGCATTGAGTCTTTGGTTTCAAGCACACGAAAAGTAAAACATGCACATGTAACTGCAGAAAACAGAGCTCTTGTCGTGGAATTTTTCTGTCGAGATGACATAAGTCGCCAGACTCCTGGTATCAAAGATGTTAAGACAATAAGAAAAAAAGGTTGAACAGAAACAGAAGTTGCAAAAACGGTTCATGGTGATGACTGTGGGAGAGGCGTACGAGGAATTTAAGAAAAGGTGAATATCGGCAAATCTAATTTTTTCTCTTGGCGGCCAGAACATGTATGCTTAGTGTCTGACATGCCTCATGATGTTTGCGTCTGCAAAATTCACTTCAATTTCATTAACTTATTGGAATCAATTCACAAAGGAATCCCAGTTATTCGAAGATGTCACAATGAATTACTAAAACATTTGTGCTGTGATCCTCAAAACGAGAATTGTATGTATGGAATGTGTTCCAAATGTGACAACAACATTGATGTATTGCTTCCAAATGATGTTGATTTGCAAAAGAAAATTCATTGGAAACAATGGGAAGAAGACAACAACAGTCGTCCTGTTCTACATGAGCACAGTGGGACATGTGAAAATGCTCTCAAACTCTTAACTGATTTGTTACCCAAGTTCAAAAAACATGCTTTTGTTAAAAAGATACAGAGTGACTATTTTGAGAAGTGCAAAAAAAATATTGCAGTGAATGAAGTGGTTATGCAATGTGACTTTGCCGAGAACTATGCTCTTGTCAGCCAAGACGAAATCCAAAGTGCCCATTGGTCGCACGCTCAAGTAACTTTGTTCACTTGCTGCGTCTGGTTATCAGAAAAGGTGGTACAGTCGTATGTGATTGTAAGTGACGACAGATCACATAGCAAATATTCTGTATACACTTTCCTGAAAGCCTTAGTAGAAGAGGTAAATCTCGGCCAACAAATTGACAAGATCTACATTTTTCTGACAATTGTGCTGGGCAGTTTAAGAGTAAATTCACACTATCTAATCTGTGCTTTTTCGAAACAGATTTCAGATTAGAAGTTGAATGGAATTTTTTTGCCAGCTCCCACGGAAAAAGAGCTGTAGATGGATTGGGAGGCACAGTTAAAAGAAATGTCTGGAGAGCTGTCAAATCAAGATCGGTCGTAATTAATGACGCTCAAGAGTTTCATAACTATGTGGACAAGACTTTGGAAACCAAAATCAAATCACTCTTTATAAGCAAGGCAGATGCAGAGAAAAATGAAGCCATGTTGGACCAAAGATGGGAGAAGGTAAAACCGATTCTCGGCATTCAAAAATGTCACCATTTCCGACCATATGACTGCAATAACTTGCTCATCGCAAAAACATCTGCATCTTTGATGAGCAAAGTGAGTGTTTTTGAACCTGAAGAAGTGTGCGTAGAGTTGCGGTGATGAAAGACGCTTGGTGTACAGTGATGTTTACTCAGATTCAGAATCAAAATCTTCGGATGAGGACTGTGACAACACACTGGTTTGAACTGTTCAAGAACTTCCTGCCACCAATGCTCCAGCTGATTTCAAAGAAAAGGACTTTGTGGTTGTAGAGTATGAAGGTGAATTTTTTCCTGGGCAGGTGACGGAGGTTAAAATTGAGGACATTTACCTATATAAAGTGCAATGTATGACGAAGTCTGGTTCAAACTGGAAGTGGCCTGATATTCCTGATGAGATGTTCTACACAAGAAACGATATTAAAAAAAAATGACAGTGCTATGGTTATACCAGTTTCAAATCGAGGTGTATTCAACGTTAAGGAGCCAGTGTTAGAAGCATCATGGTTAAAGTTCAAAGACAAGGCTTTCAAACACTAATCTTTAGACTCTTGCTACTGGAAAGTGTGTGTATTCAAAGTTTAGTGATGATTAATCAATTTTACTTTTGTAAGTTTGTTTTGATATAAAACATCAACTAGTTGGTTTCACACGCAAATAAATCTTTTTTACTTATTTAAAACTTGTTTTTCTATTAAACTACCTTAAAAAAACCAAAAAATAAGGTATTTTTATTTAAAAATATAAAGAAGTTTTTCACTGATGGTAAAAATATTTTAAAGTACTTAAAACTGACAATTCTTGACACAGTGTAAAACCCGTAACATTTTCTGTAACACCCGTAACAGTCTTGTATATATTTTTTAAATTACTTTTTGTGCACTAAAAAATAATAGAACTATAGAATTATGTTTAGCAGACCCTTAAAATGAAATAAAAAATTATATCAAATTTTTAACATTGCAAAATGAACAGAGTTTTTGTTACTTCCATGCCTCTGCAAGAGACCTTGTCCAATCTTTGTAACACCCGTAACGCCTTATTCTAGTTATTTAAGTCCCTTAACTAACCAATATAATTTATTACTTTGATATAAAAAACATCATTTTACTATATTACAACTTATTTAATTGTTATACAAATTTAAAAAATATTCTAGTACTTTTTTATGATGTTGAAAGTGTGTAGATGTAACACCCGTAACAATGGAATCACCCTAAACAAAAAATTTGGAATTCGCAAAATTACTTATACTTCCTATTAAATTTTTGAAATGTTGGAATCTTAAATTCATATGCTTTTACGTAAAAAAATTAACTTCTGATTATAAAAAAATCTATCACATAGGTTATTGACTGACCTTTTTGATTCACACACAATGATGTCTCCTCTTGACCCAATTTTGATTCACACACAATGATGTCTCTTGACCCAAACAGCTCCTCCTTGTTGATTATGTTAGGCTACCAATCAAAGCCGTCTCCGTTCTCAGCAAACAATCCAGCAGGATACCAGCAACTATTTCTCCAAAAAGACAAGCCAGGCTTCCTTTGACCAGGACTCGTTCAATAAACTCCAAATCTCTCTCCTCTCTTTCTCTCAACAATAATCTCCAACAATAATCCTGAGACCCAAAACAACACTAGTACTTGCTTCTGAACTACTCACGAAAACTCTTGACTGCTCCTCTCGGCTGCCGGTAACACAATAATCCCTCTTTCCAAAACTATCTGAAAATTTAACCTTCTCTCCTTCCCATTCCAACTTGCAAAACCAATCAGAGACATTTCTTCCCCCTTCTTTTTTCATTCGAACAAAACCACTCATACTTTCAAAAATATTCCTACCATCATAATAATTACTTTCGGGAAATTCTACAAAATTTACTCGGGGTTAAACAAAAAGAGGTTAAAATTCCAAACTTTCTTTACCTTAATTTTCTAAGAACTAATTACCTATGGCTTCTACCTTTCCCGTAATAAACAATCGGTTTAAAATTATAATCCTAAATAAATGTTCGTTTCACTTTTTATTTACAAAAATGTTTTTAATATTTGATGGAAAAACTCATTAAGGAGAAACCACCTTGCATGAAAGCTAACTTCTAATAAATATTTACAAATCAATATACAGGGTGTATCAAATTTATGTTACCGCGTTATATTAAAAAATATAAAAATTTTTATTCTATCTTTGATTGATAAATTGAAACACAATAACATCCCCGCCTTGTTTTGAGATAAAAGTTATTAATAAGAGCAACAAAAAAAATGATTTTCTCTCGACAACACTTTTCTATTGTGTCAAAATATTGAGTCCCACCTGAAAAACAATTGCTTCCTTTTTCCCAGTGTCTGTACGTAGGTGGGATAGGGTAAGATTTCGATCGAAAATTTCCTAAGTCTTCAAATGAATGTTCATACTTTTTGGCTACTCTGTTTTCTTCATTTATTAAATTTTCATACTCCCTCAATATTACACGCAGTTCCTTCTCCTTTTCTTCTCCACATATCAATTTTCTTTCGTTTTCTTCCGATTCTTTACACATGTTTATTGTGTATTCTGCCTCCTCCATTTCGCATACTTCTTCAAATACCACAGTTTCAATGGTATCTCTTTCGCCTTGTTTCTCTATTCTGATCTCTTCTTCTTCTGGGCTCATCTCTTCTTTTGAGGAATCCCAAGCTCCATTTTCTTGTGTCAATCTTTTTTCTTCTTTTTCTTCTTCTGGGCTCATCTCTTCTTTTGAGGAATCCCAAGCTTCATTTTCTTTTGTCAATCTTTTTCTTCTTTTTCTTCTTCTGGGCTCATCTCTTCTTTTGAGGAATCCCAAGCTTCATTTTCTTTTGTCACTCTTTTTTCTTCTTTTTCTTCTTCTGGGCTCATCTCTTTTTTCGAGGAATCCCAGCCTTCCTTGTCTTTACTTATCTTCTGCTGCTTTCTCCTCTTTCTTCTCTGTCCTTGCTTCATTGCCAAATTTATTTCCACCGTTTGTTTTTTGTCTACATTATCCTTTTTCCGTTTCTCATGTTCCTTGTCCATTTCCAGAATGTCCTGTTCTTTTTCTTTTTCCTTTGTGATTTTCATCGTATTATTTTTGAAATATATCACCACATGTTTTTCTGACAATTCATCCACTCCTACGATCATATCATGTATCATGTTCGGCATTATAACACATTGTAGTGCATAAAATTTCTTGCGCAATCGAACCTTTATTCGTATTCCTTCATTTATTGTTGCCAAAGTCCGTTTATTTGCGCCCACTAAATTTACCCTGGGAATTTTGTAAATTAAATTCGTTAAATCAACCTCTTCTATTAATTTCCTGTTAATCAATGTAATTTCCGAACCAGTATCAATCATAATTTTAATCGGTTTTTCATTGATAAAACCATCTACAAATTTTAAATTTACTCCACTTCTTTTATCATTATTTCCTGCCAATTTAATAAATTCCTTCGGGTGACAAAAAATTCCTGTTTGTTTCTTTGTGTCTAGTGAGCGCCTTCGTGAAAAGACGCTTGCTGTTCTTCTTCGCTTCTTCTTCCGTCGCTTTGTCTTTCATCCTCATATTCACCTATTTGCGTATTGTTTACCGCTCTTCTATTTTCTCTTGGTCTGTCGGACCCGTATCGGTTTCCACGATTTTCCTGTTCATTCCTTCTATTATCATTTCTGTCTTCTTGATATGTGCGGGTGTTATTTCTATTCTGGTTTTCTGGATATCTGTCTTCATTCCATTGCCGATTTCTTTGTTCATAGTTTCCTTTTCCGTTGTCTCTATTTTCGTTTTCCCTCCTCGGAATAAATTCTCTTCTTGTATAATCTCTCCTAAAGTTTTGTCTTCTATCTCTATAGTCTTGATTTTCGCGTTGTCTATAATTTTGTTGCGATCTTCTTATTTCTCTTTCTCTCATTTTTGCTTCTCGTATTTGTAAGAATTGGCACAAACTGTCGATATCTCTGTAGTTTTGTAACGTTATGTGATCTTCTAAGGTATCTTCAAAATGTCTGGCTATCAGTTCTACTAGCTGTTCGGACGAATAATTGTATTGTAGGTGTTTTGCATTGTTGTATAATTGTAGTGCGTATGTTTTTTCTGAAATACCCATTCTATCATGGTACCTCCCATTTTGCAACTCCTTGTTTATTTCTAGCTGTTGTATTTTTCCCCAGAAATAACTCAGGTACTTTTGTTGGAATTTATGCCAATTGTCCAATTCTTCTTCTTTGCTATCAAACCATAAACTCGCATTATCTTTAAGATGGTTCCTTATCGTTTCTTTGGCTGTTTCGAAGTTACCGATGTACCGTACTTTCTTTTTTAAATTGTTTATGAAAATTACTGGGTGTAATTTTTTTACATCCCCGCCAAATCTCATTTTCACATCCTCTGTACTATGGATAATCGTTTCCCTTCTTTCTCCGGAATTTTGTTGATTCCTGATTTCCTCTATTTTTCTTTCTATTTCTCGCCTGTCCTCTTGTAATGCGTTTTCAAATTTGGTTTCCAAATTTTCTAGTTCCTTTTTCTGGCAATTGTTTATCTCCTTTATTTTGAGTTTGATTTCTTTAATCTCTGTCTCTTGTTGTCCCATCTCGTTCTTGATCATTGTCAAACATTCTTTTACTTCCTTTTCATACTTTCCTATGCGTTCCTCCATTTTCTTGTTGTTCTCTTCTATTGCTTGTTTCATTTTTTGTTGTGTTTCAACCATTTTTTGATCCAATTTTTGTTGTGTTTCATCCATTTTTTGTTATGTTTCATCCATTTTTTGATCCAATTTATCCATTTTCTTTGATGTTTCTTCCTGATTTTCTTGCATTGTATCCATTTTCTTTGATGTTTCATCCATTTTTTGTGACTGGAGTTGCATCAGTTGTAATAATTTATCTATTCCTGATAATTCCGGTTGTTCTGATGCCATGATTGTTGTTTCGAAAATGTCTTCTTGTCCTATATGTTCTTCTTGTTCCAAATGTTCTTCTTGTTTTTCGTTTTCTTTGCTTTTGCTTCTGGTTGTTATCGACATGTAGTTAAAATTTATCCCCGCCTGATACGAAATTCGAAAATACCTTGTATGCTGTAGAGACGAAAATTTTTCTCTCCCCAAATATAATCAAATTTATCAAACAAATTTTTAAATTTATCAAAATTCAAATCAATAAAAAATAAAATAAATATGCAAAATTGTACCTAGATAAAATAACTCAAACAAATATTTCATAAATTTTAAATACATCAACTTTTTCCGACGGGCAAATAAATTTTCCTTCACCTGTTTTTGCGTTTCCTATCCCTTCAATTCACAACCAAAGATACTTTCACGCCTTACGTTGGTTCGCCATGTGGTTATGATCTGCTTTCTATTACTTTTATATTAATTATTATTTATTTGATTAATTATTTAATTATTTAATCAATTATCCAATTGTCGCAAATCATACAAAAAAATTAAGAAAAAATCTCAGGGTGCCTTTTTTATAATATAAAAAAATGGCTAAATTATCTTATGTTATACTTATCTTCTCTCGTGGTTTCAGTATCTCTTAGTTGATCCTTATCGGGATAAAAATAGGAAAAGGAAATAAATAGAAATACCATAAATAAACACATACAAATACCTTTATTATCAAAAGCACTGCCCTGTAAATTTATCAATTAAATCCTGTGGGCATAATTGTCCAAATGAAACCTTTATCATATAAATTAATCTAATTCAAAAATATTTATCGCTTTGTTCTTGATACCATTAATAAAACCAGCTAAGCAAAAAATTTGGTATTCGCAAAATTACTTATACTTCCTATTAAATTTTTGAAATGTTGGAATCTTAAATTCATATGCTTTTACGCAAAAAAAATTAACTTCTGATTATAAAAAAATCTATCACATAGGTTATTGACTGACCTTTTTGATTCACACACAATGATGTCTCCTCTTGACCCAAACAGCTCCTCCTTGTTGATTATGTTAGGCTACCAATCAAAGCACTCTCCGTTCTCAGCAAACAATCCAGCAGGATACCAGCAACTATTTCTCCAAAAACACAAGCCAGGCTTCCTTTGACCAGGACTCGTTCAATAAACTCCAAATCTCTCTCCTCTCTTTCTCTCAACAATAATCTCCTGAGACCAAGTATCTTTTTTACTTGGTGTCACAAATAATTTTAATAACGATAATTCTTGTAACTTACTGTCTTGGACTTTACAGAATCAAAGAGGTATTTCTTCTCGATTTGATTTGTCGCTCGTTCCACTTTTCAGCTACTCTCACTATCAATACAACCACTAGTACTTGCTTCTGAACTACTCACGAAAACTCTTGACTGCTCCTCTCGGCTGCCGGTAACACAATAATCCCTCTTTCCAAAACTATCTGAAAATTCAACCTTCTCTCCTTCCCATTCCAACTTACCAAACCAATCAGAGACATTTCTTCTTCCCCCTTCTTTTTTTCATTCGAACAAAACCACTCATACTTTCAAAAATATTCCTATCATAATATTTACTTTCGGGAAATTCTACAAAATTTACTCGGGGTTAAACAAAAAGAGATTAAAATTCCAAACTTTCTTTACCTTAATTTTCTAAGAACTAATTACCTATGGCTTCTACCTTTCCCGTAATAAACAATCGGTTTAAAATTATAATCCTAAATAAATGTTCGTTTCACTTTTTATTTACAAAAATGTTTTTAATATTTCATGGAAAAACTCATTAAGGAGAAACCACCTTGCATGAAAGCTAACTTCTAATAAATATTTTCAAATCAATATACAGGGTGTATCAAATTTATGTGCCCGTGTTATATTAAAAAAAAATAAAAAAATTTATTCTATCTTTGATTGATAAATTGAAACACAATATTATATATCTATATATAGTTTTTGCTTTGTTTGCGGATAGCAAACATCATTTCTATATTACTATACATTATATATTTACTAAGGTACATGCAGCCAATATGGCCAAGCAGGCAATATGGCCACTTCCTTATAACTCGGTAACTACCTTGAATTTGAAGTAGATGGCGCAATAGATATAAACAGTATGTTCGCCAAATACGACAGCCGCTAGAGTAATCAGTCTTAAGGTGACATTGTGAGTGTGTGCTGCATTACAGAAGAAAATAGTGCCTCGTAAGTGCGTCATTATAAACGTGAAACTTATTATATCTCTTTTTACAGTAACAATCACGTAAGTATTTTTTAAGTAGATATTACGTGTAGATTGTGCAATGGTACGATGATAAATGAGTGCAGTTATTTTTTGGATAAGTTTATGATAGTGCCTTATATTTGAAAAAACAGTTGATTTGGTTCATGTGAGCAATATGGCCATTATCGATAGACAGCAATATGGCCATGGCTAGGGATGGCGGTTTTTGACAAAACACCGGTTTTCGGTTATACCGGTTTTTTTTGCTTACGGTTTAACCTAGCGGTTATAACCGGCCAAAAAAAACCGGTTTTTGGAAAAACCGGTTTTTGGTTTTTTTAATCCAATAGGTTACAAAGTTACATTTACAATACACTTTAGTTTGTGATACTCAATTCGACTCGATATCAATATGATCAAAATTAGTACATACTATCGAAAGAACATGTATTACTTTTAACACGTTTGTATATTTGTAGAATAGGTACATTTTAACTCATTTAGTACTTCCTGTATGAGTGTATCGTTTTGAAAACGTAGCGAAATTCTTGGAGATTCGTATTCGTAATCAGTAATTCGATATTCATAGTCAGAGCATTATTTTTGGTAATCAGGAAAGTCATTCACCCACTTTCAATGTCAAGAGTTAAGTGTGAAAAATAGATGATGTTTGCGTCTAATTCAACCAGATCACTTCTTATGTAAATATTATGATTACAAATATAATAAAACTTAATAATTGTTTCTGGCTGATGTGAGATTGCACTTTCAGTTTGCTTCTGTATTTTATAAAATAAAATAAAATTTGAATTATGGTTTTGTTTGGAATAATTACTTGAGAATAATAATTATGATTGGGATCCAAAATAATACCTAACCTAATCCTAATCACCGTAAAAACCTAATAATCGGTTTTTACTTTAAAAAGAAAAAACCGGTTATAACCGGGACAAAAAACAACCGGTAAAACCGGTTATTGCGAAGTAAAAAAACCGGTTTTAGGTTTAAACCGGTAGGTTTTTCCCATCCCTACATGGCCATATTGCTATGCATACATTTTCCTAATAGCGTATGTATCATACCAGTTTTTTTGTAATGTTTTCTCTATTGTTTAAGGAATAACGATGGGTCGTATTCGCTCTAGAGGCATAAGAGGGCAATGGAATGAAGAAGAGCGGGTCAAGCGCTTCAAGCTGTGAACGCGGGTATGTCAGTAAATAGGGCCAGTACAACTTATAATCTACCAAGGAGAACCCTTAGGTGCTATGTCGAGCAAGGTAAGACAGGAAAAGCCGCCATGGGTCGTAAACCCATCTTAACTCAAGAACAAGAAGCTGAATTAAGTCGAAGAATCTTTCGGTTATCCGAAGTAGGTTACCCGCTAACTGCAAGTGTACTTCGTCGATGTGTTTACCGGTATACCAAGTTGAATAATATTCCAAATCCTTTTAGAGAAAAAAAAAAAGAAAAGGCTGGGCGATATTGGCTAAAGGGATTTATGGAAAGAAACCCTCAAATTCGAGTTACAAAAGCACAAAATCTAAATCCGGCAAGAGCCCAAAAACTAAACAAATTCATTGTAAATGACCATTTCACCAAGCTAGAAGAAGTATTGCGATCTTTACATATAATGGAACATCCTGAAAGAATCTATAATATCGACGAGAAAGGATGCAGGCTCTGTTTGCACCATCAACAAAAGGTGTTAGCTGCAAAAGGGTCACGGCGGGTACATCTCGTTACGAACGAACACGCACAAAATGTTTCAATTGTAGACTGTGGTAATGCTATCGGAGCAGCAATACCTCCCGTAATTTTATTTAAAGGGAAGCGCATGAAACAAGAATGGAGTGATTCAATGCCTGCAGGGACTTCAGTACTTATGACCGAAAAAGGTAGCATGACACAAGCAGCATTTTCCCGTTGGATAGAGCATTTTGCAAAGTTTAAGGTTCAAGGTCAATGTCTGCTTATTTTTGATGGAGCCAAGTGTCACTTGGACTACAGTATTTTGGAAACCGCTGACAGATTTGATATAACGTTGTATTGTTTGCCCAGTAATACGACTCACGAACTCCAGCCAATGGATAAGGCTGTATTTAGGGCGTTTGAGTATTACTGGGACGATGAGGTAGTAAAATATTTTTCCACGCATCCAGACGAACGTTCAATTAGTAAGATGCGTTTTGGAGGCATATTTTCAGCTGTTTGGGATAAAACAATGACAATGTCAAATATTAAAGCAGGCTTCAGAGCAACAGGGATATATCCTCTAAATCGTGAAGCAATTCCAGATGCATTTGCTCCAAGCACTGCAGGTCAAAATCAGGACCAAGAACCTCAACAGCAACAGCAAATGTCTCAAGAAACAGTTCCATCTAATACATCTGGTTTATCAGAGAATAAGGAAAATAATGTCGATCGCTCAATTTCTTTAGAAGCTGGTTCATCCACATCTGGTGTAAGATCACAAAAGAAAAACGGTACTAGAGCCAGAACTTGTACCCATGATGACAGCAGCAGTGATTCAGACAGTCATTTCAGTGTACACGATGAATCTAGTAACTCTTATTCTGACGAAGAAATTGTACAAGATCCTGCCTTGAACGAGAACAATTCGTTTACTGAGATGCTACCAACTCCAGATATGGTACTAACCAAAGCTAAGAAACCCAGAAAACCTGCTCTGAACAGTAGAGCCCAAGTTGTCACAAGAAACTTGTTCACTAAAGAAAACAAAATTCTTAAGGATATTTTAGTATCAAGTACGAATATCAAAAAAAATCAAAAATATCTAGAGCACCAAAACCACAATGTAAAATTTTAAATGAGTCTTGGTATTGTAAACTCTGCAGGGAAGATAGACAAGCAGATATGCGCTTATGTGTTAAATGCAAGGCTTACGTCCATGAGGAGTGCATGGGACTCACTAAAGACGATGTCATAGAAATTTTCATGTGTCCAGATTGTGGATAAAAATTTCATTTTTATGAATAAAAAATTTGTTTTTGCAGTTACCCTATATTGACCTGTCATAATAAATTAATTTTTGAGCTTATGTTATTATTTTGACCTTTTATTTCAATTATTCCCGAATAACATTTTTTTGTAATTCTGTACATAATGAATATTTTGTATGGCCTTATTGCCATACACCCGGTTGGCAATATGGCCAACTCATATAATATCTTATATTACTCATATTTTTGTAACGGTTCTTACGGTTGACTTTTAATTACTTAGAATATCTGTCTAATAATGTAGTTTATACTACAGCATATCAAAAGTTTTGAAAAACTGAAAACATTATTATGTAAAAAAATAAAACGTATTAGCATGGCCATATTGGCTGCATGTACCTTACAATTATCCCAACCTTTAAATAGTTATCAACAACAATCTAACCCAATTACAGCACCTGAATCAATACAACCCAGCACTTCAAAAGATCAAGAAGTATGGGAGCAGTGCTAACAGACTACTGGCTAACAACACCAGCTGCGACAGAAAACAGATTCTCAGCTCTGGACAAATAGCCGGAAGAAGAGGCTAACAAAGAGCCTGAAGAAGAAGCTAGCAAAGAGCCTGAAGAAGAAGCTAGCAAAGAGCTGGAAGAAGAAGTTAATAGCGGAACAACTGGCAGAGAATCAAGGAGGTCTCCTCCCATATTCATTCAACATGTAACATTTATCAAACCTCTGCAAGATTTGCTAGACAAAACAGCATCCAAACAGTACACCTTAACCCGGGAGTAGTCGCGCTCACTTCTGTAACGTGAATAGTCGCGTGTTAGATTCTATCTCAAAATACGAATTTAAATACGAATTTACAACAAATTTTTATTTTATAGTATTTGTATTTACTTGTTATGTTAGAAATGTTATTTCTAACAATTATTAAAGCTAATTGGCTCTCCCCAAAGCCATAAATTCCACAAAAAGAAGAAGAAGAAAACAAATAAAAAAAATTCCTACGCATTACTACACCCTTCCTCGAGGCACTTACGAATTTTTTCAAAATTGCAAAATTTTTCATCAAGTTATAGCGAAAAAGGATAAAATGTGAGATTCTATTTAACGGCACGACTACTCGCGGGTTAAAAAGCCTGAATAACAATCAAGTTAAAGTACAGCTAGACACAGCAGAATATTACAAAGAAACTGTTAAGCACTAACCGAAAAAAACGCAGTTCCACACTTATCAGCTAAAACAAAACCGAGCATTCCGAGTCATGGTTAGAAACCTGCACCCCTCTACTGATCTGGAAGACATAAGGTATTCACAGAGCTCGGACACTCAGTCATAAATATCTCGAACATAAGACAAAGAGACACAAAAGAATGCCTTCCTCTGTTTAGTATCGAACTTGAAACAAATTTAAATAATAAAGAGATGTACCAAATAACTAAAATAACACTTAACACCGTAGTGTAAGTAGAACCTCCCCACCCGAAAAGAGAGATACCACAATGTCAAAGATGCCAGCACTTTGGACATACTAGTCACTACTGCCATAGAAGCCCCCGTTGTGTCAAATGCACAGGCGCTCACTCAACCAAAGAATGTCCAAGAAAAATAAGAAATAATGAAGTCCAATGCGTAGACTGCGAAGAAAATTACCCTACAAACTACAGAAGTTGCTCAGTTTACAAAGAATTACAAAAAAGTAAATTGCCACCATTACGCGCAAAAGCACCACAGAGACCAACAAATGATACAATTCAGCAAAATCCACAACAAACACTCAGCTATGCTCAAGTTGCAGGAGCAACAAATTCCAATACTCAACAATTTAACCCACCTCAACTTAACCCACAACAAGGTTTATCACCTATGTCATTTCGACCAACAAACAACTTAGAACAGGTGGTCTCAAAACTGATGGAGAGAATGGACAAAATAGGTCTGGATGCCGCGTATGAAAAAAAAGTTGATTAATAGCAAGCTGAAAATTTGTTAATAGCTTATGGGTGTCTAGTCGGACAAACTTTGATATATGGGAACACTGGAACAGGGGAAGTTTTAAGTGTGGAACAGGTTAAAAAGTTTGGAACGGTCAGACCACGAAAACGGCACATGTATTTTGTCCGACAGAACAGACTTAATAGTCTAGTAAAATAAAATTACACTACATGTAAATCAAAATGTAAATTCGTACAGGTTAAAACAAATTTTATATCAAAGTTTAGGTAAGTACAAAAGATATTTTCAAGAAAGTATCTAAATCATACAAGGGGATCATTGTTTAAATAATTAAAAAGGGGTCATTTTTGCAAAAAATTTACTTTTTAACTGGTGAGGTCAATCAATTAATAATGAAGGTATATATGATTGTTTTCTGCAAAGTTGAAGGGCAAATCTTTCACGTAAGACTTACTAAATTAAATTTGACCCCCTATTTATTTAAATAATTATACATAAAACTTTAAGGAGGGGGTATGGTTTGACATCAACATATCAAGCACATTTTTGTGAATTTTTTTCGAAGCTATGGTAGAATTATTTTATTTTTAAATTAAGTAAGCATATTAAGTACAATTCAAAGAATATGTTAGAAATAAATTCAATCCAAAATATTGAAAAATAAGCCATTGGTGACAAATTTTGATAGGCAGCTCACAAAAAAATGGATTTTGCGGTGGACATCAGAACTCGACACTCGATCATACGAAACAAAAAATTCAAAAAGATTTAATTAGCTTATGAGTTTCACGAGGTCACAACGTCGAGTTTTTTTTATTTTTAATGATTTTTGAATTTTTGGTATCACTCAGAAATCAAAAAAATTAAATTTTTGGTAAAAAATTTGTGAAAATCAACAGATTTATTATTGTTGAACAAAAAATAAGCAAAAAAAGAAAAATATCTCGACGTTGTTACCTCATGAAATGTCTAAAGAAAATCTGTGCAAAATATCAGGTAGATCGGCCTAGTAGTTTTTCAGTTACAATGTCCACCGCATTTGAAAAAGCAGTTTTGAGAAAAATGCGTTTAAGTTTTGACAACTGCATCTTCATCTTCTTATGTGTCTGCCAAATCGTAAAGTGATGCACATTGGAATATGTTTTTTGAATCGAGGAATAATCTACAAAAGAGAAGGCGAACAGTTGTTTAACGTTTCTCACTACGCTCAAGCGTACTGGCGCGAAATCGCGGCAAAGCGAGTCGAAGGTAGGGATATTGAACACCCTGTATCTCTGGTAATTTTACTCCGATTATTTTGAAATTTTCAGAGTGTATTCTTGAAAGTATGCACTTTTATTTGAAATAATAAAAAAAATTAAATATTTCAAACCATACCCCCCCCCCTTAAAAACAAATTTGCAAAAAATTATTTTTAGCGTTTTAAATAAGCACTATAAAATATCTGATTTTACAGGAGAAGTTACGCTATGTTATAAGTATTAATAAAAAAAATTGGTCCAAAAATATTTATTATTTTTTGAGATATTGAATTTATTTATTAAATGTTACTCTATTTTCAATTGCAAAAACGCTGTTGTTGCCAAAGAAATATTCACCTGTATTAAATCTTATTCTTTTTATTTTTATGTATATTTTCGATAAATGTATTGATAAATTCAAATTTCAATTAAACTTTCCCCTAAAATGGCATTTGAAAATTATTCAATTTGTTTATAATTTGTTTTTTTAATAACGTCGCGAGGATTAAATATTTTGAAATACCGTTTCGATAATTGGGTTCCTAGGAATTTTTCACTAATTAACAGATTTTTTTGTCGTTTTTTCCTCTTCTTTTTTTTTCTTGTATTTATACAATTTTGTATAATGTATTTCTTGTATTTAACTACGGGCCCTTTTAGGGTTAAGTTTAATTAAGAATGTCGAATCTCTAAGTTGTAGATTCTAGACCTAAAAATATTAAGATTGGTCTAAAATCACTTAAATAAAATGTGGCTACTTACTGAGTTAAAGGGTGTTTTATTTAAAAATTTAAAAATTATTTTTACCAAGTACTTTCAAACTATTTGAGGTATCCTTATCATACTTGGCAGAAAGTGTGGGTACTATACAGTCTACTAAATTGTGATAAATAAAAGGTTCTAGCTACTACGAGAGGCGTACGACAGGTTGACCCTTCCCAAATTCTACGCCACTGAGGGAATTACTATTTTAGCGAAATTTTTCGATACTCGAATACTTTCTATGTAAATAATATACTATTTACTAGTAACGATTAAGTCATTAGTTTTCGAGATATTGACGTTAAAAATGAAACGGCACAGTTATTTTGATTCATTCATTCATTCATTTTAAACTTCCAATATCTCTCAAACTGATGACTTTATCGATACCATTAAAGTTATTTACATACAAAGTATTGGAGAATCTAAAAATTTCGCTAAAATAGTAATTCACTCAATGGCGTAGAATTTGGGAAGGGTCAATCATTCACTATCCCCTGTCGTACGCCTCTGGCACTAGCTAGAAACGTTTATTAATCACAATTTAGTAGGGTGTATAATAGCCACACTTTCTACCAAGTATGATAAGGATACGTCGAATAGTTTTAAAGTGCTTGGTAACAATAATTTTTAAATTTTTAAATAAAACACCCTGTAACTCAGTAAGCACTCACATTTTATGTAAGAAATTTTAGTTAAAATCTTAATATTTTTAGGTCTAGAATCTACAACTCAGATATTCGACATTCTTAATAAAATTTAACCCTAAAAGGGCCCGTAGTAATATAGCGCCAAGAAAAAAAGCGATTCAAAAGCTATTCAAAATACTTAATCCCCGCGACGTTATTATAAAAACAAATTATAAACAAATTTGAATAATTTTCAAATGCCATTTTAGGGGGGAATTTAATTGAAATTTGAATTTATCAATACATTTATCGAAAATATACATAAAAATGAAAATATTGAGATCTTAAGCAGGCGAATATTTCTTTGGCGACAACCGCGTTTTTGCAATTGAAAATATAGTAACATTTAATAAACAAACTCAATATCTCAAAAAATATTAAATATTTTTCGACCATTTTTTTTTGCTTAATACTGGTAACATAGCGCAACTTAGTGTGTAAAATAAGATATTTTATAGTGCTCATTTAAAACGCTAAAAATAATTATTTGCAAATTTGTTTTTAAAGATTTATATACAATTATTTAAATAAATAGGGGTCAAATTTAATTTAGTAAGTCTTATGTGAAAGACTTACCCCTCAACTTTGCAGAAAAAAATCCCATAGACCTTCATCGATAAGTGGATTACCTCAGCAGTTAAAAAAGTATTTGTTTTGCAAAAATGACCCCTTTTTAATTATTTAAACAATGATTCCCTTGTATGATTTGGATACTTTCTTGAAATTATCTTTTGTACCCACCTAAACTTTGATATAAAATTTGTTTTAACCTGTACGAATTTACATTTTGACTTTTTTTATTTTATTAGGCTATAAACTCTCCGAACAGAGATTAAACTCTCATGCAAAAATCAGACTGCTATTTATCACCAAATTGGCGTTTTAATGAGTTGAACATGTAGAATATGTCAAATGACAGGAATTATGACAGGTGATAAATAGCAGTCTGATTTTTGCATGAGAGTTTAATCTCTGTTCGGAGAGTTCAAGTCTGTTCTGTCGGACAAAATAAATGTGCCGTTTTCGTGGTCTGACCGTTCCAAATTTTTAACCTATTCCACAATTAAAACTGCCCCTGTTCCAGTGTTCCCATATATCAAAGTTTATTCGACTAGACACCCTTAAGCTATTAACAAATTTTCAGCTTGCTATTAATCAACTTTTTTTCATACGCGGAATCCAGACCTAAAATGTTCGACATCCTAATGACACTGGTCACAAAGTTTAGCCTTCAACACTGAACTAAAAATTGGTACATGGAACGCCAATGGTCTGACTAATCCTAGTCTGGAAGTCAAAGCCTTTATTTCAGAGCATGATCTGGAAGTTATGTTAATATCTGAGGCACATATGACAGACAAAAGCTACATATACCCAAATTCTCAACATATATAACTCAACACCCTCTAGGAAGAGCCCATGGAGGCACTGCTATAATTATAAAAAAACAGCATTAGACACCACGAAATAATCAAGCATAGTGAAGTAAACTAACAAGTCACGTCTATCTCAATAACTAATTGGAATAGCCAGCTTATACTATCTGCAGTTTACTGTCCACCAAATAAAATTATTAAAGAAGAACACTTCACGACATACTTTAACAAGCTCGGAAATCGCTTCATAGCTGCTGGGGACTATAATGCTAAACACCTTCATTGGGGATCAAGACTCATAACCTCTCGAGGTAGAGAATTATTAAAAAGTGTCCAAAACAATAATTTACTAACGGCATCCACGGGTCAACCAACGTACTGGCCAACAGACACACGAAAAGTGCCTGATCTCATCGACTTCTGTATTGTCAAAGGTATCTCTCTAAACTACTTGAAAGTTAAACCTTTGTTCGATCTCTCATCTGATCACTCCCCCTTCATTATTACCGTAAGTACACAGGTGCACCACATCACAAAACCACTAGTTTTATCCAACAGCCGGACAAACTGGAATACCTTCAGAGATATAATCAAAAATAGTATAAATTTAAACCTACCACTAAAATCTGAGCAAGATATAGAAGAAGCAGTCAAACATCTAACTGTAAAAATTCAACAAGCCGCACGGGAAGCTTCACCTGATATATCATATGATAGGAGACCGGGCTCATACCCGCTCTATATAAAAACCATGATATATGAGAAAAGACAATTAATAAAAAGATGGCAGACCACCAGTGCTCCAGATGACAAAACCAAATACAACACAGCAACCCGTCAATTAAAAAAGGTCCTACAGGAATACAAAGAACAAGAAATAAACTATTTTCTAGAGAATCTGTCTAGCTCTGAAGAAAAGAACTACTCGTTATGGAGATTGTCTAAAAAACTCAAAACACAATCACAAACTAAAGCACCGATAAGAAAAAATGATGGCACCTGGTCTCGAAGTGACGAAGAGAGGGCTAACACCTTCGCTGAACATCTTCAGTCAGTTTTCCAATCGCACAAGAGAGAGGTTCCAGAGAACGAAGAGAAATGTATTAGAGATATAGCAGATGAACCCTACCAGATGTGTCTTCCCACCAGAAAAGTTAAAATTACCTAAATTGAAGAAGTAATCAAAAACCTAAATACAAAAAAAGCACCTGGATACGACCTGATAACAGGACTAATTCTCAAACAACTTCCTAAAGAAGCAATAAAGCTACTAATGTACATATACAATGCTGTCCTAAGATTGTCCTACTTCCCCTCCCAATGGAAGGTAGCACAGATCATTCTAATTCATAAACCCAACAAAGACACAACCCAACCTTCATCCTATCGTCCTATTAGCCTTCTGCCTTTACCCTCCAAAGTGTTTGAGAGGCTTCTCCTGAAAAGAATGGACACTGTCATTACAGAAAAAAACCTAATACCTCATTACCAATTCGGATTTCGACAACAACATGGCACAATCGAACAAGTCCATAGGGTAGTCAGAACCGCAAGAGATGCCATCAAGAACAAGAAATATTGTACAGCAGCCTTCCAGGATGTCTCAAGGTATGGAATAAAGGTCTAATATTAAAACTTAAAAGACAATTGCCTCATCAAATCTGCATGCTCCTACAATCATACCTCACCGGCAGCTCGTATCAGATAAAATTAGGGGAGGCCCTCACTAATCTACATCTCATCCACTCTGGCGTACCCCAAGGAAGTGTCCTTGGACCCACACTGTACCTCCTGTTCTGAACTGCCAGTGAAACAAATTTACTCAAGATACAGCGCTTTCAATCAAAAGTTCTAAGGCAACTAATCACTGCTCTTTACCGACCACCTTCAACGAATGTAGAACATTTCGTGTCAAACCTAAAGGAATATCTAGAACAAACAAAATCATGTCATACAGACTGTCATATTCTGGTTGGATATATTAATATAAACATATTAGAAAATAATGATAATGCTAATGATTACTTAAATACTCTCTCAGAATCGAACTTTAATTCTTTAATAAATAAACCAACAAGACTAAATAACTGTCTGGATCACGTATTTGTAAAATTTAAATTCAAAGATCCAATAAACGATTGCAAAGCAGCTGTTCTAGATACAAATATTACAGATCATAAGGCAACTGTAGTCACTGTGCCACTAAATATTAAAAATAATCTACCCAACAGAAAGAAAGAAATATTAAATTATAATAACTTAAAATTGGACATTAAAGATTTTGATTGGACTGAGTATTATAACTTAAAAGATATTAATGATCAAACGGAATACTTAATAAAGATATTAACGTTTTACATAAATAAACATACTGACACCATTAAAATAAAACGTTATAATTTAAAAAAAAATGGATTACAGCAGGACTAGTAAACTCCATCAATAAAAAAAAATAAACTATGCAAACAACATATAAATATGCCAGGTAACAAAGAGATAAAGGAAACTTATATCAGATACCGCAAACACTTGAATATAGTTATTAAAGCTGCAAAGAAAGATTATTTCAGACAAGAAATTATTAAAAATAATAAATGTCCCAAAAACCTGTGGAAAATAGTTAATAACTGTAATAACGAACAGAATAATACCAAAAACTTCAAAGAAATAGTTACTGAATATAATCAATATCTTACGAACATTGATGAGATAGCTGAAGAATTTAATGATTATTTTTCCACAGTCGGAGAAATATACGCGAAAAAAATAACAAAACCTTTATCTCAACCTCCAAAAAGATGTACTACATTGAATTCCTTCTTTTTAGCAGATGTTAATGAAAATGACATTAAAATTAAGTATATAGTGATAACATCAAATCAGAAGTACTAAAAGAACTTGGGCATATTTTAACTCGCCCCATTACACATTTAGTAGATAGCATTTTTACTGCAGGAAAATGGCCCGAACAGTTAAAGCAAACCGTAGTTATCCCCATACACAAGAAAGGTCATCCTAAATTAACAAAAAACTATAGACCAATTTCCTTAATTAGTTCACTTTGTAAGATTTTAGAAAAAGCTTTAAAGAACGAGCTAGTAAAATACCTAGAAAAATTCAAATTAATATCAGACAAACAGTATGGTTTTAAGGAAGAGATTTCCACGGAAAATGCCATATCATATCTAACAAGTAAAATATATAACTTAGTTGATAACAACATACCAACGGCTTGTGTATTCCTAGACTTGGCGAAGGCTTTTGATACAGTAAGTCATACACAATTACTAGATACTCTGATAAGGCACAGGTATAAGAGGGAAAGCATATAATTTGAAGGACAGTTACTTAAAGGGTAGGCAACAAGTATTGAGAATAGAAGGGACACAAAGTAGCACAAGAAACATTAACTTTGGTATACCACAGTGAACAGTATTAGGACCAATTTTATTTATTATATATATAAAGATCATACTGACTTTCCAAACCAAAGGCGACATTTTAAGCTTCGCAGATGACACTGCGATCCTATACTCTGCTGACACTTAGATCAATTTAAAGCTTAAAATGGAAAAGGACCTAGGAAATATTATAGATATATTCAGTCATAAACTACTCACGGTAAATATTGAAAAAACACTGAATGTACCATTTACCAGTTATAAAAGTGGCTTACCCGATTATAACTCGTAGATTATAGGAAATCTAATGATTAACAGTGCAAGTAGTACTCAGTATTTAGGAATTCAGATTGATTCATATCTTCTGTGGGATAAGCACATAAATCAAACTTGCAAAACTTTAAGATGTATTTTATATAAATTTAGATATCTACAAAGTATATTAGATATCCATCATCTAAAAATTATTTATTTCTCCTTAGTAGAGACACGTCTAAGGTATGGAATTCTTAGTTGCAAATACGCACCTAAACCAATTGAACATTATACAAAGAAAAATATTAAAAATTACACTAGTTTACAACAAATTTGCGACTGGAATGCAATATGCTGTCTTTTGTCAATTTTTGCTCTCTGAATATGATTATGATGATAAAAAGTTCCTAACACGTAAGATTTTTGAGTTATGATTTTTTCAAAAAAAATATGAGTTACGATTTTTGAGTTATGAATATTTTACTACATTTTTTTTAAACCAGTCATTTGTAATATATCGGGGAGTGATGTTATCAAATTAATATTTTTTCTAAAAATTGTGCATAATTTGACAACACTGGGATATCTAAAATGTCTACGAATAACACATTAACATTTAAATAAAGAATAAACCAAAGGTAATCCTTAATCAGTAAACCTACCCATTTAAACTTATATACATAGTTCTAAACCATGTTAACAACTGTTATTTCTGCATGACAAAAGTGTCTGTGTTTTCAAGGAAAAGCAAGCATAAAATTGAATATCCAGATATTATCTCAGCAATAAAGCCGGTTTTCCATGGAGAAGATTTACCAGTTCCAGGACCCACGGCAAATTGGGAGGAAGATTTGGAAATGTATGGCGATAAAAGTAAACCCGATGATGTATCAGAAAAGAATGATTCTTATTTTCATGAAAGCGACGAAAAGCACTTTATTGTATCCAACAAGCCGAATTACATGATTTAGTTCGAGACCTTCACTTGTCCAAAGGACATGCTTAACTCTAGGTTCTAGATTACAATAATGGATTTTTTTTAAATGGAATTTACTAGCCAGTAAAACTTATAATATTTAGGAACCGTAACCAGGAGCTATCCTAGTTTTTTACTATGCAGGATAAAATGTGTGTTCGTGTTAATCCACATAGTGTTATGGGAAAATTGGGATATGCACAAAATTGTGTACAAAAGACTTACTATAGTTTTTGTTTCTAGTTCTGAACTTCTGTGTATCTAGTATAAAAGAATTTTTATACTAAACAGCAATATTTGATGCATTCTATAACTTAAAATCTAACATTTCACCTGACAAGACAATGTACGCGTGGACCCCTGCGCAGAAATGCACGGCACCTTAAGAAGAAGATAACTCAAAATCTATGCGTGGTGGAAAATTTTAGTGTTTGAATTCGCATTCAGGGCACTTTAAACCCCACGGTACAGCCATTTTAACATCTGTCGCAAAAATTTTTTGTTTATTTGTTGACTAGTGATTTACAATAAAAAACTACGGCACAGTACCGACGATCTGTTTATTAAAGCTCAAGTGTTAGATATAAGACAATTGTTTGTACTTGCAATGTTCACTAACCTATATAAAAATAAACAGTTACTTGTACCACTAGAACACACATACGATACCAGAAGTAGAGCTCAATCCTTTATTAGAACAAACTTAACAAAGAAAGTAGATGGACAAAGAAACTTTGAATACCTTCAAATAAAAATATATAATTTGCTTCCTCAAACATACAAAACCTACTTAATTACTATAAATTCCTGTAAATTAATAAAGTGCATATTTCAGAGGCATTTAAAAATAAATAGTAGAAAAATGTTTAACCATATTTTTAAATTAATAAATAACATAAACCTGTAAACCTATAATTAAACACAAAAAAAAACAAATAAAAATTAAACGCTCAAAAATTGATGAACTTCACTTCATACCATGTTCTTTTTATTTATATTAATTTGTATTGTACCTGCATGTAAAATTTTACTTCTTAATAATAATTATTGTTGGTATTTTAAAAAGTGATTTCTGGACAAAATTTGTACGTATTGCTTTCTTTATATTATTAAACCATTATAAATTGTATTTAATTTATAAAAAGTGCATACCAGCGGCTGGTTTCACCAGTTTGCTGGTTCTTGCTGACCATCCAGCATAATGGCTTTGAATGCAATTCTGATACCAGAACCATTTAAAGAAAAAATATAACACGAAGCTATTGTCTGTATCTGCATGACAAGTACAAACATACACAGTAATCCTACAGTTTCTACCTCAACCATGGCCCTTCAAAGTGCTACAAATACTCAAGCTACTACATCAATGTCGTACGTAAACGCTGCAAAATCTTCGCCGAAACCACCATCCCTACCCAGAAAAGAGCAAGCCATAGTCCTTCACGCAGAAGAAAACCTTAAACTTCTAGATTACGTTAAAGCTATTGGTGATGTCATCGGACCAAAAAATATTTCCTTTGCTTCCAGAATCTCAAATAATAGAATCTGCATATATCTAGCCAACCCAAATCTCGTTGATCAACTTCTGAAGTCCCACCCAACTATCCAAATCGGATCCCTAATTTTAAGTATTAGGAAACTTGTCTCCCCGACAAAAAGAATATTAATCTCGAATATCTCTCCTTATATTCCCCACCAACTTGCAGAAAATGCAATCAAGAGTCTTGGTCTTCAAATAGCCTCCCCAGTGTCTTTCCTTAGAGCAGGAATTCCAGGTGATGAATATTCCCACATCCTCAGTTTCCGCCGCCAAGTGTATGTCTTTTCACCCTCTGATAATTTCGAGCTTCACACCTCCTTATTAATTTCATTTGAAGGCAATGATAATAGAATTTTTCTTTCAACGGACAAGATGGAATGTTTCGTATGCAAACAGGCTGGACACGTTGCGTCAAATTGCCCCAATACTTCATCTGACAATGTGTTATCACAAAATTCTACTCTTTCTCATGACCCAACTCCCACTACCGAATCAACGCCACAGCAACAGCATACACAACTTGAGACAGACAATGTGTTATCTCAAAACTCTACTATCTCTTATGACCTAACCACCACCACCGAATCTACGCCACAGCAACAGAACACACAACTTTTCTCCCATACTGAATCACATCAAGCTGAAGACGGTGATCCAAACAACATAAATATTCAAAAACCTTCTTCAATTTCTTCTACTCCTCAAACCCTACTGCCAACTTCTGAAGCGAGCAAAATAATTCCCACCGAAGAGAACACTCCCACTAAAAATCCATTTGAAAAAACCTCTGAAGTAATGGATCAACAAGCTTCACTCGGAATCATAGGAGAATCATCCAGTACATCTGTGAAAAGAAGTATTGACGAAACGTTATCCCCTCCCATCGAAAATCTGAATACTAATAATCCAACGTTTGCTCTCCCTCAAACACCACGTCAAACCAACATCCAAAAGCCCAAAAAACCTAAACGCACAGCACCTACTCCTGACGCACTTAAATTTTTCATGAATAAAAATTCCACAACACTCCCATTAAACTATGATCAGCTAATAATGCTAATTGAAAATACCCAAGGTAACAATTCACCTATAGAAATTATCCAGGAATACACAACCGATCTCCCCGGTTTAATAAACCTATTAACCATATCTTACCCATACCTATCAGACAAAACTACGAAACATCGCTTCACCCGACTTAAAAATAAATTGAATCACTATCTAGGTAAAGATATCACTGACAGTGAATTATCTTCCTCCGATGCCTAATTTTCAACTCTATATTACAGTGGAATATTGATGGACTGTTCCATCGTTTACCCATGCTTCAAATCATCCAATCAGAATACTGTCCAGAAATAATTTGCCTACAAGAAACTAACCTTAGTCCAAACACAAGTTACAATTCTAAGCAGTTCAATTGTTTTAGAAATGACAGTAGACTTCCCAAATATTTCAGTATTTTTTCTGCTGAACTTTATGCAATACTCAAAGCCCTTGAACATGTTAACAAAAACAAAATACCAAAATGCTTGATCCTAAGTGATTCACTCGGTGCTTTACAAACTTTAAATCATGTGTATCCTAAAAACCCCCTAGAGAAAATGGTAAAATCTGAACTAGAAGAGGCTCAAGAAAATTCCAGACGCATTACCTTCATATGGATCCCATCTCATATTGGTATCGATGGAAACGAAGCAGCAGATCAGTGCGCCCGTAAAGTGTCGGAAAGTGTCGAAACAGAGGTAACGGAGTGTCGAAATCTCGCGAGTGACATAAAATCGTACTTGAGAAATCTAATCACGTGTAAATGGAACCAAGAATGGAAATATTCACAGACATCTTTAAGAACAATCAAGGATAATGTTTACCCGCGGCTATCGAGAATACGAGCCCGAAAACTTCAAACTGTTATCACACGCCTGCGTATAGGTCACACAAGATACACGCACTCTCACCTGTTTACAAGAGACGATCCCCCTAAATGTGAAATTTGTGACGAAATAAATAATGTAAAACATTTTTTAATTGACTGTCCACTTTTTGCAAATGAACGAATTAGATTCAATATTCCTAACAACATCAACAAACTTTTAGGCACAGATGGTTACTATGACAATATCGCAAACTATTTAAAATGTATAGGGCTATATTATAGAATCTAAATTACTGGAAGTTATACCTACACTTTATTCTTAATTTAAGATACATACTGTAATTATAGATAATAATATCGATAATTATTTAAAACTCATAGAATTATATTATAGATTGTAAGTTATTGGAACTGTACTCCTACACTGTATTCCCGCTAATCACCTCTTGGTGGATGCGGTAAATTTTCAATAAAAAAAAAAAAAAAAAAAAATAATTATTGTTATATCCCACACAATATAACAATTGTTATGTTGTATATCCAACACAACTACACTGAAATTGCCCATGCACAACTTAATTGTTTTAATGGGTTCTATGGTTTCATCATCACATTGTTTGATTTGCTTGTATAGGATAAATTGCTATGTGGAAATGCGTTCAATGTGTGTCCCCGTTTAGGATTTTGTCCTCTTCAGGGTTTGTAGTGAATGTAAAATGTTGGCAGCAAAAGCAAACAGTCCGAAAAACACACTGGGGCAAGCGCCGTATCCTGGTGTTTTTTGGATCCTGGGTTATGCCGGACGGTGGTGTCTAGAAGGCTAAGAAGTCAACAGAGAAGAAAGTTTGATGGATTGTTGTTGGTTCCATAGACATTTTTGTGTACTGTCCGTGCTTTGCTCTCGACCAGTCTCCCTAGAAACCATTGTACAACGACAGGCGAACCTGCGTCCCTCGTCGGCGGTCAGGAGGTGGCTTTGAGCGCAGCGTGGACAGTGAGCGTTCGAGTGGTGAAAATAGTTGCGGCTATTTTCTTGGGGCGAACAGGTATAATTGTGCAATGAAGTTGGGAAACCGCAAAAAACCAACTTCTCCCTGTTCGGGGTAGGGAAGAGGATATGTTAAAGGTGGGTACGGAAGGCTAACGGGGTAGCCTCGAGGATGTTTTCGTACTCCACCGGGAGTTCGTCAATGCATGTTTGCATTAGAGCGGACGGTAAATGAATCTTTTTGCGTTTGGGCTTTCGGTGGAGTACGTGGCCGGAAGATGAACAGGAACATTTGAGAGATTCTTGTGTGTCGGAGGGGGGGCCGTTGATTACTTTGATTGTGAAGTTCCTGTTCAGAGAGATTATTCTCTCGGTGATTTTGGGGATGTTCGAGATGTTATGGATTTCGTTTGAGGGATATCGCCAGTGCTCATAGTTACATCTACGCAAGATTCTACGTTCAGCGCTCAACAACCACTCTTGTTTTGATCTAGCGCAAAGAGAGTAGAGGCAAGATTTGTACTCCATGACGGGTCGAATAAAGGTCTTGTAAGTGTGGATGAGAGTCTTCTTGTGTGTCTTGCCAATTCGTCCAGAGAGAGAGTTGAGAAGTCTGGCCCTGTTCCTTGCCCTATCTAAAGTTGCCTTTAGATCTGCGTTCCAGTTAAGAGTCCTGGTGAACAGAACTCCTAAATAGTTCGCAGTCGGACTAACAACAAGCCTTTCTCCCAACAGTCTCAGAGGATATTGGTCGTCTTCATTAGTTATGATTCTATGTGACACAGAAGGGGCGCGAAACACAATTGTTGTTGTTTTGTTCGCGTTCAGCGTGACTCTCCACTTACAACACCATTCACCAACCCCGTCCAACAGAGCCTGGGCTCTTCTGAAGAGGAGTCTTGGGTTGTATCGAGAGGTTGTTGTGAGCAGAGCCGTGTCGTCTGCATAGAGAAACAGCCGAGTGCCTGGGATATTTTGGTTAGTGATATCGCTGTTGTAGATGATGTACAACAGCGGTGCTAGGACTGAACCCTGGGGGACTCCAGCTTGTGGAGTGAAGGGGGTGGACTTTTGATCACTTATTTTCACTCTGACAGTTCGGTTGTGGAGGTATGAGTGTACAATTTTGATAAATTGTATTGGTAGCCCGATGTCCAGAAGTTTCCGAACAAGTCCGTCATGCCAGACCTGATCGAAAGCCTTCTGCACATCCAGGAATGTGGCTATGGCGAATGAACCATCGTTGATGGTTTGAGTAACTTTAGTAGTGAAATAAGTTATTGCATGTTTGGTAGATTTACCTGACTGGAATCCGTATTGAAATTTTGGTATGATATTGTGGTTTTCGAGAAAGTCATTGAGCCTCTCTTTTAGGATTAGCTCAAGAACTTTGCCCAGAGTGTTGATTAAAGAGATTGGTCTATAGGATTCCACGTTGGTTGGGGGTTTGCCTTTTTTCAAAAGCATGATGGTATTGGCCACTTTCCAAGGAGTAGGGAAGTGGCTGTTTTTGAGACATGCATTGAATATTTTAGTTAGAAGAGGGATGATACTCTCTGGAAGTTTTTTGAGGCATCTTCGGTTGATGCCATCAGGTCCGGGAGCGCTGTTTTTACCTATTTGGCAAAAGCTCTCCGTTTCCCTGTTTGTGAGGGGGTCCATGATAGGATCATAGACTGGAACGTGGTGATTGAGAGTAACATTTACTATGTATTCTGTGTTGAGTTTAAATAAGTGATCAAAGTTCGGGTTGTCTGGGGTTTGAAAGTTGATTTGAAGCGAATTTTTGAATGCTTCAGCTTTCCCTTCTGGGGAATTGACTATGTGATTGTTGACCAACAGATGTGAAGGTTGAGATAGTTTTTGTTTTGTTAGGACTTTGAATTTGTGCCAGAATTTACTTCCGTCTCTGTAGTCCAGTTTTGAGGTAGTATCTTCCCACCGGCGAGCCGTTAGGTCAGATATCTCTCTCTTTATCCTGGCGCAGATTCGGTTGTATTCTGTTTTGATTAGTGGATTTCTGTTGGCCTTATATTGACGTAGAAGACGTCTTTTTTGTTGGATTTTGGCAATGATGTATTGAGGTAGTGCCGATGATGTATAGGTTATTTGTTTGAGTGGAATTGCGTGCGTGATTGCCTCGGTGATGAGGTTCTCAATTTCGGTTGCACTAGTGTCGATACTATCATTAGTGTCGAGTTCGCCTAACATTGGAAGATTTTGAGTGATGAAATTTTTGAATTCAGTCCAGTTAGCGTGACGATAGTCTCTTATAGTTCTTGGAGGGTTGGGTTGTTTTGGAATTAGTATGTCAGTGTTGACAAGAAGTGGTACGTGGTCTGACGTTATTGAGTCACCGATGTGGCATCTATCCTCGAACCGATCCAAAATGTTACTAGTAGCTAGGATGTGGTCAACAATAGAAGCCCCAGCAGCGTTCAGAAACGTGTATTCAGTGTTGGTGATTCTAGAGATTGGAAGGTCTAGTAGTAAATCCGTGAGGCGGATGCCTTCTGGGTTTTGACGGTGATCACCAAACTGTGTGTGTCTACAATTCAGATCGCCCATCAACACGGCCTTGCCGAGCCTTGAAAAATACTCTAGCAAATGCCTGTTGAGTGGTTGATCCGGGTGTTTGTAGTAAGAGACTATCGTGAGGGTTTCGTTGTTATGGATGTGCACGTCAACTGCCAGGAAGTCCACGTCTGGTGGACGAAAATTTGGTGGGAATGTATGTGTGCTGTGTGGTATTCCGTGTTTCACTAGAATACCGTTCCCACGTGAAACCTGACAGCGGTTTCGATGAATGATCGAATATCCTGCGAAATGTGGATCGCTTTTCGACAGAGTATCTGTGAGTGCAAGGATTTGAATGTTATGTTTCGACAGGATATTCTTGATGAGGGGTCTCTTTTTGGAGAGACCCTGACAGTTAACTGCACCTAGGGTGAAATCCATAAAGGGGGGGTTTAGTTGTTCGGGCTGAAGGCCAGTTTGATCTGGCTGCCATGTCCATGGATCACGGTTGAGTGATCATAGATCTGGCTGACCAGGTTTGCGGTGATTGTTGCTATTTGTTCCCTGAGTTCAGGCATCAAGTTCAACAGAAGCGTTGTTTGTATCAGTATGATATTTTGCGTCTCCAAAGGCATAGCGTGTGGTGGAAATGATCTTTCAACCGTGAGAGGTTGAATCTCTTGGGCGGAGGATGGGACTGTGTGTCTGTCGGGACACTTGTTTGAATATGCAGGGTGGTCACCGCTGCAATTCGGGCATTTGGGTTGCTCATGGGTTTGGCAGGCACTTGATTTGTGGTTGCCGCCGCAGTGAGGACAGACGAAAGCTTTTTCACGGCATTCGTCGATGTTGTGCCCGTTCATGCAGCATTTGCTGCAGTACTTCGGGGTTGGACGTACGGGATCGGAGCTGTATGGGAGTTCGACGTTGTATATTGTGCCGTCGAAAGAAATGCCCCGGCTGTATACTTTTCCAGGGAATTGGTCACCACCTTGACCACCAAAGAGTCTCGCCCAAGCCTGTAGGATTTTACTCGCCACAGTTTGACGATTGGGAAGTCCTGTTCGGTGAGCAAAGCGGTGATCTCATCCTCGGAGTAGTCAGTTTCGACGCCAGTAATGCAGAGGAGGTATGTCGGAGAGTTGTTGGAATTGGATGGATTCCTGGTACGGCTTGTGACCGTAATCATTGTCTGGCCTGTGGCTTTGCGGATGGTGGTTTCGATTTCCTCTGCATTTAGTGAATTGAATAATCGCATGTGAGCGATACCGTGAGAAAGGACTTTCATGGAGTGGATTTTGTTATTTAGAAGGGGAGTGGCGTTCAGTTGACGATAGAAAGTTCGTTGCACGCAAAGGTCCTTTGGTAGGTCCTTAATTAGATATTCGTAGATCTTAGGGTTGTTCATAGAGTTGACTATGTTCGGATTGCGTGGGCGAGAGCTTGCTGCGGCAGCGTTGGCATAGGATTTGCGTTGTCTTCTTTGGAAGACGAAGTCATATGAATTGTTTTGAGCATTGTTAGGAATTTGATTTGACTGTTGGGCTTGATTCGTGACAGATTGTTGTGATGCTTGTGAAGAAGATTGAATAGATGTTTGCGAGGTTTGTATAGAAGTTTGGTTTGATGTTTGAGAGGATTGAGTGTGAGAAGAGGTTTTGGGCCGTGAAGAAGTGCGATGTTGTGATTTTGATCGGTGAGAAGATGATGCTGATTTGGATCGTTGATTTGATGTTTCGGATTCTTGATTCGATTTTACCCTTGGAGTTGCGCCTTGCTTGATGTAGTCCCTTGCTGCCTGAAGCTCACGGTACTCACTATCGTACTTCAATAGCATGGGGTTTTCGGGGTCTTCCGCTCTCATGCGGCGATAGCTCTGTCTAAACCTCGCCTGTACCATAGCCAGGTCTGCATTTTCTTTAGCCAGATCCATCTCCGCCTGAGAGCGATTGTATTCGCTTGGGGGAGGTTTTTTGCCTTCTTCCTTAAGGCTAGAGTATTGATTTGATGTTTCAACGTTTTCTTTGGTCGTCCGAGAACGGAGCGACCGGGTGGAATCAGAGGATCTATCTCGGATAGACATGTCGTGCTTGGATTTGAATGTCGGTCTAGCGAGTAGGAGGGCACCCCAGCCTCAGGGTGTTCTGAGGGGTAAACCCCAGGGATAGAGATGGCTTGTCCTATCCCTCCTAGCCTTTCCGATGTTTTGACAGTGACTATATTTACCTGTGATATTGTGCAGTTTACCCTGCTGCTATTGGGTCCCTCGTTGAAAGCCTTTTTCAAAATTAGTTTGTACCCCGTACTGGCACTTGTTCTTGCAGCCGTATGTGAACACTAGATAGAGTTCGGGGCGAGTGTATTGCACTCGAGCCCGGGGACAGAGTATTCCTCTGAAACCCCACTATCCGTCTACCTTTGGTTTACACGGCCAAGCGTCGTTGGTTTTTCGGTGGGTCCAAACTAATCCCTTGGGGCTAACCGTGCTCCGCTATCTTCAGCAATTGATGCTCTCAAACTTCTCGCTGTTCGTCGTTATGAGTAGGGTGTGCAAGCAGTGACCTTACTACTCGACGTCCGAATCGAGAATGGTTCTATGGTTTGTTTGCGTTGAATACATAACTACAGCGCGTAGCGTCTGACCCAGAGTGGGCGGCTGATAACAAACTCACCAATCCGCATGGCAAGCGTGGTGTTTTAACTGCCAACAACCCCCCTTCAAACCATAATGGCGAGCACTAAAACAGACGGATATGGTCCCCAGGTGGGTAGAGCATGTAGTGCCAAATCCCACACCTCGAAAAAGGTCAGTCTCACGGAGTCTGGGGGAGACAAGAACTCGCTTATGAAAACTCAACGAAACAAAACCCTAAAACTAAACGTCTGCACATACAATGCAAGATCTCTAAATGGAGACGAAAAAATTTTTGAGCTACAAGAAGAACTATCGAAAATAAAATGGGATATACTGGGCCTTGCAGAAGTAAGAAGAAAATGTGAAGAGAGAATACAGCTGAAATCAGGAAACATACTCTATTACAAAGATAACGAAGACAACAACAACAACGGAGTTGGCTTCATGGTGAACAAAAGGATTGGCAAATATGTAAGCACATTTAGAGGAATTTCAGACCGCGTAACATACATGATAATGAAAATTAAAAGAACGTCACTAAAGATTGTACAGATATATGCACCTACCTCAACCTATCCAGAAGAAGATATTGAAGCATTTTAGGAAGACGTGACATTGGCCATGGAAGAACGTAAAACGAGAATAACACTAATTATCGGAGATTTTAATGCAAAATTAGGAATAAAGCAGGGTGAAGAAGAAACAAGGATAGGAAATTTCGGATATGGGTCGAGAAATAATAGAGGAGATACCTTAATGAACTACCTGGAACAGAGGAAACTATATGCTATGAACTCGTTCTTCAATAAGAAACCGCAACGAAAATCGACATGGATCAGTCCTAATGGTCAAGTAAAAAATTAAATAGACTACATACTTTCATCGGAAAAGTCTGTTGTACAAGACGTAACCGTTCTTAACCATTTTACAACTGGTAGTGACCATAGATTAGTTAGAGCAAATCTAAGCATTAATGGGCAAATTGAAATGAAAAAGAGAACACAAAATTTACAAAATTTAGATATGGAAAAATTAAGGGAAAATAAACAAGAGTATAAAGAGAAAATAAAAAACTTCATGCCCGATAAAAATCAACTCGTAAATAAAGGAGTCGACGAAATCAATCACATTCTAACACAAACATTACTGAAAGCCGGGAAAGAAGTGGCGCCTATGAGAAAGAAAAGACAAGAATGGATCTCACATGAAATAAAAACATTAATGGAAAAACGGAGAGCACTAGCTCAACAAAACAAGAGATCAACAGCAGAGTATTCGAAGTTAAACAAAAGCATTAAGAAAAAGATAAAAGAAGAGAAAAGAAAGAAACAAGAAGAACAAGTTGAAAAAGTTATTCAACAAAACAAGAATATGAAGTGCTTACGACCAAAACTGGGAAAAACAGAAATAAATGCCATCAAAAATACTCAGGGAGAAGAGACCAACGATATACATGAAATATTAGCAATAACACAACAGTATTACTTAGACTTATATCAAGAAAAGCAACCACCGACACAAGAAACTCTTCAAAAATTGAAAACTAAAATAAAATCTGCTAACTCTGACCTACAACCAGAGATTAGCAAATCAGAAATAAAGAAAGCCCTGAGAGAAATGAAAAATAATAAATCACCAGGAAGAGACGGCATTACAGTGGAGAAGATTAAAAACGGCGGAAAAATTACAAGGGTAGTCTTATATAATATATATATATATATATATATATATATATATATATATATATATATATATATATATATATATATATATATATATATATATATAACAGGTATATAATATTTGCTGAACAGTTAGGAAACAAGGCTGAAATATTGGGGTAGCAGCAATCTCAAAGAAAACTCTTTATAATAGTTCCAAGCTTTCGAAAATGTTTATTTTCATCATCAGGGAAACTACAATCATAAATAGACAGTATTCAACAAATAGGCTAACTGAAATCAATAATAATTGCTATCTTTGTGTTACCAAAAATCCAGAACACCATAGTTTCCTCTCACTAAACCAGGTGTCGAGGATCCCCAAAAACACAAAAACAACAAAAAATTGTTCTGAGAAATGCAGAGTCAATACTTTCACTAAAAACACTGCACATCACAAAACAATCTTACTAAAGAGTTACTTGTATGTTTGTACTTACATTATTTGAGGATGTTGAGTCTAGTTGTTAAACACTGACATATAAAACGAAATTTTGTCCTGGTACAAATCGTATATAAAAATTAAAATTAAAAACTATATATAAAAAATTGTTCTAAAAATCGAGTATAAATTGAAAAATGGTAAAATATTTTAAAAAATGATGTATGTCAAATGGCATTTTTGAAAATGTCTAACAAATGTTATATCGATTTTTATTAAATTTTGTTTGAATTCATACGGAAACGTCACTACCACTGAATATATAAATCACATAATAAAAAAGACATCTACTATTAAAAAAACTTTGCATTGATTAAAACTGTTTTATTCTCATTTCGGAATTTTCCTATTTCAAAATTTAAAAAACATTTATTAAATAATTATAATTGGTTCAGTGGTAGTGACGTTTCCGTATGAATTCAAACAAAATTTAATAAAAATCGATATAACATTTGTTAGACATTTTCAAAAATGCCATTTGACATACATCATTTTTTAAAATATTTTACCATTTTTCAATTTATACTCGATTTTTAGAACAATTTTTTATATATAGTTTTTAATTTTAATTTTTATATACGATTTGTATCAGGACAAAATTTCGTTTTATATGTCAGTGTTTAACAACTAGACTCAACATCCTCAAATAATGTAAGTACAAACATACAAGTAACTCTTTAGTAAGATTGTTTTGTAATGTGCAGTGTTTTTAGTGAAAGTATTGACTCTGCATTTCTCAGAACAATTTTTTGTTGTTTTTGTGTTTTTGGGGATCCTCGACACCTGGTTTAGTGAGAGGAAACTATGGTGTTCTGGATTTTTGGTAACACAAAGATAGCAATTATTATTGATTTCAGTTAGCCTATTTGTTGAATACTGTCTATTTATGATTGTAGTTTCCCTGATGATGAAAATAAACATTTTCGAAAGCTTGGAACTATTATAAAGAGTTTTCTTTGAGATTGCTGCTACCCCAATATTTCAGCCTTGTTTTATATATATATATATATATATATATAAATATATATATATATATATATATATATATATATATATATATATATATATATATATATATATACATATAAATATATATATATATATATATATACATATAAATATATATATATATATATATATATATATATATATATATATATATATATATATATATGAAACTTAAAGCTAAAATCAATATCAACAAAAGAATTAATATTAAAATTAAACTCACCAGGCTTCCGGGTTGAACCGCGTCGTTGGTTTCTAGGCCGAGCTTTCGACGTCCTCTCTGACGTCATCTTCAGGGCTTCCGGGGTCTCAGTCTCCTGAGGCTCCAGACACTACACTCACTACTCACTACTTCACTACTCACTGTAATACTGTTGTTGCTGACGCTGGGGCGGTCATTTATACCGTGGACTGATGTGACTGACGTGGCTGTCGATGACGTGGCGGAGTGGGAATTAGCGCGAAGACTATTTGGAGTGGCGCGAAGATTTTTGACGGCTGGAATTGTATTTGTAGATGGAGCGGACGATGTTTTCGTTAGGAGGGGTCTCCAAGTCGAAGGTAAACGGATGCCGTCATCTCTTTTATTGAGACAACTTGGCCGTTTTTCGATTTCTATGGCTTCTCGGATAATCCTTTGTTTATAGAAGCGGATGGGGGCTATGGTTCTGGAGTTTTCAAAGTCAATTTTGTGACCTGTATGAAGATGGTGTTGGCCTAGGGCTGAAACTGAATCGGAATTGCGAACAGATATGGAATGTTCATAAATCCTATTTTGGATTCTACGATTGGTTTGTCCTATGTAAGATCGGGGGCAGTCTGCACAAGGAATTTCATAAACTCCGTGTTGTTCATTTGGAATGTTGTCTTTGACGGATCGGACAAGAGATGAAAGTTTTTGTTGGGGGGTAAATACTGTTTTTATTCCTCGTGGTTTAAGAATTCTGTCGATTTTGTCAGTAACACCTTTGATATAGGGAAGAAAAGCTTTCGTATGATCAGGATCTGACTCTTTGGGTTGTGATTGAGCGGGAGATTGAAGTTTATGGATGCTCCTATCGATGTGATTTTCGCAGTAACCGTTTTGGATGAGGGCTTGTTTTAAAGAAGAGAGTTCAGTAGATCTACTTGCATCATCGGAAATACGGATTGATCTGGAGACAAGAGTATTAATGACTGAATTAATTTGAGAAGGTGGGTGATGAGAGTTGCCATGCAAGTAGCGGTTGGTATGGGTGGGTTTTCGATAAACAGAGTGATGAAAACCTTGTGATTGGTTCTTCTTAATAAGAACGTCGAGAAACGGTAAGGATGAGTTAGTCTCCATCTCCATCGTGAACTGGATACTGGGATGTATACCATTCAGATGGGTCTGAAAAGACGCTAAAGCATCCCTGCCGTGGGGCCAAATGACGAATGTATCGTCAACATATCGTAGCCAACATGTGGGTTTGAGCGTAGATGTGGATAGTGCTCGGGTCTCAAAATCTTCCATAAAGATATTAGCAATTACTGGAGAGAGTGGTGAGCCCATTGGGGCACCATTTATTTGTCTGTAGAATTGATTTTGGAAGATGAAATAAGTGTTGGACATGCAATGTTTAATGAGAGATAAGTGGTCTTGCTGGATACTGTGTTTCGTTTCCAGAATATTTAGGGTGTCATCTATAGGAATGTTAGTAAAAAGTGAATTCCTTGTGAAAAATGAAATTCCTTGTGCAGACTGCCCCCGATCTTACATAGGACAAACCAATCGTAGAATCCAAAATAGGATTTATGAACATTCCATATCTGTTCGCAATTCCGATTCAGTTTCAGCCCTAGGCCAACACCATCTTCATACAGGTCACAAAATTGACTTTGAAAACTCCAGAACCATAGCCCCCATCCGCTTCTATAAACAAAGGATTATCCGAGAAGCCATAGAAATCGAAAAACGGCCAAGTTGTCTCAATAAAAGAGATGACGGCATCCGTTTACCTTCGACTTGGAGACCCCTCCTAAAGAAAACATCGTCCGCTCCATCTACAAATACAATTCCAGCCGTCAAAAATCTTCGCGCCACTCCAAATAGTCTTCGCGCTAATTCCCACTCCGCCACGTCATCGACAGCCACGTCAGTCACATCAGTCCACGGTATAAATGACCGCCCCAGCGTCAGCAACAACAGTATTACAGTGAGTAGTGAAGTAGTGAGTAGTGAGTGTAGTGTCTGGAGCCTCAGGAGACTGAGACCCCGGAAGCCCTGAAGATGACGTCAGAGAGGACGTCGAAAGCTCGGCCTAGAAACCAACGACGCGGTTCAACCCGGAAGCCTGGTGAGTTTAATTTTAATATTAATTCTTTTGTTGATATTGATTTTAGCTTTAAGTTTCATTGTATTAACCGCGGAAACCTTTCCGAATATATATATATATATATATATATATATATATATATATATATATATATATATATATATATATATATATATATTGTCATGATTTTAAGATACCAAATTGATAGAATAAGTTAAATAATAAACAGTTTAATGATTTTGTACTGCCCAAATCAGTTAAATAAGTATCTTGATATAGGTGGTGTTCGAGAGACGTGATTGGTTTGGAGAGTTGAATAGAATGAGAGTATTAAAGGGAATTAAAGTTAAGATTGCACTATGCATTGATTTAGTGGTTATAGAATGAATTTATTTAGAGTTACAGTTTAAGTAACAAGAAAGTTTGAAATAGACCATACTATATAAAGGAAGCTATTTAAGGGGCATCTAATGTGTGAATTTGTTGCTAAACATGCAATAGTTTGAAATTTAGTCTTACCAAAAGAATTACTTACAAATTTGTTCCATGATGACCTTGTTTCTGTTTAATAATCATAAAAAAGTTACTTTTTTTTAAAGATCACTTGGAGAGAAGGTTCGTTGATGTGATACGTTCTCCATGATTTGGTTAAGTTTATAAATTTATGAAAGTATCTTAGAAGAGGTTCCAATCTAAAAATTTAGAATAATGGTTAGACCAATTTTAGATTTTATTAATGTGAATTTGACCAAAATGTTAAAAATAGTTCATTAAAGTTGTAGATTTGGGAAATGTCAGAATTCGATATCAATTTTAACGAAGAAAAATTATTTTCTGAGATATGGCTAATGCACTATCAATTGGTAATTTATTTCTGAATAATTTGAAAGTTATTTCAGTACTTTATATGTATTAATAGTGAAGATATTTGGACTTTAATTTGTAGAGGTAGTGATAAAAGGTATAGAAAGTGTACGGACAGTGTTCGCATAAAGTGGCTATAACAATTTATTGGGAGTATCCTCAAATATGCAAAATATATGAAAAGAATCTATAAAGTTCAATGAATTTAATTCTTTAATTCAATTTTACTCAAATAAGAGAATAAAATCACCATTTAGGCAAATATTTCCAAATTTTAGACAAAAAAATACCATTTTGACTAAATGTCATAATTTGCAAAATTATTTCATTGGCTCATTTAAATTTCCAAAGCATGAATTATTAATTTGTTTAAATATGATTGGCTGTAAAACGGACGCCAAGCTTAAAAAATTGAATTCAAGAAGAAGGTTCTAGAGATTCAAAGGGAACAGACGCTTTTTGAAGCTATTCCCAAAAGATTTGGTTTAAAAATAGAAAATTCGGAAAATGCAGTCGAAAAACTGATCACAAAATAAACTTTCATGTTTAATCTTCGTATTGAAAGTGTTTTGAAGCAGAAGGGACTTTAATTAAGTCACTAAAATGGTATTGTAACCTGCGTGGACTTGGGGAGAACCTGGAGCTCAACGGAAAACCAGCATTTGGATGTGTTTCAAGAAAGAATTCGGCTTCGGTGGACTATAATTGTCAGGTGACGTTATTATTTTGTACAAAAAACTATTTTCCATGATATCATGTTCAATAAAAAATATTGAATATCAAAACATGCATGATCAAGATAAAAATTTTAAAAATTTAATGCCATTTATTGCTTTGGCAAGACAATAATTTAGAGAGAAATATCCACACTTGCATAATTTGGTTTATTTTTGATCATAACCACAAAGGTCAATGACCTTTCATTTGTTTTCTTATAACTATAGATATAAGCTAAGATATGTAGTATAGTGATATTCTAGTATTAAAATTTTAATGATAATTTCTGTATTTACCTTATTTGATGTTGCATTTAGCTTGTTTCTTTTATTTCAATATATTTGTAAAAGTTTTTCATCAGAATTGTGTTGTCTCTCCATTTTGTTTATGAATTCCAATCTATTAGCACAATTTTGTCCATCTAGCACAAGTTTCATGTCTCACGCCCCAAAGAGATAAGAGTTTCCTGTTATGTGTAAGTATTCAACTGAGCTGAGTTGGTAGGTACAATAGTTTCTTAATAGATGGCGCCCAATAGATTCAATAAAAATCAATAAATCAATAAAAATAAAATTCAATTATAAAAATAAAATGTTTAATAAAATAAATCAATTTTAAATAAAATATAAAATAAATAAAATTATAAAATTAAATTAAATCAATCAAAAATTTATTAAAATTATTAAGATAATCATTAAAATTAAAATAAATAATAAATTAAATAAAATTATTATTGTTATTTAAAGATCAATTATTATCAAAAATATATAATATATATATATATATATATATATATATATATATATATATATATATATATATATATGAATTAAACGAAAAGATTTCTCTGGTATACAGAAGAAATCTTTTCCGTAGCGGACGCGAAAATGTAAATTTCAAAGTCTTCATAAAAGACGATGAACGACAAAAGACACCTCTTTGTGTCACAGATTTGTCTACAAAGCCACGTTATTCGCTACATATTCTTCAATAACGGAGAAACCGTGATATGAAAGGAAACGGCAATTGCATTTTATTTCACTTCGACCACCACCGATATTCTACACGACGTGTTTCGAGCTCATGTCAAGCTCTCGTCAGGAACATCTAGGTGGATGGTCGAGGTGTAACAAAATGCGGTTGGCCTTTATGGTAATAATAAAATAACCAGACTTCAGTACACTTGGTACGACATCTATATGAATTAAACGAAAAGATTTCTCTGGTATACAGAAGAAATCTTTTCCGTAGCGGACGCGAAAATGTAAATTTCAAAGTCTTCATAAAAGACGATGAACGACAAGACACCTCTTTGTGTCACAGATTTGTCTACAAAGCCACGTTATTCGCTACATATTCTTCAATAACGGAGAAACCGTGATATGAAAGGAAACGTTTTTTGTCGTTCATCGTCTTTTATGAAGACTTTGAAATTTACATTTTCGCGTCCGCTACGGAAAAGATTTCTTCTGTATACCAGAGAAATCTTTTCGTTTAATTCATATAGATGTCGTACCAAGTGTACTGAAGTCTGGTTATTTTATTATTACCAGAAAGGCCAACCGCATTTTGTTACACCTCGACCATCCACCTAGATGTTCCTGACGAGAGCTTGACATGAGCTCGAAACACGTCGTGTAGAATATCGGTGGTGGTCGAAGTGAAATAAAATGCAATTGCAGTTTCCTTTCATATATATATATATATATATATATATATATATATATATATATATATATATATATATATATATATATATATATATTATTGAACAAAATACTAAGTACACGAAACATACCCAGTAATTGGAATGAAGTAATCACCCTATTATTGTTTAAAAAAGGAGACAAAAAAGATCTGAAAAATTATAGACCGATTACCTTGCTTAATGTTATGTATAAATTGTTAACTAAAATATTAACCAACAGACTAACCCCTAAATTCGACAATTATCAGACCAAAGAACAGGCAGGATTCAGAAAAGGCTACAGTACATGTGATCACCTACTGACAATAAAGTTACTTATTGAGAAAATAAATGAATACCAAATACCCATATATATGGCATTTATAGATTTTGAAAAGGCATTCGACTCCATAGAACACTCGGCAGTGAAACAATCACTACACAATAGCAGAGTAGATTACAGGTATACAGAACGAATCTCTAATATATACAGTAAGGCCACAACTACGATCCAACTTGAACAGAATACACACCCCATACCTATCAAAAGGGGCGTTAGACAGGGAGATACGATTTCGCCGAAGCTCTTCAACCAAGCTCTAGAAGACATTTTCAAGAGATTACAATGGGAAGAATATGGAATCATCATTAACGGCCAATACTTAAATCACCTAAGATACGCTGACGATATCGTCATTATCGCTACAGACAAGGAACAACTACAAATAATGATACAAGAACTAGACCATGAAGCCAGTAAAGTTGGATTAAATATGAACTACAGCAAAACAAAAGTGATAACAAATCAAGAGGATGAGTTAAGAATCGTAGTTAAACAAAGCCAAATAGAGGAAGTGAATGAACACATATACTTGGGACAAATAATAAAATTGAATAGAGATAACCAAACAGCAGACATAAAGAGACGAATGAAGTTAGCGTGGGCCTCGTTTGATAAGCTCAGCTTCATATTGAAGAATAAAAAATACCCTCAATATCTAAAAACGAAAATCTACGACCAATGTATTCTTCCGGTCCTTACATATGGATGTCAAACATGGACGTTCACAAAAGCGAATATGGACAGAATTGCGAAAACACAAAGAGCAATGGAAAGACAAATGATCAACGTAAGACTGTCAGATAGAAAAAGGAATTCCTGGGTAAGAAATATCACAAAAGTTAAAGATGCTACTCGTCAAAAAGCTAAACTAAAATGGAAATTCGCCGGTCATACGATTAGACAAAAAGACGAAAGATGGAATAAAATTATTACAGAGTGGAGACCATGGACATATAAATGAAAGAGAGGAAGACCACAGATGAGATGGGTAGCACATGGCTCAGGATAGAGAAAGATGGAGGAGCGAAGGGGAGGCCTATGTTCAATATTGGATGTCGCAAGGCTAATAGATAAAGACATAACTACATACCTAAAACACATCTATAGATATTATAGTGCATCACAATAATTATATATTATATTATATATAGCTGTGCCAAGCTCCTTGGTACAGTTACTGTACCAAGTAAACTTGGTACAGAAATGTATTTTCCAACGATAATATACATAGGGATTTCCAAGTCCCCACCGTCAAAGAAGAAATTGTTTCTCTGTGCTCGAAGTACCACAGTAGACTACAGGTCCACCCAAACATATTGATCACCAATCTCCTGACACCCCTACAGAACAGAAGACTAAAAAGAACAGACACTCTTGACCTCAACTAATCATTCCGACTTATTACTACTGTACTATTCAAATTAATTCAATTATTTATTAATAACTGTACTAATTCTATTAATAACTGTACTAATTCAATCATTATTGTACTCTTTTAGGTATTCACCACCGGGTGAATACTGACTATGCCACACTCTTAACACTCATATGTATTGTTTATTATTTTTTATAAAATAGATTGCAATAAAATGAATGTCAAAAAAAATTATATATTTGTATAATAATATCATTATTTAGGGTATACAAATGGGTAGACATCACGTGACTTACGCCGACAATTCGATTTTTCGACTGAGGTCAGTTATATCGAATTTGGTTGGAGATATCGAACTAGAAATATGATATTCGAAATCATACATACGACTACATGGGCTCAAGGAACAATGCATTTTTCCTGTTGTAATGAGTGCCATCTTCGGTACCGAGTCAAAAAATTATTTAAACCCTTGGATTGTTTTAAAACTGTTTCTGGAACAGTTTTCCTACGGCTTGTATTCTGATTGTCCTTGTCCTGGGAAAGCTGGAAACTACTATAGCTAGTCATCTAATAAAACCGATTTCCTTATTAAAAAAAGCAGAAAATTAATCATTTAATTTTAAATATGACTGGAAAAGATTTACAGCCCATGTCGATAATTGAGGATACAGGGTATAAAGAATTATTTACGGACCTAGAGTCTTCCTATTGTATGCCTAGTCGGTTTACTGACAAATTCTTTCCTACCTCAAAATTATAAACAAAAACACAAGAAAAATTAAAAGCGTTGCTTAATAAAACCAATGCCATTGATATTACAACTGACTCCTGGACTGCTTAGCATTCCCAGAGTACTTACATAAGTTATGCCGCTGATTTTATTACTGATGTCTGGATTTTATATTTATGCCTACTCAAGTGTCGTCAATATGATGAAAAGTCATAATGCTGAACATTTAAAAGAAGATCTGCAAATAGGTTAACCGACTGGGGACACATATGCTGTTTTGCTTATACTATTAACTTGATTGTTCAGAGTGGACTTGAACCCCCACAGGTCGCTCCACTAAGAAAAGAAGTAAAAACCATAGTTGAATATTTCCATCGGAACACCAAGGCCAATAATTACAATTTGCAAAAACAAATTAATGTAGGCCAACCCCCTTTAACATTAAAAAAACATTAGGCGGAACTCTACATTTTTATGCTTGAAAGGTTTTTTTTCAATCATTTTTCATGAACCTCTTAATGCGACTGTGGGAGTTTTGCAAATTGGAATGGAACTTCTTACATAATCTGAGTGGCTGTAATTACAAGAGGTTTATCAAGTTTTAAACCATTTGAACAGATTACTACCGAAATGAGTGCAAAGAAATACTTTATCAAAAGTAATAATTGTTATAAACGATTTGGAATCTGTAGTTAGAAAACATAGAATTCAACATTAGAAAAAATTAAAATTGCATTACTGTTAAACAGTTTGGGAGAAACCTGTTTGGATGTGTATAATGCTTTTCCCAAAGACAAGAAAAACAGTCTGGAGGATGTACTCAATAATTTTGATGAGTATTTTCTCCCAAAAAGAAATGTAACAATGGAAAAATTCAAATTTAATCATATTACACAAAAGGAGGATCAAAATGTGGATGCATTTGTTACAGAACTTAAAAATTAAGCTGATAATTGTAGTTTTGTATGCCATAATGTTGTTCAGGGAACCTGATATGACATTACAACAAATACAGGATTATTTTAAGTCAATAGAGGTGAAAAAACAACATCAAATTATTAGCAGCTGATGATTCTGCAGAGGTTAATGTCTTAAGAAAAATCAAATGCCGAAGGTGTAAGATAGAACATTGTATCCGACAATGTCCAGCCTTTAATAAAACTTGTTCAGTGTGCCAAAGAGAGGACATTTTGCAAAGATGTGTTTTTGGAAAGATAAAAACATCTCACAAAATCATGCCAAAAAAGTTAAGGTTGTAAATGAAACAGCAGCAACTGCACAAACAAGTAAAGTGAAAACTGTAAGTACTAAAGATCTCCTTTCTCTTGAGGATCATGTTTTTATTAGGGAAAGCAAACCATCTAATAAAATTTCAAGTTGGTATGAAAGCGTTAGAATTATTGATAAGAATATTGTATTTAAGCTTGACTCGGGAGTTGAGTCGAGCATTTTTCCATTAAAATATTTTAAAGTGGTGAGGCTAGATCAAAAAGATATAACCCCATCATCAATAACCATTATCTCATATGGAAATTTTAAATCAAAGCCTTTAGGTTGTCCTACTTTAACCCGGGAGTAGTCGCGCCGTTAGAAAAAATCTAACATTTTATTCTTTTTCGTGATAACTTGATGAAAAATTTTGCAACATAACTTTCCACTCGTAAGTGCCTCGAGGAAGGGTATAGTAATGTGTAGATTTATTTTTTCTATTTTTGTTCTTCTTCTTTTTGTGGAATTTACGGCTTTGGTGAGAACCAATTAGCTTTAATAATTGGTAGAAATAATATTTCTAACATAATTAGTAAGAAATACTATAAAATAAACATTTGTTGTAAATTCGTATTTACATTCGTATTGTTAGATAAAATCTAACGCGCGACTGCTTACGTCACAGAAAAGAGCGCGACTGCTCCCGGGTTAAAATGTTATTATAAAAATCAAGTTAAAGATGTTCAATTTCTTCTTATAGATCTAAATACAGAACCTGTTCTAGGATTATCAAATTGTATTGAATTTAATATAATTTCACGTATAAATACAGTGCAAAATAAGTTATTTGATTCAAATTTTACTTTGCTAAAAATATTAATGAATTACATGAAACATTTCCAGAGGTTTTGGAGGAGTTAAGTTGTATTTCAGTCATGGTTGAGATTAAATTAAAACTTAATGCAAAGCCAGTTATTCAAGCAGAAATAAAGGTACCATTAGCGTTACATAATCAATTAAAAGTTGCACTTGATGCTCTGGAACAAAAAAATATTATATCAAAAGTAGAATATCCTACTGATTGGGTCTTTGATGGTAGTAGGAAAACCTAATGGTAAACTACGACTGTGCTTGGATCCTAAACCTTTAAATCTTTACATTTCTAGGGAAACCTAAAGTATTCCAAAATGTGATCAGCTTGTTTGCCAGCTAGATGGTAAAACAGTATTCTCAGTAATTGATATGAAAGATGGATTTTGGCAGCTACAAGTAAGTGAAAAAAGTTCTGATGTATGCACCTTCAATACACCATTTGGTTGGTACAAGTTTAACAGGATTCCGTTTGATCTTAGTAGTATTCCTGAAAGTAAAAAAATATGGAGGTTTTTGGGAATATTCCTAATGTTTACATATATTTTGATGATTTAATTTGTTGGGGTTGATGAAAAAGTTACAACATACTATTTTGTTAATATTATATACCAAATTTTGGAAATTTAAGTATTGCTTATGTGTATTACTGAGGGAAGTGGTCCTGCAAGTGACAACAGAAGTTGGTTGTTTTTCACTTCGTAATAATCTTCAAATTATTGGAATATTGCAAGTCGGAAAATTCAAAAGAGTTCAAAAAAGTAATATAAAAATGTTAGTGCATACAGGTGTGGTTAATAAAAGAAAAAGCAGTAAACATTGTTTTAAAAGTAAGATCCAACTATTTTTAGCATGCTATATTAAAATTATCATTCATTATCATTCATAAGAACTTAATTAGTGTTGAAAAGAAATCAAGTATTTAAATAAACATTGCAAACTTTTATCACAAAATTACAGATCCGGCTCTATAATAGATTAGATTAAAATTAAATTAAAATTATTACAGTGGAAAAGGAAGAATTTAGTCTGAATGAACGGCTGAGATCCAAGCGGGAAAAAGTAAGTTATACGGACGAAATTCTAAATAGCCAGCTAGCAGCCGAAGAGCTACCCAAATATTAGGCGGTGTTGCCAGATTTAAAGTAAAGCTGACAAGGTCAGAAAACATAAAGTAGAGGAATCAGACGCACTGAGAGAGGTTTATATTTCTGAAGGATTGACCTGGATATCAACTTATATCGCGGTGCAAGGTGGCAACAATACAAGAAGAAAAACCATACAAAAGTAGAAAGGTAAAACTGTGCGATTATGGCAGATTCTGGTGATTCGACAACAATGAGAACCCCGAGGAGAGAGGATAACTTAAATAAGGAAATGCTAACACAAATGATGGAGATGCTGAGAGAGGCCTGGCAGAGGATATAAACGAGATAAATAACCGGCAGAGAAAACATGAGGAAAACATGAATCAAGTAACCAAAAATATCAAGGAACCCAAAAAAGAGCAAAAAGAATATCGAGAGCAAATGGAAGAACTAAAACTTATCAATCAAAAGGCGCTTCAAGATATTAATCAATTACGAAATGAATTAACGATTTCCAACGAAAGAATACAAAAATTAGAAAGAGAGGGAAGAAGGAAAAATATTATGATTTAAGGACTGCAGATTGACACCGATCAACCACTCTTGCTAGGGAATGAGGTAGAAAAATTCATAGAAAAAGAAATGCGAGTAAATGTAAAAGTTAATGAAGCAATAAAGCTGGGAGACAAAATATACTTGGTGAGGTGGATAGCAAGACCGAAAAGGCCAAAGTAATGCAAAATAAGATGAAGCTCAAACAACTCAGAGAAAGAATATACATAAATGATGATCTGACGAAGGACGAAAGAGAAATACAGGCCAAAATAAGAAGAATGGCTAAATAACAGAAAATCAAAGGAAATAGCACAATAACAGAATACCAAAGACTGACAATAAACGATGAATCAACAATGAATAACCACTTTCAATTGGAGTTGCAAATTGTAGAAGCCTCGGAGGTGTAACCAGAGAAGGTTTCCATTGTTTTCAGTCTGGTGGGATGTAGAGTAACATTTTGTTATTTTATATGCCATTAGAGTGAAAACTTAGTCTTTTAATAAACAATGAATTATGGAAATGGAATAAAGAAAAGGAGCAGCTGAAAAGAATAAAGGAAGACATTTCAAAAAACTAGAATTGAATTCAGTTCTAGAAGACCCAACAAAGATGACCCGGCAAAAAAAAACGGAAACGAGAATCGAAAAACAATAAACGAGATAATGACAATAAAGAAGAACTATACTAAATTCACAATCAAGATGCAGTAGAAATACACAAACCAACACACTTCAATGTTACGAGGAGCACTCCCAAATTATGATTTTCGACGTATATACTGTTGTATAATTTTTTATGGGAAAAATTTAGAAAATAAATTTATATCAGAGACCACGAAATTATAGATTTTCATCGCCCTGTATATGACCAAAAATTGTAATAGGATAATTTAGTTAGTAATCAGTGTTTTCGCAGAAAGTGAAATCGTTAAGAAGGTGGTTTTCTTAATGGGTTTCTGAACGGACTTAAAACAATGGTGCCGTCATATTAGACAATTCAGTTTATTTCCCTTTGCAATGGACAATAAGACATTCTATAAAAAAATCGAAGAAGGTTAAGCGGTAAACAAATTTATTGAGTTTAGAATGTAAGGGTTTTTGTTTAGCATTTTGAAACAACGAAAGTAATTTGATGTCTGCCGGAATTTAACAAATTGGAAAGTTGTATACAAATTAAATTGGTTCTTAAGAAATGATAATATGGGTGTAGTGGGTAGAAAGGATGTTTTGTGATTGGTGGAAAATGATGGATAGAAGGGAAGAGAGTGTTGAAATACATCTGATTTTGACGAAAGAAAAAATAGACACTGTGTAATGAATATCTGGAGAGCAGTCCAGTTTTTGAAAAGTGAGAAGTCAGTGTAAAGTGGTGAAGTTGGCCTTTGCGAGCAGAATCAAGTTGAAACGAAATCGTTGACCGAGTTGAGAAGTTAACTTTCCTGGGACCTAGGAACATTCCTGTTTCTGTCTAGAACGAGTAGCCGATTGGTATCTATTTGCACAAGATATCGAGCAGAAAGAAAACTGAGTCGAGAATTCGAGCGAGTCCTGTTTGTTTGTTTGTGAAGCAGTTTGGACGAGAGGGACCTTTCGCAACATCCTAAGAGTACGTGTGGGAGAATCGAGGACGACGCAATCAGGGAAAAGAAGTAGAGAAGAAACAAAAATGTTAGTCAAATCATTTGTGAAACGGAGAGTTTGTTTATATCCAAACCATATTTGCTTAATTTTTGTATTGAACAGTTCTGTAACATAATTAGTCATTCCAAATTTTAAAGAAGAAATAAGTAATCAATTCAAAAGGAGAAAAGTAAAATTTATTAAATTTTGTAAGAATAAATAACGAATTATTTAAATAATTTTTTTGTTAAAACAGAGGAGATATCAGAATTAAAGCTTAATTTAGTAGATGAGAAATAGTTGCAACAAATTTAGATTTTAGCATATTTTTTAAATCCTATGTTTATGGTATATTGGATAAATAAATAATATTTTTTAACATTTATATGACATTGAGTGTGTTTAATTTCCCTGTTTTGTCCTGGATGGAGTAAGCAACTAGAGATACCAGAAGCCACCGACCAAAGGTAAACCATCAAAAAAAATGTAAATAGCCCTGAGAATAAAGTTTATTAGAAAATTTAATTTAAATTTGGTTTTGTTTTACACAAGCAGTAATTAAAATAATTAAGTAATTAATTAAATTAAGAATTTGCTCATCAATCTCATAAAAGAGAGAAATGCAGAGCATAACAATACATTGTATATATCTCAAATCATGATTTACAAACTTTATACATTGTAAATTATGATTCGAGGGTGCTCATCTTGACCTTCGTGAATTTAGTATAGTTAAAATAGCGACGTGGAATATAAGAGGACCATTCCAGGAAGGAAAACTGAGGCAGCTAGTAAACGAAGCCAAAAAATATAAATTTGATCTAGTGGCTCCACAAGAGACTAAACGACTGGGACAGAGCAGTCAGGAAATAGATGGCTATATATTCTTTAACAGTGGAGACAACAACAGAATATTGGGCACAGGTTGTATGATAAGTAAGAAATTGAAAGAAACTGTTGTAGATTTTAAAGCAGCATCGGATAGATTATGCACCCTCAGGCTAAAAGGTAAATTCCAAAAGATATCGTTTGTAAATATACATGCACCCTCAGAAGAAAAATAAATAGAAATAAAAAGGCAATTTTATAGCACACTAGACCCAGTATATGAGGCTATTCCCAAGTACGATATGAAGATTGTCCTAGGAGACGCTAATGCTAAAATAGGCAGGAAGGAATTATTGTTTCCCACAATAGGAAAACACAGCTTACATACAGAGACAAACGAAAATGGCTACTTCCTAGTGGCTTTTTCTAAAGAAAAAGGGATTAATAATAAATAGCATATATTTCCAACGAAAAGACATTCACAAAGGTAGATGGAGATCGCCGGATGGGAATACAGTCAACCAGATCGACCATGTTTTAGTTGAGAAAGATGAAGAAATTTGCATAACAAAGGAGAGGACATACAGAGAAATTGATATGGATTCAGACCACTATCTGGTAGGAATATAGATAAGACAACTAGAACATACAGCAGAAGACGGAAGCGTAGAATGCATGTGGCGGGCAATAAAAGATGCAATTAATGAGGCAGCGGACAGAGTCAATACAAGGACTAATGTCAAGCCAAAGAAAAATAAAAAAAACATGGTTCGACAAAAACAATAACAAAAACATGGAGAACTAGGTACACCAGAACATATAGTGTTACATTGTGAAAATACTATAGAAATGAAGAACATAGAGAAATGAGAAGAAGATTAGAAAGAATTGAAATAAGAGATATATTACAAAATTAAGAATATTTTGGAATATTAAACAATCTAACAGAAATAATATCTAAAAACAACAAGAAATCTATAATAATAGAAGAAGACAACAAATAATCCAACATAGATGAAGTCGAGTAAGATAAAGTTAAAATAAATAAAATAAAATATAAATTCAAAAATAGATATTTACAATTATAATAATAATAATTCAGTAATGTGTTGGAACCCAATCGATTCGGATGTACGGTAAAAATTGCTAACGACTATAGTGTTTCAAGTTTTTACGGTCGCCGTAGTTTGAGGATTACAAAAACAAATACGTACCTTTAAAATAAGTAAATTTTAGTGTATAAGTTATATTTTTAATAATAGTTTTAGTGTATAGTTTGAAAAAATAATAACAGTGGTGTTTATGTGCATTTTTGTGAAGTAAGTGACAATGGAAAAAGCAAGTATCCACCAGATCGGGGTAAATAAAAAGGGAGTGAACAGGATGAGGAAATTATGGATACGGAGATCAATGGAAAAAGATATAAGGAAACCGAAGAGGAAAACGAGACTAAAAAGAAGAAAACTAATAGAAATCCAAATAATGAGGCATCGGTAAGTAATGAAAAAAATGAAGAAAAAATAAATATGCTGAGACAGACCAAGGACCTTATTTTGTATTTATACAAAACCTGGAGGGAACATCGGGAAGCTGCACAAGGTAGGGACTACTCGTTTGATTATTAATTCAGCTCCAGAAATTAAAAATAACATCATTAATATGACAGTCGTAGAAAAAAATAGGGTTAAGGTGGAGTTAAACTCTTCAAAAAGCGCAAATATTTTAGTCAATTCACAAATTTTGAAAGAAAAAAGATACGAGGCTTACATACCAACTTTTTTAACTCAACGTAAAGGTGTTATTAAGGAGGTTGATCTTGAGCTATTTGAAAAAGAACTAGCAAAAATTATTGAACCCCGATATGGAAATAATTTAGAAATTCTAAATGTAAAAAGAATGGTACGAAAGAAAGATAACGAATTGGTCCCAACTTCTACTATAATTGTGACATTCAGAGGTCAAATCGTTCCAAATCAGGTTATAATAGAAAAATTGATTTATAACGTTGAATTGTATGCCCCAGAGTCATTCAATGCATCAGATGTATGAGATACGGACACGTAATGGACAACTGTAGAGAAACTCTGCGTTGCAGACACTGTGGAGAAAATCATGAAACGGATGTATGTGAAAAAACAAGTGAACCAATTTGTTATCAGAATTCAATACCCAAAAAAAAATAAAAAAGATTATGGTAACTGAAACCATAACATATAATGAAGCAAAAGAGAAAGTTGAAAAAAGTTATGCTAATGTAGTATTAGACCGAACTTCAAACGTAGGATATCGATTTACTTCCTACAAATCGCAACATAGATATAAAAATATCACATCTAATGCAGAATCGTCGGGATATTCCCAGCAACGCAAATCAATTTTGGAAACTCCTAAAATAACATCTCACCCTGTATATGAAAAATATCGAAATATTCCACAATATAGTGAACAAAATTTTACACAATCTCAAAATAATATTCACCAACAAAAGTCAAAAATAGAAGAGTTGTGCTCTATTATCTTAACCTCATTTAAAGAACTTTTAACAAATAAGAATTTACAATCCGCAGGATTCAATGTTAATAGATACATTAATAAAATATTTAAACAAAACAATAAATAGGTAAATTCAATATCCTTCAGTATAATATAAGGTCATTAATACACAATAAAGGGTTACTAGAAAAATTTTTGTTTGATAATAATATACATTTGAGTATTTTAAGTGAAACTTGGTTGAAGAAACATTTGAGACCAAACCTCAATGGGTATCATTTGTTTCGTTCTGATCGCGAGGACGGTTTCGGTGTCGTTGGTATTCTTCTAAAGAAAAATACTGCTTTTAATAATACAAAGATTTTTAAGAGTATTGAAAATTTAATGACTGTTCCTCTAAGTGTTAAAGTAAGTAACTCATTTACGCTAAATGTTTATTCGATATATGCTAAACCGAAATTAAATATATCTGAAAGAAATTGGACATTGTTTTTGAAAGCTTGGAAAAACCTTTTATTTTGGCAGGAGACTCTAATTGTCACCATCAAGTGTGGGGTTGTGATATTACTGATAGAGCAGGAATTAACTTTCAGCAATTGAAAATTACAACTTAGTTTTTCTTAATAACGGTGCAGAAACTCTCATTCCTACATTAAATCAAAAGAATAAATCGGCAATAGATATTTCTATTGTATTTGGCTACATTGTGCAATTGGCAAACAAAAATAACTAGTTTAGGATCTAATCATTTTCCCATATTAATAGAAATTAAAAGTGATAATTATATTATAAACACAAATAAAAACAGATGGAATTTAAACAAGGCAAATTGGTTACTTTTTTCTGAAAGTATTGAACAAGGTATTAATCAAAATAATATAAAAGGATATGACAAGTTTATGGCAGAAGTAAACAAAGCTGCAGGCAATTCAATACCCAAAAAGAAAAAAGTGATCAATTCGAAATTTAATAAACATTGGTGGAATGAAGAATGTGACATATTAATGAAAAATCAAAAAGATGCTCTTTTGCGATTTAAACAAAATTCAAATGCAGTAAATTATATTTGCCTACAAAGAGCAATGGCTCTATGTAAAAAACTAATAAAAAAAGCGCAAAAAAGAATCTTGGAAGAATTTTTGTAATTCTATAAATAAAAATACTCCAATAACACAAATATGGACAGAGGTTAGAAAGTTAAAAAATATTTATAAAGAACCAGTCACTAAAGTAGTAACAGGGGAGTGGACAACAATCTTTATAAACCAAGTCACGCCGCCGAAATTTAGTCTCAAAGAGTTGCAGAACAGTATTAAAAAACACAAAATACAGCTCCTGGTATGGACAACATTCATTATGTAATGTTATACAACCTTCCATTGTCCTGCAAAATTACTTTGTTGGAAATAATAAATAATATATGGGAAACCACGCAGTATTCAGAAGATTGGAAGAAGTAGATTATGATTCCAATGTTGAAACCACAAAAATATCCAAATTTAGCAGAATCCTACAGGGGTATATCACTGGCTTCCTGTGTTCTAAAAACATTCGAGCGAATGATCAAAACAAGAATGGAATATTGGCTAGAATCCCACCTCAAACTACCAAAATATCAGTGTGGGTTTAGAAAAGCTCATTCCACAATAGAAAATGTTACTCATTTAGTAGCTGACATTAATATTTCGTTCTCTTTAAATCGTTCCACTATAGCGTTATTTATGGATATAGAGGGAGCATACAATAAAGTAAATCTTGAAATTCTACATCGACAAATGACACGAATTGGATTTAGTTATGAATTCTCTACAAAAATAATAAAATTATACCGGAATCGAATAATTAACTTTAAAGTAAACGAGGAAATTTTAGATACAAGAACAACAAGTCTGGGATTACCTCAGGGCAGCGTTTTAAGTCCTCTATTATACACAATCTACACTTTTGACCTAGAAAGGCTGTCAGACGAATTTAGGGACATTAAGATACTGGAGTATGCGGACGATATATGCATTTTCATTGATAATTGTGATCTTGAATCTGGTTACAGTTCTTTAAACCAATTTTTTCTTCAATTAAACGAATGGTGTCATGAGAAAGGCTTAAATATTTCACTAAAAAAATCAAAATCATGTATATTCACACGAAAACGCGCAGTTCCCAACCAGATTGTACTACAAGAGCATAGCTTTCCCGTTACCTCTCACGTAACATACCTAGGAGTAACTATTGATAGAAAATTACTCTGGAAAGAACACAGAAAGAATATTAAAAAACGCCGAAAAAGGACTAAATACATTAAGGGCTGTAAGTTCTTACAGCTGGGGAGCCGATCCAGAAATGTCCCTGTTATTATATAGATCATTTTTAGATCAATTCTTGATTACGGATGCTTTCTATACTCCCAAGCAGCCTCCAGTAACTTAAAAAAGATAGATAATTTAGTAAATAAATGCCTAAGATTGTCCATTGGAGCCTTTAAAAGTACACCAGCTTCAAATCTGTACGTAGAATGCTGCGAAATGCCTTTACAGTTAAGAAGAAAATATCTCTGTAATAAATTTTTGTGGAAAATTTTATCTAAAAACAATAGTCTAGTTAGTAAACTTCACAACCTATTTATAATGGATTTGACTAATAAGTACTGGAAGAAAAAGGAATCACTTATTTTATGTGAATCATATAAAGACTGTTTAGAATATAAAGACACAATGTATGGAAACGAAATATATGTTACCAATATACCAAACAAACTTAACTGATGCGCCTGAGTTAGAAATACGATTTCTAATAGATTATTCCATGTATCCGAAGTCGTTGAGAAATATGATGTTTAATTCAGACAGAAAATTATTTTAAAAATCATCATATCGTATTTACAGACGCATCCAAAAAGGACGATAAAACGTCTTGTGCATTTTGGGACCCTATAGAAAACTACTTCGAGGCAAAAAAACTTCCGAGTGAATTTTCAAGTTATTCAGCTGAGCAAATCGGTATATTAGAAGCCTTAAAATATATAAAAAAATAGCTTATTTAGTAAGCAATATATTCTGATATTTAAAAATACTCTAAAATACTTTTACAATCTGATATTTAATAATATCAGATTGTAAAAGTATTTTAGATAAACTTAAAAACATATCAACTAATTGAAATATTAATTACCTCTTACTAAATATTTTAGTTAATTTTAAAAACTTGCACGAAGAAGGAAAAATAGTTAAGTTTGTTTGGGTTAAAGCTCACTGTGGGATTATCCATAGTGAAAAAGTAGACATGCTCGCCAAGGAAGCATTAGGTTCTGATAATTTTGTGAAATATTCGTTTATTTCAGAAGACCTATATACTATTTCCAAAAATATAATTAGGCAGGAATGGATGGATATATATATATATATATATATATATATATATATATATATATATATATATATATATATATATATATATATATATATATATATATACATCCTACTATCAATTTGGCATCGATACATTATGCATTTACCATCGATTTGGCATCGTCTTGCAAAGTGGCATCTGTATATCGATGCCACTTTACACTACCTTAATAACTTTTTTTCTGCATTTGTTACCAGAAGTCTAATCAACTCGGTAGTTAGAGATTTGATTTCTTGATGTTACTTTAATATATCAGCTTTCTTTGTTTACCCCTTACTAAGTTATATAAGTTTATTCCATAAAATGTTTGAGTCCAAAATGATGGTACAGTGAAAATATTATATACATTTAGTTCAGTGTTTTACCGTTTTGTCGCTGCCGCTATATACATGAAAACGTATATCCCACTTTCATTATCAATCATTTTGGCATCAGAAATTTGGCATCACTGTTGAATATAATATTATCCACACCGAAAAATAGGCAATTTGAGAACGTATATATTATTTTCATCAACAAATCATTCTGGCATCATGTTGTTTTCACCCAATTTTGAAAAAATGTGAAAACTTTGTATTATCCACGTCCGTCTGTCTGTAATCACAACTCCTCCGTCAACATACCAGCTAGAATGACAAATGAGGTGTCAACTGAAAGCTGATAATCCAAGGATGGTACTAAAGGTGAGATATTTGACCTTGGCGGTCTGTTTGTCGGTCTGTCCGACCGCGAATATAATTCCTCCATCATTATACCAGGTAGAATGACAAATGAGGTGTCAAATGAAAGCTTATAATCCAAGGATGGTACTAAAGGTGAGATATTTGACCTAGGCTGTCTTTCCCTCGGTCCGTACGACCGCGAATATAACTCCTTCGTCATTATACCAGGTAGAATGACAAATAAGGTGTCAAATGAAAGCTTATAATCCAAGGATGGTACTAAAGTTGACATATTTGACTTAGGCGGTCTGTGCGTCGGTCCCTCCGACCGCGAATATAACTCCTCCATTATTATACAAGCTTGAATGATAAATGAGGTGTCAAATAAAAGCTTATAATCCAAGGATGGTACTAAAGGTGAGATATTTGACCTAGGCTGTCTTTCCGTCGGTCCGTACGACCGCGAATATAACTTCTCCGTCATTATACCAGGTAGAATGACAAATGAGGTGTCAAATGACAGCTTATAATCCAAGGATCGTACTAAAGGTGAGATATTTGACCTAGGCTGTCTTTCCGTCGGTCCGTACGACCGCGAATATAACTCCTCCGTCATTATACCAGGTAGAATGACAAATGAGGTGTCAAATGAAAGCTTACAATCCAAGGATGGTACTAAAGTTGACATATTTGACTTACGCGGTCTGTGCGACGGCCCCTCCGACCGCGAATATAACTACCAGCTTGAATGATAAATGAGGTGTCAAATAAAAGATTATAATCCAAGGATGGTACTAAATGTGAGATATTTGACCTATGCTGTCTTTCCGTCGGTCCGTACGACCGCGAATATAACTTCTCCGTCATTATACCAGATAGAATGACAAATGAGGTGTCAAATGAAAGCTGATAATCCAACGATGGTACTAAAGGTGAGATATTTGACCCAGGCTGTCCTTCCGTCGGTCCGTACGACCGGGAATATAATTCCTCCGTCATTATACCAGGTAGAATGACAAATGAGGTGTCAAATGAAAGCTGATAATCCAAGGATGGTAATAAAGGTGAGATATTTGACCTTGGCTGTCTGTCCGTCGGTCTGTCCGACCGCGAATATAACTCCTCGATCATTATACCAGGTAGAATGACAAATGAGGTGTCAAATGAAAGCTTATAATCCAAGGATGGTACTAAAGGTGAGATATTTGACCTAGGCTGTCTTTCCGTCGGTTCGTACGACCGCGAATATAACTCCTCTATCATTATACCAGCTTGAATGATAAATGAGGTGTCAGATGAAAGCTTATGATCCAAGGATGGTACTAAAGGTGAGATATTTGACCTAGGCTGTCTTTCCTTCGGTCCGTACGACCGCGAATATAACTTCTTTGTCATTATTCCAGGTAGAATGACAAATGAGGTGTCAAATTAAAGCTGATAATCCAAGGATGGTACTAAAGGTGAGATATTTGACCTTGGCGGTCTGTCCGTCGGTCTGTCTGACCGCGAATATAACTCCTCCATCATTATACCAGCTTGAATGATAAATGAGGTGTCAGATGAAAGCTTATGATCCAAGGATGGTACTAAAGGTGAGATATTTGACCTAGGCGGTCTGTCCGTCGGTCCGTACGACCGGGAATATAACTCCTCCGTCATTATACCAGGTAGAATGACAAATGAGGTGTCAAATGAAAGCTTATAATTCAAGGATGGTACTAAAGGTGGCATATTTTACTTAGGCGGTCTGTGCGTCGGCCCCTCCGACCCCGAATATAACTCCACCATTATTATACCAGCTTGAATGATAAATGAGGTGTCAAATAAAAGACTATAATCCAAGTATGGTACTAAAGGTGAGATATTTGACCTAGGCTGTCTTTCCGTCGGTCTGTCCGACCGCGAATATAACTCCTCGATCATTATACCAGGTAGAATGACAAATGAGGTGTCAAATGAAAGCTTATAATTCAAGGATGGTACTAAAGGTGACATATTTTACTTAGGCGGTCTGTGCGTCGGCCCCTCCGACCGCGAATATAACTCCTCCATTATTATACCAGCTTGAATGATAAATGAGGTGTCAAATAAAAGATTATAATCCAACGATGGTACTAAAGGTGAGATATTTGACCCAGGCTGTCCTTCCGTCGGTCCGTACGACCGGGAATATAACTCCTCCGTCATTATACCAGGTAGAATGACAAATAAGGTGTCAAATGAAAGCTGATAATCCAAGGATGGTACTAAAGGTGAGATATTTGACCTTGGCGGTCTGTCCGTCGGTCTGTCCGACCGCGAATATAACTCCTCGATCATTATACCAGGTAGAATTAAAATGAGGTGTCAAATGAAAGCTTATAATCCAAGGATGGTACTAAAGGTGACATATTTGACTTAGGCGGTCTGTGCGTCGGCCCCTCCGACCGCGAATATAACTCCTCCATTATTATACCAGCTTGAATGATAAATGAGGTGTCAAATAAAAGATTATAATCCAACGATGGTACTAAAGGTGAGATATTTGACCCAGGCTGTCCTTCCGTCGGTCCGTACGACCGGGAATATAACTCCTCCGTCATTATACCAGGTAGAATGACAAATAAGGTGTCAAATGAAAGCTGATAATCCAAGGATGGTACTAAAGGTGAGATATTTGACCTTGGCGGGCTGTCCGTCGGTCTGTCCGACCGCGAATATAACTCCTCGATCATTATACCAGGTAGAATGACAAATGAGGTGTCAAATGAAAGCTTATAATCCAAGGATGGTACTAAAGGTGAGATATTTGACCTAGGCTGTCTTTCCGTCGGTTCGTACGACCGCGAATATAAGTCCTCCATCATTATACCAGCTAGAGTGATAAATGAGGTGTCAAATGAAAGCTTATAATCCAAGGATGGTACTAAAGGTGACATATTTGACTTAGGCGGTCTGTGCGTCGGCCCCTCCGACCGCGAATATAACTCCTCCATTATTATACCAGCTTGAATGATAAATGAGGTGTCAAATAAAAGATTATAATCCAACGATGGTACTAAAGGTGAGATATTTGACCCAGGCTGTCCTTCCGTCGGTCCGTACGACCGGGAATATAACTCCTCCGTCATTATACCAGGTAGAATGACAAATAAGGTGTCAAATGAAAGCTGATAATCCAAGGATGGTACTAAAGGTGAGATATTTGACCTTGGCGGGCTGTCCGTCGGTCTGTCCGACCGCGAATATAACTCCTCGATCATTATACCAGGTAGAATGACAAATGAGGTGTCAAATGAAATCTTATAATCCAAGGATGGTACTAAAGGTGAGATATTTGACCTAGGCTGTCTTTCCGTCGGTTCGTACGACCGCGAATATTACTCCTCCATCATTATACCAGCTAGAGTGATAAATGAGGTGTCAAATGAAAGCTTATAATCCAAGGATGGTACTAAAGGTGAGATATTTGACCTAGGCAATCTTTCTGTCGGTTCGTACGACCGCCAATATAACTCCTCCGCCATTATACCGGGTAGAATTACAAATGAGGTGACAAATGTCAAAGTTTAGTAAAAATGACTCAAAATTAGTAAATTCGTATATCAATCCACGCAAAGTTACACGTAAAATTCAAATATCGTCTTCCAGTTCTACTTTCGATTACTTTGGGTGGAAACCTAGGACTTACGAAGTCCAATTACTTGTTTTGTTTAAAAATAAGGCATATCATAGACATGCCTTAGGCATCATAGAAGACAATGACACAGAAAAATCAAAACACAGCAGCATGTCAAAAAGGCCTTAGTTATGTATCTTCGGTCCTGTTAGTCCAATCGTGATGTATAGCACCTCAAATGATAGGATTTGACAAACAGAATACAATGACATAGAAAAATCAAATACAACAGCATGTCAAAAGGGCCTTAGTAGCGTATCTTCGGTCCTATTAGTCCAATCGTGACGTACAGCATCTTAAATAATAGGACTTCATAAATAGAATCAAATTTGACACAAACAAATCAAATACAGCAACAAGTCAAAAGGGCCTTTGTTATGTATCTTCGGTCCTATTGGTCCAATCGTGACATACAGCAACTCAAATGATAGGGTTAAACGAACAGAATACAATGACACAGAATAATCAATTACAGCAACATGCTAAAAGGGCCTTATTTACGTATCTTCGCTCCTATTGGTCCAATCGTGGAGTACAGCACCTCAAATAACTGGATTTGTCAAATAGAATACAATGACATAGAAAAATCAAATACAGCAGCATGTCAAAAGGGCCTTAGTCATGCAGCTTCGCTACAATTGATCCAATCGTGACGTACAGCGCCTTAAACGATGGGATTTAACGGGCAGAATGCGACTGTAGACAAATCAAAATGGCGGCATGTAATAGCACCTTAAAATTGTAGAAATAAAATGGATTAACGCACAGAGGTGTATGACATATTATGTGACAGTATTTAACAAATTGAATACGATTACATATGTCCAGTTTTTGACAAGTGACTTCTCTCCATGATAAACGCGAAAAGGCTCCGTTCGGTCACTGTTCGACATAGGCCTCCCGTTCACTGCATATATCCACTGCTTCCTGAAGCCGTGACATAAGAGGATAGAATTTAACGAATGAAACGACAAAGAAGACTAAACAAGGCAGCGTGCGGGAAAAACAGGACCATCCTTTGTATACTCCACAGGAAAGCATTATATATTCAACGTTAGAATTATGTTATAGTATAAGGGTATATATTTTTAAATGATAAAAATATATTTTTTTATTTAGTACATTCCGTACGTTTTTTAAACATGATCAGGAGAATTTGTTGCCTGAAGTCTATAAAAGAATTTCCTAACAATCCTTGTGTTATGGATAATTTTTGAGAATGTGTTTAAAAGGTAGCTTACATGCTTATTGTTCAATGGTGTTATCACTTTTAAGCGCTTGTCTTTTTGTAGGGCTATTAATTGTGATTTCAACCATTCTTGCGGGACAATGCCTTTTCAGTAAATGAAGTGAATATTGTTATACATTTAATTTTTTCCTTAATTAATTGGATGCCCCCTACTGGTGTTTGGTCTAAGCTTACAGCTTTTCCCCATTGAAGCTATTTTATAACTAATTATAATTAGGGGTACGGAATTTTCGCAAACAAAAACATGAATTTCGCATTTACTTTTTTTATAATTACAAAATTTCGCATTTATTTTTAACTACGAGTAAAGACAGTTTAACAGAAAACATTAATTAAAAGCTAACATCGTTGTAATTTCGACATTCGACTCTTTAAGAGCTGTTCTTCGATCTGTCACTACAATATTATATGTGCTGAAGAATCGTTCTGCGTCTACGCTGTTCGTTGGACTCCAAATGCTCTGTAATGCTGCTTTAGCAAATGACGGAAAACTGCACTGTGTAGCAATTGTGTCTTGTGTCACACAGATATAGGTCATCTGTTGCAAATTCTTTGACTCGATCACTCAAAATTGTTTTAGGGCGTCCCATTTTAGGGGATACTTTAAGTAACTTTATGTTACTATGAAAACTTTTTTGATAGACCATGTTCTTAATAAAAATTGACGGAATGAGCACTGATTGTCCTGTTTGACTAATTTATATGTTTAGAAAATAAGAATTAGCCGACTTTTATTCCTACTTAGATTTTTACCAATACAAAAGACCGAAATGCAGATAACAACAGTCGGATTATTTATATTTCTCAAAGAATCAACATTGAAAAATATCAATTCCTTATCTTATCTTTATCTATTTAATGATGAACAATGAAAGTTCCTTCTGTTTCAACACGTGTTAGAAAAATAAACAACCTTTCAAAAATTATGTACAATAGAAAACTTTCCGTAAAATCTTTCCATGCCTTATTTACTACGTAACTACCTACTTATTTACGGGCGAATTGGGCACCTGCAGGTATTTCGCGGAAATAAACAAAAACTCCATATTTCACATTTATCGCATTTATGTTCAAAATTTCGCCGAAATTCGCATCTATTTCGTAAAAACGAAAATTCCGTACCCCTAATTATAATAAAACAGTTGGTCCAGAATCATTATCTCGTTGACTGTTTCTTGTTTATCGTTGATAATTCTGCCGTTTGAACCTTCTGATAATCCATATATTTTCTCTATCTGCTGTTAAAGTGTGTTTATTATATTATTTTCTTTCTCATTTAATTTACACCGATCCAGACTAGTATAGCTCCATATAACAGTTCTAGTTCTGCAGTAACGAATCAATACTTTTATTTAGCACATTAATTTTTGTTTGGTCTTCGGGTCTATTAAATAATTTTCTTGCACTGTTTCTCGCAATTTTTAATTATCCATTTATTACTCTACTTGTCTTATTTTTTGAATATACGACTTGAATAAAGACTTTAATGTTTTTCCAGTCGTTATTGTTTAGTAGACCGGAATATTGAGATATTAATTCTTTACATTACATATTTGTCTTTCGGTGATTTTCTATTATTAATATGAAGCTGGAAGTGTTAGGTTACACTGGTTTTTAATATTTGGTCCAGAGTTCCCTCTCAATTCTTTTGTCGGATTTCTCTTTAATATTATCGCAGCTGCATGCACTGGTACTAGGTTCTGAGTGCTCAGGTGGCCTTTGAAGGACTCCCAATTACTCTATTTCGTCCACTTCTTCTGAGGTGGGTTCAGAAGTGGATATCAACTTCTATTCCATTATTCCATATCTATTTATATGCCATCTAATGATTTTACTTTAAATTTAGCTGCTTGATCTTCTTCATCAGTAATAAAATTTTTGTTATTTTTGCTACTTAGCATAAAGCATTAGAAAGTCTGTAAGCTTTTTTATGAACTGCTGAAGTGCGTCCTATAAAAGTAGACATATTTTCATAAAAAACATGTTTTCATGAAAATTCTTTAATTTTATTCAATATGTTCAATACAGCGATTTTAACGGTTTTACAAATTTTTTATGTCGATGCCGTGCGCATAATACGATTCTGAAAGCTCTGAAAAATAGTTATTTTTTTCTTCAATTATCTCAGCTGATTTTTTTATTTATGAGTCATTTCTTCAGATTTGGGAACACTTAATAATCGGAGGGGGCCAAGTCAGGAGACTAAGCCGCATGAGAAAGTAATTCGAACCCCAACTCGAATTTTTGCTACTGTGACAACGCTCTTGTGAGTCGATGTATTGTCTTAGGTCTTGAGAACACTTTAAAGAACACTTTTTTCTTCTGCTTATGGAGTCGTTTTTCATTCATCACATACCGGAACTCACCACATAAATTTTGAAGCCCCTGACATCAAAACTGTATTAAATTATATGTGATCTAAGTAAGTTATAGAAAAAGTCAGAATAGATAGAGTAGAACACTTATAAAAAAATTGTAACAAGCAATTGGACATCGTAAGTTCTAATTTTTCACCCAAAGTGACCGGAAGTTGAACCGGCAGTCGATATTTGAACTCTTCGTGTAACTTTTTGTCAGTTGATATGACGGATGAATTTTGTTCACCGACAGACATGGACGAACAGACAGGCATGAAACCGGAAGTATGTATTTGTTCTGTTTTTTCTTAGTCGCGTTGAATAATAATATGTACTATTTCGACGAATTTAAAACAGTACTTTCGGTTGCAACTCTGGAACCGCCAGTCCGAGGTCAAACTTCTCACATGTAATATCATATTTTGGTTATAGGCTTTCATTTGACACCTTATTTGTCATTCTTTCTGTCCTACTAACAGAGGAGTTGTGTTTATTGACGGACAGACATGGATAATTCTAGGTTTTCACATTTAATAATAAAAACAATAATTATATAATTCAGTTAACCTGACTATGTCATTGTGATAATGACTTCTTATCTAAAAGTGACAACGGCAATCATTCCATTCACTCACGGTAAAATATCGCAAAACCTCCAGATTTTAAAGAACCGCTTGGATTGACATGAAATTTGGAACACACGTAGCTAAAATGCCAAAGAAAAAAATGAGATTATGCCGATATGTTCTCTTGTCCTGGATGTGACTTTCACCCCTTCTTGGGGGTGAAAAAACATACGTTCAAAATAAGTCCGTGAGTGGATAAACTGACTAATTCTAATTCTAAGCAAATTTTGTTCTATAAAAGTTTTAAACGGCTGAAAATATTATAAGAATTTTTTGCTCTACATTGTGCTTTCTATCTATACCTTTAAGGAACGCACTATTTTCGGGGACACCCTGTATATGATCTGTAAGTTGCATTGGTTAAAAATGCTTATTTTTGAAAGGGGTTTTGTTGAAAGGGCTCGAACGAATCACTAGTCACGAGTATGTATATGCAAATTTTAAACAGCCATATCTTAACCAAGTTTTGTCTTCCAGAAAATCAAAAAATCCCAAATATTTAAAAAAGCAAAACCTACATTTTTTACTCTTTAAGATATTTGGTATCACTAATAATTTTAAAGTTATTTTGAAAAAAGTCTTTTTTTTCAAAATTAAAGATTTAAAATTTACTTTAAAACCAAATTTTTTCACAAATAAGCACTTTGAACTGATGAAACTTACAAACACAAACAATACATAAAGTTACTTGTGAAGTGGTAACGATTAATTCCATTTGGGCTGTTAATTAGAGGGAGATTTTTACGATATTTTTAACCAAAAAATAAGGAACAACTGTATTTTGAGCGTAACTTGCTTACTCTTGCTGCTAGAAACTTTTTAAAAAAATAAAAATAAAATAAGTATTCCCAGAAAAGTGTTTCATTTTTTTTATTTCACGTTAAAATATTCGATTTGGAATTTGACATATAAGAGCTTATTTTTCACTATAGTCTGTTTTTAAACCAAGAGGAGTAATTCAAATTTCCCGCGCCGTAAACCTTGTTTGTAATTGGTACAACCTCAGGCAATTTTACTCATATCAAATTTTGACAATAATGACATTTATAAAATTTTAACACTATTGGCATTTCATAGGTTAGTTTATTTATTTTATCAGCGATTTTTGCATTTTCTGCGTTATTCCTTTTATTTTTAGATTTTTAGTCAATATTACCGTCAAAGGCCGATATGATCAACCAAAAAAGAAGATGTATCTGAAGATATTTCTAGTGACTTTCTTGGGTGTGAATCTGTCTTTTTACCCTAATAGCACAAGGACGTCCAATGGACGTCCATAGGACGTCCTTCACGGACTTTAAGGACGTCCGTTTACGTCCGAGGAACGTCCTTTATACGTCCTATTTTGGTCCAAATGTCGCGCTACCGAACGTCCATTGGACGTCCATCTAAGGTCCGAGGGGACGTAAATTGGACTTTAATCGGACGTAAATTGGACCTTAATCGGACGTCCTAGGGGACGTGAATTGGACCTTAACAGGACGTCCTAGTTTGGTCCAAAGCCACATTGCCAAATGTCCAATGGACGTCCACCTAACGTCCGAGGGGACCTAAATTGGACCTTAATCGGACGTAAATTGGACGTTAATCGAACGTAAATTGGACCTTAATCGGACGTAAATTGGACCTTAATCGGACGTCCTAGGGGACGTAAATTGGACCTTAACAGGACGTCCTAGTTTGGTCCAAATGCCTCGTTGCCAAACGTCCAATGGACGTCCATCTAACGTCCAATGGACGTCCACCTAAAGTCCGAGGGGACGTTCGGTGGACGTCAATTGGACCTTCATAGGACGTCCCAGTTTGGTCCAATGTCGTGCTGCCGAACATCCATCTAACGTCCTGAGAGGACGTTCGGTGGACGTCTAGCGACGATATTTAGACCTGTGGAGAATGTATTGTGGGAAATAAAAAATACATTTTTTAAGGAACTTATATTACATCTTATATTAAATTACAATTATTGGATATTACATTATTTACATTAAATTACAATTACACTTCTCAAAGAAATTAACGCACCACCTTAAAATGATGCATTTTTGATGTCTCGAATTTCCTAAACTTGTTGTCCAATCTCAGTGATTTTTTTTATAATATTATAGCCTAGGCTACAGGTTACCTCCTTAAGTTTGTCATGAACGGGGAGCTATACTGTAATATATTATGTATATTATATCATATCACTCCCTATAGAAATGAGTGAGCCTGGAGACACGGAACTAATGGTTCCGTGTGTGCAGGCTTACTCATTACTATAGAGAGCGATGTGATATAATATATATTACAGTATATAGCTCCCCGTGCATGACAAGCTTAAGGAGGTAACCTATAGCCTAGGCTATAATATTATTAAAAAAATCACTTAGATGGGACAACTGGTTTAGGAAATTCGAGACAGTAATTGTACTGCAACAGTTCGGCGTATTTTCCCGTGTTAAATCCCATAAGAAATCGCTAAGGTCCATTCTGGTCATTTTTGACGCGTATAGTGGTGGAGGCGCCAAGACTCGTCCGATCTTGACGTGTGAGGTATCGAAGGAAAGTGGAGAGGGTAAGGAATAAGTTAACACAAAAAACAAAGAGAACGGCAGAGCCAAAACGGTACTATAGCATATCTCCGTTGTTATCGGTCCGATCATGACGTGTGAGGTATCGTAGGAAAGTGGAGGGGCTAAGGAATAAGCTAATACAAAAACAAAGAAGACGACCAAAACGGCACTACAGCATATCTCCGTTGTTATTGATTAGCTCGTGATGTATGAGGTATCGTAGGAAAGTGGAGGGGGTAAGGAATAAGCTAATACAAAAACAAAGAGGACGGTCAAAACGGCACTACAGCATATCTCCGCTGTTATTGATCAGATCGTGATGTGTGAGGTATCGTAGGTAAAGGAAGGAATAGCGAATATGTTGAGAAAACAATCATCGCGACATTGACAAAAGGAGTATTGAATCATGGAAATTACAATGGCTGCATTATCAGAGGAACATTTGGAATGTAGCGTCTAAACGACTTACCGTATAAGACACAATAGAATCATTAGGACATTATATCCAAACCACCGAACATACATGACATGCTCTCACTTTCATCTTCCGTTCTTTATCTTTGCCCAAACCATCTAGCATCTATAAGACATCATAAAAGACTCTCTCTCTCTCTCTCTCTCTCTCTCTCTCTCTCTCTCTCTCTCTCTCTCTCTCTCTCTCTCTCTCTCGAAACAATTAATAAAAGATACAGGTGTCGATAAAAACAACATAGCAGCGTGGGAGGTAATACTAGAAATAGAATACGACGAACGTATACCATTCTTATGACCAAAGCAACAATCATCCTCAATATAATCTTCTATACATGAATCTCCCTCCATTCATACACCTGGTCATTACAAAGAATATAATAACATTCTTAAGATCAAACCAACAAACATACACCGTCTTCTATTATTGAATACTACTATACATGAATCTCCCTCCATTCATACACCTGGTCATTACAAAGAACATATAACATTCTTAAGATCAGACCGACAAACATACACAATATAATATTCTCTGATTGGATCTACATGAATCTTCCTCCAATCATACACTTGCTATTTACAAAGATTGTAAGTTGCATACTTTATTTCATATACGGCAAGTAGGGTAATATTATGTAGGTTGGTATTATACTTCTCACATAAAAATGGGATTATCTGTTTTATTAGAAAAATCGTTTAACAATATAGCATAGCACAAACAATTGTTTATAGATATGAGTTATACGTCGACATAGAAAAGGTATTTAATATAGTGAAAATAAGTTGTATTATTGAAATAGAAAAATACATGTACTGTATTTTACCTACGACCATAAACAAATTTAGACTACATAGACTGAAAAAATGTTAGCAAGGACAGTCAAGCAGTAAGTAATGGTTAATATGTAAACGTTAATAAAATAATGTTAGTATCTAAGCAATGAAATGTGTGTAAAGCGATTTATAAAAATAATGTAAGCATGCAATGAATGAAAGGTAGCCAATTCGGTCGAACATAAATTTGTTGAAAAAACAAAAATATATTCTTAACAGCGATCACCAACGTGAAGGTACGACTACATCGACCGCCAGGTTAGTAGGGGTAATGGTTAGTAGGAATGATTTTTACATTATATGATAATATATTTAATAATAGTGATATACTTAACTTACTAAGATCAGCTCTTTACTTGGTTTAGTAGACATCTTTTTATTGATCTGTTGGACATCTTTTATGTATTCTTATTAATGTTAAAACACCGATACTTTGGTATCAATTCATTCGTTACTAAGTTCTATAGTATTCAAAAATGAATTATTAGGGGAAAATAACTGTAGGTTATCTAATCTTAAAACTAGGGATTTTTTCGACTCCTGCATTTTGATAGGATATCGAAGACTTAAAACTAAATCGGGGAAAGAAGACCATTAAGTTATCGATTGTTTTAACTTGGAGGCTACACGAGCAACGGCTCTGGAATTAACCAGAACGGCTCATTAATTTGCCAGTGGTCCATATCAGATATCTTTTTTTTTTTGGTCATAACTAAACATCTTTTTAGGGGCATACTTAATTATACTAAATTTAGAGATAATATATACAAAAGTATGAGTTACTAGAATCATAATATGATATAAAAACAATGAGTGTGGGAAAGGTTGAGGAATGTAGTAAAAAGGGCCTGTTCCAGATATCATTATGTTAGTTGTAATAAATAAAGTTATAAAAAATTACAATATTCAATCATATAAATAATCTTAGTGACGTAAAAACGATTAGTGATAGGGTGATAAGAGGAATATAATAAAAAAAATTGTACATTTGTAATAAATAAAGTTTTAAGACCAACTTCAATCAGCATCCATCTTAAAGTCAATAAAATCATCAATGATAAATGTTAAAATAAGTTTATTCAAATCTTTGTGTTAAATCTAATCAACATCCATCTCAAGAGTATCAATTAAATAGTGCCCAAAGGGAAGCGTATCATAAGAACCCTGAATGTGATGTCTTTTATCATCATTGGGGCTTAGCGCAATCTTACTTTGAGTTATAGAATAAACTTTGTGTTTATCAGAGCGTATAAGATTTTGTGAGGTGACCTTTGCTGTAAAGGTATCTGAACATTCTACGTAGTCCTCAAAAGTAATTTTAGTATTTACTACAGATTTCTTTACCCCCTTCGCCTTCTTTGTCACACCATAATTTCGTATAATATTATCAACTTCATCATCGTCATACTCTTGTTCTTTCAACTTCCCCCTCAGCTTTTTAATGTCAACATCTGTGGTAGCTGCTTTTGTCGTGTATAATTTCGATCGGAGTCCTATGTAGTCGGTCATAATGCAGCCATTATTCTCATCTTTCATTATGCCCAATACCTTCTTATTAACCAGAGGGATGCCGTAAATGTTATCTTTAGGATAGTCTGAGGTATCAAAATATTTATAGCAATCATGTATCATTGCTTCATACGGGTCTTTTTCCCGTATCTCCACGATCACACTATCAGTATCGGTATAGCAGGTCGAAAAGTTTTCTCCGAACCTGCTAGCTAAGTAGCCATATTGGAAATCATATATGGTCGTTTTCGCCAAGTCTAAAATACTCATTCCAACATAAATCGGTTTAACTAACCATATTTCCGCTCTATGCATCTCAACAGCAATCAAATTTTCATTAAAGATAGTAGCGTTTTTAAACAGGGGGCTACTTATTCTAGCTTCAGCTCCATAACGACCCTCCCACTCTGTCAGCAATTTAATATCAACGCGCCTGCGCACACCCTCTAAAGTCTTACCAAACACTGCATTGTTCATAAGCTTAAACAGATTCTTTTCAAACTCATTTTTTGCTGCCTTCCGGAGATTTGTATTCAAGTCGATGTATGACTTTAACCAAGGAGACTGCTTAAATTCCAAGACTCGATGAATCTTTTTTAGTATTAATCCATGAGCTAGCGCTTGCTTCAAGGCTCTGTAATGAATTACATATCTTTCTTTATCATGAAGGGTAGCCATTAATTTGGTCAGCTCTCGCGGACGTTTAGGAGGTTTCATAGTTTTCGGGTTCAAGGATTGGGGACAGAATGGGATGTCTTTATGACGATCATGGAGATGTTGAGGGTACTCCAGATCGACCTCGAGAATGCACCCTTCAGAAGAATCGTCCGGAATACTAAGAACGTTGATGTTAGTATCAGACCACTCGAAACCTCCATATGGAAGATATTGTGACATTGCCCACCCATATTGATTATTGACATCGAAATACATCAGATAGGAGTCGGGCTTCGATGGGTCGTAAGATGCCATGTACTTGTTATTAGCATGAACACGACGTTTCGAGCAAACTTGACTCAAACCACCACGAATGCCACGCTCCACAAACAAATGCATATCTGGATCAGTTAAAAGTTCAAGTTCCTGTTTTGTATACTTAAGCATCGCATCCCACGTGAATCCAGGCAGAGTAATGAGCGGGGTCAAGATTATATGTTTCGAGACAACTGGAGCGGAACCGTTCGAAAACGTCGGCAAGAAGAAGAACATCGGTTTTCATGTAGAGATCGACGTAATCTCCGAGAGAAGAACAAGAGAATGAGGACCAGACTTGGAGAGCGCGATGATAATGGCGGCGAGGACAAGGTTTATCCTCAAGTTTATTATAAAAAAACTCGATAGGCGGCAGACATGTTTCAATAAAACGATCGAAAGAATCAATATAATCATAAGGCATGATACCTTTCACAGTAAGAAGATTGAACTGCTCCTCGGGAAGGAAAACATATTGAGAGCGGAGATTAGGATATTCGGTCAAATAAGAAGAGAGCTTATCGAGAGAAGACGCCATAAATCGAAAACTATCGATGAAACGAAATTTAATTCGAGCATCATTAATGTGTTTAGTGAAAGAAATATATTTTTCCTTAGTAATAGGAAGAAGATCTACAGGACCTTTGATGTGAGTAGCAATATCATTAATAATGAAATGCGCGTCATATCCACTGAGGTTATGAAATATCACAGGGATAGTGTGAGCATCTTTGTAATTAATATTACAGCCTTCATGAGATGCAAATCTATAATTATTTTCTGGGATCAGGTGATTATGGTCTCGCATTTTCTTATCACTGAGGGAGAAGCGCTGCTCGCAAATATGACAATGAGTGGCTGCTTGAAAATCACTCTCTTGCTGAAATGTCATATTAATATCAAACGGACACATAAACACCGTAGAAACATCCTCAGCAAGCTGATTTAGTTCATCTGCGAACCATTTCATGCAATCTTTTCCACGATATGATTTGTAAAATGACAGAGAATCATCATAGGAACATTTAAAGTAATACCCAACGGCAGCAGGTATATGTTTTTGATAGGTAGTCTTTTCAGCACTATGTTCCAGAACGCTTTCAAGATCTGCGTATACCGCGAAGGGGGCTTTTAGTTTATTCCTGAAATTCTTAAATTTTAACATTTTATGGCTTTCTTCAGGCATTTTAATGGCTGTTTCATTTATTCTTTCACAATCGTTGATGTGAGCTTCTAGCTGTGTAGACGATAAAAATGGTTGTAAACACCTATCACAGAGAACATCTGATCGCCCTTTGCAGCATGTCTTATGAACATTCAACTTTTCTTGCGATCGAAAGTAATGGAGGCAGCCATCACAGAAATATTTTGTTCCATCTTCATTGCTAAGCTGCTTGGAAAGGAGGCGAGATAGATTTTTTATCCAAACGTAATGATATTTAAGGGGACCTTGCTCATCATATTTATCTTGTATCAAAAGCAGATTCACATGTTTATCCTTCTTGTTTTTTGTTAGGAAGGTAGGGAGAGTCGTATAGTTCTTCTTCTCCTTTTTCAAAATGTAAACATTAATCGATATATTATTCTGCTTTTCAAAATTAGGAATCTGTTTGGCGGTCATTGGCCACTGAATACCTTTAAGTTTCAACACTTGGGAGTAGTGTGGGTAAGATGACATTAAAGCGGAGTTATTCTGACAAGGATATAATGCCGATATGACAGCCCATGCAAAGCATGCATCGTCATCGTTTTTAACATTAATGCATGCCTGTTTTATTTTTATCTGAGGGGGAAGTTCAATATATGAGGAGCCAAGCTGTGGTGTAAATTTGTTTATATTCACCCCTAGGTTAACAACAGCTTTAAGTGCCCAGCCACTATCTCTCTCTTGGAATTCTTCCAAGTCTCTGTTGATGGGTTCCACTACTTTTTTCTCGAACCATTCATCGAGATTGGTGTCTCTATAAATGGCTGAGTTTGAAGTAGTGAAGTACTTGGTTTCATTTATCATCTTATCGCCTTGAGCAATCTCGAATTCTCCTCCAAATGCTATGTTAACTTTTACTGCAGCGTTATTTTTTAAGGCAGTCTGGATTCGTCGCTTGAACAGAGCTTTGCAATCAACCAGGAAACTACCTGGGTCCTTGTGTTTAAGGTTCGAAATGACTCCAGTCTGAATTCTTGAATTAAATGTAGATACAGAGTCTTCCCAATGTACCCTACGCTTTGCAGTCTCCGGACGAGTGTTAAGTCCCGCCCCCTTCTTTTGTTCAACCTTCAGTTGCTTACTCAACGTTCTCACCTGCCGCATCTGAGCTTCGAGGTGCTGCTTTTCGCCAATCGTCTTTGCAAACCTCATTCTATCATGAATCATTTTAATCGCTTTCCTACACTCTATCAACCCTTTTCTTAACTTTTCATCATTATACTTGTTTTGAATTAAACCTAAGATGGTTGCAATTAACTGAATAAGTTTAGTTAACATGTTAAATTAAAAAAGCCAATATTCAAAGATAGATTAAGTATAAAAATTCAAAATTTTCAAAAATTGCTAATTTAAATCAAAAATTATCAAAAAAATTCAAAAATTATCAAAAAATCAAAATTTTTCAAAATATACCACTCACCAGAGCACACGTCTAAATGATTTACCAAAGCACTGAATGAAGATCTGAAACAGAATGAGAAAATATAAGTTGCGTCAAGTATTTAGTAAACATTGGTCGGACGGAAAACTGAATGGTGATACGTTATGCTCAAAAGGCCCCTGAAATGAGTAGATTTGTGCTTGTTTTCTCATAAGAATCAATGTAAAAGTGCTGTATTAAAATATTTATTGAACTTGGTTACATTTTTTTCCCTTCATGTACGATATGTATAAATTAAAAATTTCAGATGTAAACATGTAAAAATCCTGATTACCCCCCACCACCTTGACCACTAACACAATCATTAATTCAAAATAATACCATTAAATTTTCATTCATGGAATAAAAATTGTTTCAACAATTTAGCATAACACACACAATTGTTTGCTATGCTGATATGATGTATATGTTAACATAGAAAAGTATTTAACGTGGTGTAATAAGCAGTATAGATGAAATAAAGAAATGTCTTACTATTTTTATCTACAACCATAAATTAATTTAGAAAAACATATCACATAAAAACGTATCACATAACAACGTATCACGCTAAAATGGAAGTGGGCAGACATAGAAACAATGGAAGACAACTTTTGGACGAAGCGAGTTATTTAATGGCGTCCACGGGCAATTAAAAAGAAGTAGAGGCAGACCTCAAACAAGATGGACTAATGATATCAAGCGAATGGACATAAAAAACAGCAAACAGATAATATGAATAAACACACCCAAGGTAGGCTTTTATCCGACGATGGATGGAATAGCTGATAGATCACATAACATATCTCCGCATAAATAGTAAAATGTAATGAATATATAAGCTTATAGTATATAACATAATATGTAAAGTATGTGAGAGAAAACAGTAAAAGGAATACAAAACAGTAGTTCAGATAGTAGTCTCCAGGGGAAAGACACTTTTCCTCTCTCCGTATATCACTTCTTGTAATATATTGGCGGTAATCATAAAATAGACATGGCGTTGCATCAAAAGACACTATGATGTTCTTCCTCTTTCCTTCTGGCACTTCAATCGTTTTCTGGGTCAAATCGTCAGACACATGACAATGCTTCGTCTTTTTACCTGTAATGTTTTCTGTTTCACGTCATTTTCTTTCATTTTTTAATGACAGATGACCTTCTTGGTTTAGGTCTAGCCAGGGATATGTCATATGATGGTTTGCAGGCAATAAAATATGATTAAGAAAAATCCATAATTTGAGTAATATATTATATTATATGACATTTTATATAGAACGAAACAGTTCTTAATGCACATTCGTCACAAAACTTATATGTATAAACAAAAATCATTGAAGTGGCATTGAAGTTGACACGGTCGTTTACACCAGCTATCATTATATCTGATAAATCATCTCGAAAACTAGAGAAAATATCATATAATTCATGTGAATGGGTGGAATTTTTGAATATTATTCAAAACAAAATTATTAATATATGTTTCCAAGAACCTCTGAATCCGAGGAAATACTAAGAAAATGATCCGATAGAATACCTGTGTGAAGAGTTTTCAACAATTATTTATCTATTCGAACGTAAAAATACAAAGTTTATTTCCATTATAAAACATGGTGTATACATTGAGTTGATTCGAGATCAAAGAACTTTTGTTTATTCACAAAAGTATTATCCAGCAAAGAGTGAGACTTTTATGTTGACTTAATTTTAGGGTGTATTATTATAACATTGCAAATATAATAAAAGCAACATCCTGTTCCTCTTCTATAGATTTGTTGGAGCTAGTGCAAATTAAAATTTCATACAATTTTAGTATTTTAAGTATTGCTTTAGCAGAGATTATATATTACTATAGAGATAAAATATTGTTAGATTTACATCAATAAATGTCTTTTATATAATAAAAGTTTTATATACAAAATAACTTTAGACCACATGTTTAAACATGTTACCTAAAATAGTGCAATATTCAATAAATTTTCTCTAAGGCAACGTGACGTGAGCTAACATAATGCCTTCCATATCTACTTTAAAAGATATTATAGACAAGTATGCTTCTACGTGAGAAAGGTTGAAATTTGAATAATTTAAAAATACCTCTATTAGTATGAAATATTATTCACCTAATTAATGTAAATTACTATACACCCTTTTAGGTTAGTATTAATATTGAATATAATTGTTAATAAATAATATCGATTTAGAAAATTAATAAAAAATTACATAAAATGATGTCTCATACCACTTTTGTCCCTACCCCATCGTGTTTCGTCTATAGAATTAACCGTATTTATAAGGAAAACATAGACAAGTTTCAGTTTATAATATTGCACAAGTCCAACAGCTCAATAAAATTAAAAATGAGCCAAAATGAACCATATTTTCAAAAATATTAGCAACATGTAATAGATATTGATAAGCATATGACCCTAACTATAACTCGAGAACTTCATTAGTAGAATATGAGATAATGTAAAATATCTTTTAAAGATGAAAAAAATTATCTAGAAACAACAGAATTTAAGACTGCTCCCGGATTACTTAATTTAATATTTTCTAAACAGTCATCTAACTTCACTCAAGAAGATTTATAAATTTATAGCAAATTCTAGAAATAACAGGTCTTTACCTCATTTAACAGGGATATTACACCACCGAACCACCCTCCCATAAAAATTTGAAAATATCACTAAATCTCTATTTACCAAAAAATAAACGATTTTGTTCTCATATACAGAACGCCAATAATGCAAGTGCTAACATTTGTTATACATAAAAACTTTAATTATGAAACCGATCCAAACATTCTAGTAACTATATAATTAGTAATTTGAAAATATTGAACAGATTATATACTTAGATAAAATGAGTAGTGTGTATTTGTATGACCAAAGATGTGGAATATTAATTAGGTGAACATCCGTTGTCTAGGGTGAATATTAATTAGTTTCTGGCAGTCTCGACTAGCAAAATACGGATGATCATCTGGTGGTGTGTTGATAGTGTAGAAGAGGGGGTATACAAATACACACTACTCATTTTATCTAAGTATATAATCTGTTCAATATTTTCAAATTACTAATTATATAGTTACTAGAATGTTTGGATCGGTTTCATAATTAAAGTTTTTATGTATAACAAATGTTAGCACTTGCATTATCGGCGTTCTGTATATGAGAACAAAATCGTTTATTTTTTGGTAAATAGAGATTTAGTGATATTTTCAAATTTTTATGGGAGGGTGGTTCGGTGGTGTAATATCCCTGTTAAATGAGGTAAAGACCTGTTATTTCTAGAATTTGCTATAAATTTATAAATCTTCTTGAGTGAAGTTAGATGACTGTTTAGAAAATATTAAATTAAGTAATCCGGGAGCAGTCTTAAATTCTGTTGTTTCTAGATAATTTTTTTCATCTTTAAAAGATATTTTACATTATCTCATATTCTACTAATGAAGTTCTCGAGTTATAGTTAGGGTCATATGCTTATCAATATCTATTACATGTTGCTAATATTTTTGAAAATATGGTTCATTTTGGCTCATTTTTAATTTTATTGAGCTGTTGGACTTGTGCAATATTATAAACTGAAACTTGTCTATGTTTTCCTTATAAATACGGTTAATTCTATAGACGAAACACGATGGGGTAGGGACAAAAGTGGTATGAGACATCATTTTATGTAATTTTTTATTAATTTTCTAAATCGATATTATTTATTAACAATTATATTCAATATTAATACTAACCTAAAAGGGTGTATAGTAATTTACATTAATTAGGTGAATAATATTTCATACTAATAGAGGTATTTTTAAATTATTCAAATTTCAACCTTTCTCACGTAGAAGCATACTTGTCTATAATATCTTTTAAAGTAGATATGGAAGGCATTATGTTAGCTCACGTCACGTTGCCTTAGAGAAAATTTATTGAATATTGCACTATTTTAGGTAACATGTTTAAACATGTGGTCTAAAGTTATTTTGTATATAAAACTTTTATTATATAAAAGACATTTATTGATGTAAATCTAACAATATTTTATCTCTATAGTAATATATAATCTCTGCTAAAGCAATACTTAAAATACTAAAATTGTATGAAATTTTAATTTGCACTAGCTCCAACAAATCTATAGAAGAGGAACAGGATGTTGCTTTTATTATATTTGCAATGTTATAATAATACACCCTAAAATTAAGTCAACATAAAAGTCTCACTCTTTGCTGGATAATACTTTTGTGAATAAACAAAAGTTCTTTGATCTCGAATCAACTCAATGTATACACCATGTTTTATAATGGAAATAAACTTTGTATTTTTACGTTCGAATAGATAAATAATTGTTGAAAACTCTTCACACAGGTATTCTATCGGATCATTTTCTTAGTATTTCCTCGGATTCAGAGGTTCTTGGAAACATATATTAATAATTTTGTTTTGAATAATATTCAAAAATTCCACCCATTCACATGAATTATATGATATTTTCTCTAGTTTTCGAGATGATTTATCAGATATAATGATAGCTGGTGTAAACGACCGTGTCAACTTCAATGCCACTTCAATGATTTTTGTTTATACATATAAGTTTTGTGACGAATGTGCATTAAGAACTGTTTCGTTCTATATAAAATGTCATATAATATAATATATTACTCAAATTATGGATTTTTCTTAATCATATTTTATTGCCTGCAAACCATCATATGACATATCCCTGGCTAGACCTAAACCAAGAAGGTCATCTGTCATTAAAAAATGAAAGAAAATGACGTGAAACAGAAAACATTACAGGTAAAAAGACGAAGCATTGTCATGTGTCTGACGATTTGACCCAGAAAACGATTGAAGTGCCAGAAGGAAAGAGGAAGAACATCATAGTGTCTTTTGATGCAACGCCATGTCTATTTTATGATTACCGCCAATATATTACAAGAAGTGATATACGGAGAGAGGAAAAGTGTCTTTCCCCTGGAGACTACTATCTGAACTACTGTTTTGTATTCCTTTTACTGTTTTCTCTCACATACTTTACATATTATGTTATATACTATAAGCTTATATATTCATTACATTTTACTATTTATGCGGAGATATGTTATGTGATCTATCAGCTATTCCATCCATCGTCGGATAAAAGCCTACCTTGGGTGTGTTTATTCATATTATCTGTTTGCTGTTTTTTATGTCCATTCGCTTGATATCATTAGTCCATCTTGTTTGAGGTCTGCCTCTACTTCTTTTTAATTGCCCTTGGACGCCATTAAATAACTCGCTTCGTCCAAAAGTTGTCTTCCATTGTTTCTATGTCTGCCCACTTCCATTTTAGCGTGATACGTTGTTATGTGATACGTTTTTATGTGATATGTTTTTCTAAATTAATTTATGGTTGTAGATAAAAATAGTAAGACATTTCTTTATTTCATCTATACTGCTTATTACACCACGTTAAATACTTTTCTATGTTAACATATACATCATATCAGCATAGCAAACAATTGTGTGTGTTATGCTAAATTGTTGAAACAATTTTTATTCCATGAATGAAAATTTAATGGTATTATTTTGAATTAATGATTGTGTTAGTGGTCAAGGTGGTGGGGGGTAATCAGGATTTTTACATGTTTACATCTGAAATTTTTAATTTATACATATCGTACATGAAGGGAAAAAATGTAACCAAGTTCAATAAATATTTTAATACAGCACTTTTACATTGATTCTTATGAGAAAACAAGCACAAATCTACTCATTTCAGGGGCCTTTTGAGCATAACGTATCACCATTCAGTTTTCCGTCCGACCAATGTTTACTAAATACTTGACGCAACTTATATTTTCTCATTCTGTTTCAGATCTTCATTCAGTGCTTTGGTAAATCATTTAGACGTGTGCTCTGGTGAGTGGTATATTTTGAAAAATTTTGATTTTTTGATAATTTTTGAATTTTTTTGATAATTTTTGATTTAAATTAGCAATTTTTGAAAATTTTGAATTTTTATACTTAATCTATCTTTGAATATTGGCTTTTTTAATTTAACATGTTAACTAAACTTATTCAGTTAATTGCAACCATCTTAGGTTTAATTCAAAACAAGTATAATGATGAAAAGTTAAGAAAAGGGTTGATAGAGTGTAGGAAAGCGATTAAAATGATTCATGATAGAATGAGGTTTGCAAAGACGATTGGCGAAAAGCAGCACCTCGAAGCTCAGATGCGGCAGGTGAGAACGTTGAGTAAGCAACTGAAGGTTGAACAAAAGAAGGGGGCGGGACTTAACACTCGTCCGGAGACTGCAAAGCGTAGGGTACATTGGGAAGACTCTGTATCTACATTTAATTCAAGAATTCAGACTGGAGTCATTTCGAACCTTAAACACAAGGACCCAGGTAGTTTCCTGGTTGATTGCAAAGCTCTGTTCAAGCGACGAATCCAGACTGCCTTAAAAAATAACGCTGCAGTAAAAGTTAACATAGCATTTGGAGGAGAATTCGAGATTGCTCAAGGCGATAAGATGATAAATGAAACCAAGTACTTCACTACTTCAAACTCAGCCATTTATAGAGACACCAATCTTGATGAATGGTTTGAGAAAAAAGTAGTGGAACCCATCAACAGAGACTTGGAAGAATTCCAAGAGAGAGATAGTGGCTGGGCACTTAAAGCTGTTGTTAACCTAGGGGTGAATATAAACAAATTTACACCACAGCTTGGCTCCTCATATATTGAACTTCCCCCTCAGATAAAAATAAAACAGGCATGCATTAATGTTAAAAACGATGACGATGCATGCTTTGCATGGGCTGTCATATCGGCATTATATCCTTGTCAGAATAACTCCGCTTTAATGTCATCTTACCCACACTACTCCCAAGTGTTGAAACTTAAAGGTATTCAGTGGCCAATGACCGCCAAACAGATTCCTAATTTTGAAAAGCAGAATAATATATCGATTAATGTTTACATTTTGAAAAAGGAGAAGAAGAACTATACGACTCTCCCTACCTTCCTAACAAAAAACAAGAAGGATAAACATGTGAATCTGCTTTTGATACAAGATAAATATGATGAGCAAGGTCCCCTTAAATATCATTACGTTTGGATAAAAAATCTATCTCGCCTCCTTTCCAAGCAGCTTAGCAATGAAGATGGAACAAAATATTTCTGTGATGGCTGCCTCCATTACTTTCGATCGCAAGAAAAGTTGAATGTTCATAAGACATGCTGCAAAGGGCGATCAGATGTTCTCTGTGATAGGTGTTTACAACCATTTTTATCGTCTACACAGCTAGAAGCTCACATCAACGATTGTGAAAGAATAAATGAAACAGCCATTAAAATGCCTGAAGAAAGCCATAAAATGTTAAAATTTAAGAATTTCAGGAATAAACTAAAAGCCCCCTTCGCGGTATACGCAGATCTTGAAAGCGTTCTGGAACATAGTGCTGAAAAGACTACCTATCAAAAACATATACCTGCTGCCGTTGGGTATTACTTTAAATGTTCCTATGATGATTCTCTGTCATTTTACAAATCATATCGTGGAAAAGATTGCATGAAATGGTTCGCAGATGAACTAAATCAGCTTGCTGAGGATGTTTCTACGGTGTTTATGTGTCCGTTTGATATTAATATGACATTTCAGCAAGAGAGTGATTTTCAAGCAGCCACTCATTGTCATATTTGCGAGCAGCGCTTCTCCCTCAGTGATAAGAAAATGCGAGACCATAATCACCTGATCCCAGAAAATAATTATAGATTTGCATCTCATGAAGGCTGTAATATTAATTACAAAGATGCTCACACTATCCCTGTGATATTTCATAACCTCAGTGGATATGACGCGCATTTCATTATTAATGATATTGCTACTCACATCAAAGGTCCTGTAGATCTTCTTCCTATTACTAAGGAAAAATATATTTCTTTCACTAAACACATTAATGATGCTCGAATTAAATTTCGTTTCATCGATAGTTTTCGATTTATGGCGTCTTCTCTCGATAAGCTCTCTTCTTATTTGACCGAATATCCTAATCTCCGCTCTCAATATGTTTTCCTTCCCGAGGAGCAGTTCAATCTTCTTACTGTGAAAGGTATCATGCCTTATGATTATATTGATTCTTTCGATCGTTTTATTGAAACATGTCTGCCGCCTATCGAGTTTTTTTATAATAAACTTGAGGATAAACCTTGTCCTCGCCGCCATTATCATCGCGCTCTCCAAGTCTGGTCCTCATTCTCTTGTTCTTCTCTCGGAGATTACGTCGATCTCTACATGAAAACCGATATTCTTCTTCTTGCCGACGTTTTCGAACGGTTCCGCTCCAGTTGTCTCGAAACATATAATCTTGACCCCGCTCATTACTTTACTCTGCCTGGATTCACGTGGGATGCGATGCTTAAGTATACAAAACAGGAACTTGAACTTTTAACTGATCCAGATATGCATTTGTTTGTGGAGCGTGGCATTCGTGGTGGTTTGAGTCAAGTTTGCTCGAAACGTCGTGTTCATGCTAATAACAAGTACATGGCATCTTACGACCCATCGAAGCCCGACTCCTATCTGATGTATTTCGATGTCAATAATCAATATGGGTGGGCAATGTCACAATATCTTCCATATGGAGGTTTCGAGTGGTCTGATACTAACATCAACGTTCTTAGTATTCCGGACGATTCTTCTGAAGGGTGCATTCTCGAGGTCGATCTGGAGTACCCTCAACATCTCCATGATCGTCATAAAGACATCCCATTCTGTCCCCAATCCTTGAACCCGAAAACTATGAAACCTCCTAAACGTCCGCGAGAGCTGACCAAATTAATGGCTACCCTTCATGATAAAGAAAGATATGTAATTCATTACAGAGCCTTGAAGCAAGCGCTAGCTCATGGATTAATACTAAAAAAGATTCATCGAGTCTTGGAATTTAAGCAGTCTCCTTGGTTAAAGTCATACATCGACTTGAATACAAATCTCCGGAAGGCAGCAAAAAATGAGTTTGAAAAGAATCTGTTTAAGCTTATGAACAATGCAGTGTTTGGTAAGACTTTAGAGGGTGTGCGCAGGCGCGTTGATATTAAATTGCTGACAGAGTGGGAGGGTCGTTATGGAGCTGAAGCTAGAATAAGTAGCCCCCTGTTTAAAAACGCTACTATCTTTAATGAAAATTTGATTGCTGTTGAGATGCATAAAGCGGAAATATGGTTAGTTAAACCGATTTATGTTGGAATGAGTATTTTAGACTTGGCGAAAACGACCATATATGATTTCCAATATGGCTACTTAGCTAGCAGGTTCGGAGAAAACTTTTCGACCTGCTATACCGATACTGATAGTGTGATCGTGGAGATACGGGAAAAAGACCCGTATGAAGCAATGATACATGATTGCTATAAATATTTTGATACCTCAGACTATCCTAAAGATAACATTTACGGCATCCCTCTGGTTAATAAGAAGGTATTGGGCATAATGAAAGATGAGAATAATGGCTGCATTATGACCGACTACATAGGACTCCGATCGAAATTATACACGACAAAAGCAGCTACCACAGATGTTGACATTAAAAAGCTGAGGGGGAAGTTGAAAGAACAAGAGTATGACGATGATGAAGTTGATAATATTATACGAAATTATGGTGTGACAAAGAAGGCGAAGGGGGTAAAGAAATCTGTAGTAAATACTAAAATTACTTTTGAGGACTACGTAGAATGTTCAGATACCTTTACAGCAAAGGTCACCTCACAAAATCTTATACGCTCTGATAAACACAAAGTTTATTCTATAACTCAAAGTAAGATTGCGCTAAGCCCCAATGATGATAAAAGACATCACATTCAGGGTTCTTATGATACGCTTCCCTTTGGGCACTATTTAATTGATACTCTTGAGATGGATGTTGATTAGATTTAACACAAAGATTTGAATAAACTTATTTTAACATGATTAATTATTTATATGGGAAATAAGCCACAATTAAAATGAAAAAAATAATTTTATTAACGTTTCGACGCCCAAATCGGGTGCCGTTGTCAAAATACAAAATATTACTAAAATAAACTAAAGTGTTGTTGCTAAGCAAAAAAAATTCTTCTAATAATTTATTTAATCTCACTCATTTATATTGGCAATTCAGACATATATTATACATTTTAAAGTAGAAGACTTTAAAATGATATTGCCAATATTTATGAGTTGCGTTCCTGGGACGACTTACTGAAAGATAGTTCATTCGATTACATGAAATTAACCCCAACTCAAGAATATCAAGAAAATACCAAGATTAGTAAGTCAATAATATCGAGCTAGTATATATTTTAGTATTATTTATATCTAGTATTATTAATATTATTTATAATTTAAACATGTTACAAGTCAGAATTTGGTATTATTTTTTGAGAGTAAATTAATGTAAGACCAAATACTTACGATGTCGGGATAGTATCACAGGGTTTTTCCTGGTTTTCCCTTGTGATTTACTATGAAGTCTCTAACGCGAGAATTTTACTGTCGTTGCATTTGGTTGTCTTTTTAAAGACATATCACATGCTATAATTTTTTATGACGGATATTCTTGAGTTGGGGTTAATTTCATGTAATCGAATGAACTATCTTTCAGTAAGTCGTCCCAGGAACGCAACTCATAAATATTGGCAATATCATTTTAAAGTCTTCTACTTTAAAATGTATAATATATGTCTGAATTGCCAATATAAATGAGTGAGATTAAATAAATTATTAGAAGAATTTTTTTTGCTTAGCAACAACACTTTAGTTTATTTTAGTAATATTTTGTATTTTGACAACGGCACCCGATTTGGGCGTCGAAACGTTAATAAAATTATTTTTTTCATTTTAATTGTGGCTTATTTCCCATATAAATAATTAATCATAAAAATGCCACAAGGAAATAGCTTCAGAACAACATTATTTTAACATTTATCATTGATGATTTTATTGACTTTAAGATGGATGCTGATTGAAGTTGGTCTTAAAACTTTATTTATTACAAATGTACAATTTTTTTTATTATATTCCTCTTATCACCCTATCACTAATCGTTTTTACGTCACTAAGATTATTTATATGATTGAATATTGTAATTTTTTATAACTTTATTTATTACAACTAACATAATGATATCTGGAACAGGCCCTTTTTACTACATTCCTCAACCTTTCCCACACTCATTGTTTTTATATCATATTATGATTCTAGTAACTCATACTTTTGTATATATTATCTCTAAATTTAGTATAATTAAGTATGCCCCTAAAAAGATGTTTAGTTATGACCAAAAAAAAAAGATATCTGATATGGACCACTGGCAAATTAATGAGCCGTTCTGGTTAATTCCAGAGCCGTTGCTCGTGTAGCCTCCAAGTTAAAACAATCGATAACTTAATGGTCTTCTTTCCCCGATTTAGTTTTAAGTCTTCGATATCCTATCAAAATGCAGGAGTCGAAAAAATCCCTAGTTTTAAGATTAGATAACCTACAGTTATTTTCCCCTAATAATTCATTTTTGAATACTATAGAACTTAGTAACGAATGAATTGATACCAAAGTATCGGTGTTTTAACATTAATAAGAATACATAAAAGATGTCCAACAGATCAATAAAAAGATGTCTACTAAACCAAGTAAAGAGCTGATCTTAGTAAGTTAAGTATATCACTATTATTAAATATATTATCATATAATGTAAAAATCATTCCTACTAACCATTACCCCTACTAACCTGGCGGTCGATGTAGTCGTACCTTCACGTTGGTGATCGCTGTTAAGAATATATTTTTGTTTTTTCAACAAATTTATGTTCGACCGAATTGGCTACCTTTCATTCATTGCATGCTTACATTATTTTTATAAATCGCTTTACACACATTTCATTGCTTAGATACTAACATTATTTTATTAACGTTTACATATTAACACCTTGACGGACACCTAAGTTTTTCAAAAATGGTCAATTTGTACAGTGCCCTTTTTGTCGATATTATTATTCAAAAGGATGAAATATAACTAGGGCGACCTGAAATTTTACTCCAAGTATTAAAATTTTACAGAAAATATTGTTTAAGTTTTAACGCTTATCAGCGTTCTGCCACAATATAAGACTAGTATTAAGTCTATCTTGGCGGAACGCTGATATGCGTTCGACGTCATACAGCGTTGTGCCTATTGTCGTTTTCAACCTAATACATGCAGTGACTCGACGTCTATCAGCGAAATATTTTTCATTAAGAAAACGTATTTAAATAAAGCAATATTTATTTAAAGAAACCAAAAAGACATAATGATTCTTAAAACGTATTCAGAAGTCAAAAATATTAATTTATATCAACATAGTTTACGCATAAAGCTAACTTATACAAAGATATCTAAAAAATTATTCTTGATTTTTTGTTATTTCGTGCCACTCTTCAAAACAGTCTGGACATAACGGAGGCTTCTGGGGACATCCTTTACATCTATATCCTGATTCTTTCCGTTGACCTTTTTTGGCACACAGTCTACACTTCAAAAACACTTTTTTCTTATTCGATTTTGCACTTGGAATGCCTGGATTTCTTTCAGGCCAATGATTTGCTAAGTTTGTTTCATTTGTGAAACATTCAGGCTCGTAGTTTGAATTTTCCGGTAACCTGTTATCATGTTTTTCTCGACGAACTAAATTCTTTGCTTCTAAACCTGGTGGTAACTTCAAATAGGATTTAATGAGACTGTCACGGAACTCTAAATATCTGTACGTCTTGGAATTATTTTTACAATATTTTCGGTATAAGTAGAAAGAGTTCCATACAGTTACATCTAATAAATGGAAAATTACCTTCTTATACCAACGTATCGTTTTCCTTGGCGTTGAATAAGTTGAGGTCATCTGATCACACCTGTCGATGCCTGACATATGACGATTATAAACATCAACTTCTTCAGGTTTTATTTTCTCATGGCCATATCTGTTTTTCACTTGTATCAATCGTGGGTGATTTCTTGTGGTGATAACAAGAACATCGCGCTTATCACGCCATTTGGAAACGTAGACATTCTTTTTACGCATCCAGAAATGTTCACCCTTCTTGAGTTTTTTCTTTATAAGTTCCTTGGGGTTATTCCTGCGATTTGACCGGAGAGTTCCATTAGTATGAGTTTTTAAGCTTAATAACTTTTCAGATAATATAGAACTATTATAAAAGTTGTCCATAAACAGTTCGTGTCCTTTCATGAGGTAAGGCTTCATCAACCTCATAACTATAGCTTCTACTTTTGTAGTTCCCACATCGGAAGCGTTTTGAATATCCCCACTATACATTTCAGTATTTAAAAGATACCCATCGGAGGTTGTCAGTTCATAAAACTTAATGCCGTAACGTGCCTTTTTATTTTTGAGGTAAACTCTAAATCCAAGCCTGCCACGAAAATGTAAGAGGGATTCATCTAAAGACAACTCTTTAGACGGTCCATAAGCATTGTGGAATTTGGCTATAAGCATGTCTAAGAATGCTTGAATCTTTTCTTTATGTTTTGCGGTTCTCGAAGAGCAATTTAAAGTTCTCAATATTTTTTCAAACCTTCTTCCTGACATAATGTAACTAAAAATTGGATGAAAGTACAATACATCTCCATATGAAAACAACCTGCGCATGTTTGAAGTTGTAATTTGACCCTGCAATAAACACAGTGCCAAAAATTTCTTCATTTCGTCGATAGTCACAGGTCTAAAACTATTATCTCGAGCATTCCTTGTTTTGGGTCTATTAGATCTTGTTAAATCTTCTCCATAATTGTTGGTACATTCCACCAAATAGCTCATTATGTCATCGGTAAATAGGTATTCAAAAACATCTTTTGGACTATCTTCTGCATTTAAATTAATTTTCAGACGATTAGTGGATTCATCAAAGTTGAAATCTGGTATATCTGCAGTTGTAAACTCCCATTCTGTATCTATGTCATCTGAAGAATCAGAATTTTGATTCTGCAGTGCTTGTAGGGGTATACTGTCTTGAGATTTCTGAATAATTTTCTGGGAATCCTGGTCCAATGCGTCGGGCTCTTCTACTTCACTTTCCTCTGGCAGATTATATTGCTGGGGATTGTGAAGAGTATTATTAGACGTCTCTACATTGGAGAGCTCGGGGAGTTCGTTTAAATCAGAGTCTTCACTTTCATCTGACTGCGAGGCAGACGACTCACTGGGTACATAGTTTTCATCTGAGCTGAACTCTCCCTCATAAGCAGCATCTGAGTTCTCTTCATCCGACGTAATATCGTCATACAGCTGAATCAACCGCTGCTGTTCTCTCTTATACGGGTCACGGTCCGCCATCTGAAAGCAAAATAATATATTTTAAATTATACATCCTACTATAATAACATAAAATATTAGGCACAAAAATATCACACTAAATAAATTTATTTTTTACTTACATTTTTCGAGTAAAACTCGTATTCAACCTAACCTAACCACGTGTTTTACTATCTGCGGCACAGTACAACACACACCGCATACTTCAATATAACTGGCGACGCTGTACAGCTTCGCGTGTGACTTAGCCGGTTAGATACTTTAAATGGGTGGGGTGAAATAGAGAGGTGGAATTTACCAGACGGGTAACAGATTGGAAGGTATAGATAGGTATTCTATGACAGTGGCTTACGTGTTACCATGTATTTATATTATAATTATAACGCGGTACAGCGTTCTGCCACGATATTAGATTTTGTTAAGGACGCTTCACAGCGTTCTGCCACAACACAATTTTAAAAAAAGACGCTGCACAGCGTCTCTGTCCATCAAGGTGTTAACCATTACTTACTGCTTGACTGTCCTTGCTAACATTTTTTCAGTCTATGTAGTCTAAATTTGTTTATGGTCGTAGGTAAAATACAGTACATGTATTTTTCTATTTCAATAATACAACTTATTTTCACTATATTAAATACCTTTTCTATGTCGACGTATAACTCATATCTATAAACAATTGTTTGTGCTATGCTATATTGTTAAACGATTTTTCTAATAAAACAGATAATCCCATTTTTATGTGAGAAGTATAATACCAACCTACATAATATTACCCTACTTGCCGTATATGAAATAAAGTATGCAACTTACAATCTTTGTAAATAGCAAGTGTATGATTGGAGGAAGATTCATGTAGATCCAATCAGAGAATATTATATTGTGTATGTTTGTCGGTCTGATCTTAAGAATGTTATATGTTCTTTGTAATGACCAGGTGTATGAATGGAGGGAGATTCATGTATAGTAGTATTCAATAATAGAAGACGGTGTATGTTTGTTGGTTTGATCTTAAGAATGTTATTATATTCTTTGTAATGACCAGGTGTATGAATGGAGGGAGATTCATGTATAGAAGATTATATTGAGGATGATTGTTGCTTTGGTCATAAGAATGGTATACGTTCGTCGTATTCTATTTCTAGTATTACCTCCCACGCTGCTATGTTGTTTTTATCGACACCTGTATCTTTTATTAATTGTTTCGAGAGAGAGAGAGAGAGAGAGAGAGAGAGAGAGAGAGAGAGAGAGAGAGAGAGAGAGAGAGAGAGAGAGAGAGAGAGAGTCTTTTATGATGTCTTATAGATGCTAGATGGTTTGGGCAAAGATAAAGAACGGAAGATGAAAGTGAGAGCATGTCATGTATGTTCGGTGGTTTGGATATAATGTCCTAATGATTCTATTGTGTCTTATACGGTAAGTCGTTTAGACGCTACATTCCAAATGTTCCTCTGATAATGCAGCCATTGTAATTTCCATGATTCAATACTCCTTTTGTCAATGTCGCGATGATTGTTTTCTCAACATATTCGCTATTCCTTCCTTTACCTACGATACCTCACACATCACGATCTGATCAATAACAGCGGAGATATGCTGTAGTGCCGTTTTGACCGTCCTCTTTGTTTTTGTATTAGCTTATTCCTTACCCCCTCCACTTTCCTACGATACCTCATACATCACGAGCTAATCAATAACAACGGAGATATGCTGTAGTGCCGTTTTGGTCGTCTTCTTTGTTTTTGTATTAGCTTATTCCTTAGCCCCTCCACTTTCCTACGATACCTCACACGTCATGATCGGACCGATAACAACGGAGATATGCTATAGTACCGTTTTGGCTCTGCCGTTCTCTTTGTTTTTTTGTGTTAACTTATTCCTTACCCTCTCCACTTTCCTTCGATACCTCACACGTCAAGATCGGACGAGTCTTGGCGCCTCCACCACTATACGCGTCAAAAATGACCAGAATGGACCTTAGCGATTTCTTATGGGATTTAACACGGGAAAATACGCCGAACTGTTGCAGTACAATTACTCGAGACATCAAAAATGCTCAATTTTTAAGGTGGTGCGTAATGGACTCTATATTATACATATACATATTATTTCAAATCGACACCTTGCTCATTTGGAGATAATGGATAATTTCTTAAAAAGAAGATATTCTATCTATGTATACTTATTATACAGAGAGCACGTAAAGGTTGGAATAAATTCATTTTTTTGAGAATGGAGGATTTTGGAGAAAAATCCCGAAACAGGTCAATTTTTGTTTTTAAATTACGACTTTTTGGCATATATATCATACTAGTGACGTCACCCATCTGGGCGTTATGACGTCATCGATGATTTTTTTAAATGAGAATAGGAGTCGTGTGATAGCTTATTTGAAAGGTAATTCAATTCTCTATTCAGTAATATAAACATTAACATAATTATTTATACAGGGTGTCCAAAAATTTTTTTTTTTATTAAATTAATTGACATGGAAAGAAGAATGTATGTAATTTATTTAATTCAAAATACATTTTACTGCTCTCAGAAAACAAAAAAATGTTTATTTGAAAAATATTCATGGCTTTTCGCTTAAACTAAATATTCAAACTGTCACGAGGCTGGTGGGTGGCTGCTTTAATATTGAATTTAAGCAAAAAACAATATTTATTTGCCAAATAAACATTTTTTGTTGTCTTCTGATAGCAGTAAAATGTATTTTGAATTAAATAAATTACGCACATTCTTCTTTTTGTCAATTAAATTAATTCAAAAAAAATTTTTTTGGACACCCTGTACAAATAATTATGTTAATGTTTATATTACTGAATAGAGAATTGAATTACCTTTCAAATGAGCTATTATACGATCCCTATTTTCATTTAAAAAATTCATCGATGACGTCATCACGCCCAGATGGGTGACGTCACTAGTATAATATATATGCCAAAAAGTCGTAATTTAAAAATAAAAATTGACATGTTTCAGGATTTTTTTCCAAAATCGTCCATTCTCGAGAAAATGAATTTATTCCAACCTTTACGTGCTCACTGTATAGTGTAATATTATATTATAATATTATAATAATCATTCAACTTTTGTCTAATTTTTTTTTCATCCGCCTTCGCTTTCTGTCTTTAGATAATTCAATATTATAAATAGATTATAAAATACTGAGATAAATACTTTTTGCTTACTAGGTACAATAACCAACCCAATCTGTTTGACAAAAGAACTTTATGGGTAGAGGTAGGTAATAAGTTAAGACGAACAAAAGGCGACCGCGGTAGCGAAACTTTCCTTTAACAATTGTAATTCAAAATTTAAGGAAGTCTATACTTTATAGAAAATCAAAAAGATTGGCTAGAATACAAATATGTACTTATACAGAGTGTTTGGTAAAGAATAGGCCATAGATTAACCTTATATTTCGGGGTGTAAAATAGGTCGATTTAAGTTAACTTACGTTAGTACTAAAGTTAATAATAACCGAAATACAAGGTGTCAAATTTAAACTTTTATTTTATTTATTCTTGAATATTTCCTAACAAACATGGGATAATATCACGAAATTTGGTAAGCGGGGTTTTTTTGGGACAAGAAATCTAAATTCAACACCAAAATTGATGTATTGCCCAGGAAATAATCAAGAATAAAATAAAAGTTTAAATTTGACACCCTGTATTTCGGTTATTATCATCTTTCGTACTAAAGTAAGTTAGCTTAAATCGACCTATTTTAAGCTCAGTAATCCAAGGTTAAGCTATGGCCTATTTTTTACCAAACACCCATAAGATTGAAAAATGTATGAAAAATATACCAGAAAGAATAAGAAATATATATCAAAGAGCATGAAAAAATATGAAAATGTAATAAAAAACGTAAATAATACCAATGTTTGGATACCAGTTGTCCTGGCTGGTGGTTTTTTCCATCATTCTCGGTGAGTTTGTCCTCTAGGCCATCAGGGATCGATAGGCTATGTCCAGACGGTGGTAGCAGCAGAGTCTGAATGCTTCCTCTTTGGCGTTCACTTACCAAGAAGTGACTGGCTGCAACGTGGAGCTCCAGTAGCTGTCTGGGGTTGATGGCTCCAAAAACTCCTCATCTGATCGAGGAATCAGGAACATAGACTGTTTCGGCACTTCAGAAAAACTCCAGGAGCAGGAATCCTCAGGGTGGTAGATTAAAATGTTGTGCGCCTATGTCAAAGGGGCACATAATAATCCATTGGATGGGCTTATGCATTGATGCTCTAAATGGCCCGATGAGGCGGTCGGACTCTGTGTTATGTTGTGAAACAGCGTCTTCATAGTTTTACGTAATATATAGTATATGTATAAGTATATTATACTTTAATTCGTATATAATATAATTTCTTACATTATGAAAATCAGTGGTTAATGAATAAAACGAATAAAACGTATCCAAAGGACGTTCGTATTTATTCCACCATCGGACGTCCACCATCGGAAGTCCGAAGGACGTATATATTTAGTCCACCGTATTCATATTTATTCCACCCGAAGTACGTCCAACGTCGGACGTCCAAAGGACATCCATTTATAGTCCATAGACATTAGGACTAAGACTGGACCTATTTTGGGCACGGCCACGTATATTCAACTTCAAAAAGATGCTCTTAAGATTCATTTTTAGTACAGATACATTGATAAAAATTATATTTTTGCTTACTAGAATTAATTAGCAAACTTATGTCATCTTGGTAACTAGAATAATAAAACATTGTAACAAATAATTTACACATAAGATTTTCACACTTTACAAAAAAAAAAACAAAAACATGTTTAGAATATTAAACTGTGCAATTTTGAATTAAATATAATTATCTTTTCGATGTAAACTATTTTACTAACATAATTAAGTTATTATTTTATTGAATTATTTTGCTATTTTATCCCGTAATTCGTATAATATGTCGAATATGGACGATCAGCAAACGTCCGTATTTCGTCCAGTACGGACGTCCAAAGGACGTTCATATTTATTCCACCCGAAGGACGTCCAACATGGGACGTCCGAAGGACGTACATATTTAGTCCACCGAAGGACGTCCAACGCCGGACGTCCAAAGGACGTCCATTTATAGTCCATGGACGTTAGGACCAAAAATGGACCTATTTTGGACGTCCAGAGGACGTCGTGTGCTATTAGGGTTAGTTTACCTACTCCTTTTGGTTTTAAAACAAAGCTTAGCAATAACTCTGCTTCTACTGGGTCTACAGACCTGACACATATACCATTTTTTCACTTTTCTATAAGCTATATTTGCTATTTGCTATTTTTTTTTTTCAATAAAGTAGGTACCTACTTTTTGAGTTATTTGCGAAAAACCGTCTAAAAACGTGTTTTTTTTTTGTTGAAAAATGAACATATTCACTTGCAAATATCTCTAAAAGTATTGACTTAGTGAAAAACTCTATAAAATAGAAGTTGCTTAGAATTACTCAGTTTATCCAATTCCGGACTTATTTGAACGTATTTGTTTTCATCCCCGATAACGGACGAAACTCACCTCCAGATCAAAAGCACATATCGGCACAATATCACTTTTTTTCTTTAACATATTAGCTATGCGTGTCCCAAATTTTATGTCAAACCAAGCGTTTCTTCAAAATTCTGAACAAAAACCGTAAGTAAATTAAATGAAAATGTAAAAGGTACATTCCATGTCAAATCACTCAGGCAAAAAAATTTGGATCTCCGATTTGTCTGAAAATTGGTATATAGCTTCTGCGGGACGTAAAAAGAAGATATTTAAGGTCAAAAAATCTTCTTCTTCTTTTTTTCTCAAAATGTTATTTTATGCGATTTTACAGTGATTTGGTGTTTATTTAAACAAATTTGAATTTTCTGTCGTAAAGTATCAATGAAAAACATAATATTTTAATAGAAATGACTCAAAAATGTCATTATATGGCATTATAACAAGTTATTTTGAATCAAAACAAGATTTTGATCAAATTTTATAGTGTAAAAAACGCTAAAATACTTTTTACATTTTCCTCCATTCCCAAAATACATCATCATCGATTTGGCTAAAAATTTGCCCGCAGATAGCTAAAAGATGGGACTTTAAGTGGTTAGAAGGATTTGAATTATATTACAATACCAAAAAAGTTACATGCAGTAATATCATACTCAAAAGTATATATTAGTCCAGTCGGGATAGCATTTGACCTTGAATGCCAAGCTGCACAAAAATTTATTTTTCTGATCTTTAGGGGAGTCAATAGTAGCCTAAATTTAAAATCGCGAATGAATTCCTCCGTTACGTTAGCGGCCATCTTGATTTTAAAGGAGAACCTGTTTTGCTCAATATCTCCGCCATTTTTAACTTTTCGACAAAAATGGAAGGAACTGAAATTGTTCCAAATAAATCGTATTTACAATTATTACAATTTCTTTTTAAAAATTTTTGTCGTGAGGTCGATATTTTCGAGTTAATTTTACTTACAGTAGACACCTATATTTTTGACTATAATATTGCATGTAACTTTTTGGGTATTGTAATATAATTCAAATCCTTATGACCACTTAAAGTCCTATGTTTTGTCTATCTGTGGGCAAATTTTCAGCCAAATCGATTATGATGCATTTTGGGAATGGAGAAAAATGTAAAAAAACGGTATTTTAACGTTTTCTACACTATAAAATTTGATCAGAAGCTTGTTTTGAATCAAAGTAACTTGTTATAATGCCATATAATGACATTTTTGAGTCCCTTCTATTAAAATATTATGTTTTCCATTGATACTTTACGAGAGAAAATGGAAATTTGTATAAATAAACACCAAATCACTGTAAAATCGAATAAAATAACATTTTGAGAAAAAAAGAAGAAGAAGATTTTTTGACCTTAAATATCTTATTTTTACGTCCCGCAGAAGCTATATACTAATTTTCAGACAAATCGGAGGTCCAAATTTTTTTTGCTCCAAAATTGAGTGATTTGAAATGGAATGACACAAAATTAATTTCTCAAACAAATATTTTAAGTCGTTATGAGAAAATTATAATTTAACAGATGAAATAAAATAAACACAATTCAACTCGTAAAATATTTGGACCCTTACCAGCCGAACAGGTAAAGAACCCACCTTTTATATAGTTTCTAATATACCTTTTCTACCTGGCCTCAAACGCTCGATATTTTTAACTCGTGGCAACATCGATTGACGGCAAATACACCGCAAATACACATTTTTATGTGGTGGAAGTCAAAATGGCTGTGAAGTGTAAAAATTTTTGTATATAATTTAAATTTTTAAAATCAAAATTTTAGAAAACTGAGAACGATACAGGGCATTAAAAAATGCGCTCAACAAACATACACGAATTAAAATTCGAAAATGATAGTATTTCTTAGTGATGCCAAATGACTGCAACATGAAAAGATGACATAATGATAGCGGGATGTATATATATATATATATATATATATATATATATATATATATATATATATATATATATATATATATATATAAATGGGGTTGAGGTTTATTGGGTGGGTATACAACTGAATAAAACCAAGTGGTACTCTGTTTAACAAATCGTTATATTTCGCTGATTTTCATCAGCATCATCAGACGAAAGCTACAATATTTAAAAAATGGTACAATGTTATAATATAATCTTTTTTTAACAATTTTTATCTTACCTAATTGAGGTTAACGGTATTAAGATATTAAGATGACATCGAGATACTGCAATTTTGATATAAAATGGATGAAATTTTGTTAATAGTGATGTATTAGGATTAATTTAAATTATTTTTATATTGACAAGAAGGAAAATTTTTTGATTTGAAGTTGATTGAATGTCAATAAGGTGAAGTACTAGATATACTAAATATTGAATGTTATTGAGTGTTTTATGTGAGAAATAAGTTAGGTATAAATCGTTAATGTCACAAAAGCTTATTTGAATAAAATCTATTATATCGGTTTTCTTTTAGTTGGAAAATTTAATATTATTTTAAAATTTTCCTTCTTGTCAATATAAAAATAATTTAAATTAATCCTAATACATCACTATTAACAAAATTTCATCCATTTTATATCAAAATTGCAGTATCTCGATGTCATCTTAATATCTTAATACCGTTAACCTCAATTAGGTAAGATAAAAATTGTTAAAAAAAGATTATATTATAACATTGTACCATTTTTTAAATATTGTAGCTTTCGTCTGATGATGCTGATGAAAATCAGCGAAATATAACGATTTGTTAAACAAAGTACCACTTGGTTTTATTCAGCTGTATACCCAATAAACCTCAACCCCATTTTTATCTACCAGGTCAGCTGTTATCTTAAAAATATAGATATATATATATATATATATATATATATATATATATATATATATATATATATATATATATATATATATATATATATATATCTATATATATATATATATATATATATATATATATATATATATATATATATATATATATATAGTCATTCCACCAAAGGACCTTTTTATAAAAGTATTCAGCGGAAAATTCCTACTAAACCATGGTTCTCTAATGGCATTGCAAAAAAAGATGTAATTAGAATTATTTGTAGAATCAGATTTAACCATTCACTAGCACCTTCACACTTATTTAAATTAAAAATGGTAAATTCCAAAAACTGCGAATGTGGAGAATATAGCACACTAGAACATATGATATTAAATTGTAATAAAAATAGAACGAAGATCAATATGTTTATGGAATTAATTATGAAAATGAAATTTTTAGTAAAACCAATCAATCTTTATGAATTAATAGTGTCTAACAATTTAGAAGTTTATAAGTTGTTATATCAACACATAATAGTCTAAGATCCGAACCTAAATCGACCTTCACCGGGCTGATAATAGAATGAAATATATTTTATAATCAATTAAGTATATTAGAAAATATATTAAAAATAGGTTCGCTAAAAAGATCCTGGACAGACTATTTTTAATTATTTTTTGAAAAATGATTTTTATTAAAATATTGCAATATCAAGATAATAAGAAAATTTTGTCCTGACTGAAAGTGTGAAACGTATAGAATGTGCAGCTATTGGGTTATCCATTATTTACCTGGGCGAACTACTGGGTTGGCAGGTATAAACAGGTATGTCGATGCCAGTTACTTTCACTTGATTGGATAATAGAAAACATTTTATATCACCATAAGCGCTGTTTTATTGCGAACACGTTGATATAGGGTTGTCTGCAAAAAATTCGGTCCTACTAGAGGTTTGCGAATTTTAAAGATTTGAATTTTATCACGCGTGGAAATGTATGACAGAGAGATCCGAGGTAAATATACAATGTAATAATAAAGGACCCAACATCGCAGTCGCCTGTGATGGGACCCTGAATATAAGAAAGTGCGCATGCTCGGTATGTAAACTGTAGAGGGTAGAGGTACCTCGACTACCCTTATATAGTAAACAGTGCGCGTTATTTTGGAGCAACTTACATTTGAGTTGCAAAAAAAGTAATTAATGAATTACATAATAATCAAATATATTTAATATAATACTAAAATATAAAACAATATATCATCAATTAAATAAATAAATATATATATATATATATATATATATATATATATATATATATATATATATATATATATATATATATATATATATATATATATATATATATATATATATTGTATTTGCGTCCCTCGTGGCTTCTGTATAGTTTTGACTCTTCGTGACTTCCGATCAATATACAGCGTGTATATTAACAAGAATAATTTCATACAGTTAGCGCTCGCTTTGGCATCCGTTATACTGGCAACAACGTACTTATAATATCAAGTAAAATATTTAACCTTGGTCGTGTTTAAGTGCAAATTTAGTTGTAGAACCCAGACAAATTCTATTTATAACTTTTGCCAATTAGGTGGTTTTGCTCGGATATACGATAAGGATTTGCTGTAAATTGTTTGTTTTCGTTTTTTTATACTCTTAAATCAGGTTAGAAAAACTTATTTCTTGGGTGTAGTTATGAATGATGTATTTTCTAAACTTTTAGATTTTCTATTTTATTTCGATGGAAGAAGATTATGGATTTCAGAAGATTTCGATGGAATAAGTTATATTGTAATATACTTAACAATACCACTATATACCCTTGACAAATTTTTATTTTTTAAAGTTAATAATTGTTTGATGAGCCTTTCGATAAGTTAGGTTAGGTATATTATTAAATTTTATTTTGATAATAATCGGTACTGTTTCTTTTTCTCTCTCTCTCTCTCTCTCTCTCTCTCTCTCTCTTCCTGTAATCCCTTCCCAGCGCATCCTTATCTGTTTTATTCTTTCGAAATTTGCTATACAAGTATTTTCCATTGCTCTCTGTTTGACTTCTCTCCATCTCAGGCCAATTCTTTCATGATCTCTTATTACAGTTCTTCTCCAGCTATTATCAGGTCTTCCTCTTCTTCTTCTTTCGTCTGGTTGGTATTCGAGTGCTTGTTTGGTTATATTATTTCGATCCTTCCTCAGAGTCCGTGTAATTCATTTCCATTTCCTATTTTTAATCGTGACTGTTATTTTCTCTTGTTTTGTTCTTCTCCGTAGATCTATGTTTTTTATTTTATCTGGCCAGTATATTTTTAGGATTTTCCTCAACGATTTATTTATAAAGGTTTTTAATTTTTTGCTAGTTGTTTCTTCCTGTCTCTTCCTGTAAATATTTTGATTTTAGTTAATTCTGATATATCGCGTGTGTTCAAGATTTTCCTTAATGCATTATGAATATATAATGAGTGCATATTGTGCCTTTACTATCCTTTTTTCTACATCTGATCTACTAGCGCCTTTTTTTCCATGGTTGATCCCAGATAATATGTAAAGTTATCTACCTCCTGTATTTGTCTTCCTTGTATTTTAATTTTAGTTTCTTGGTTGCTGTTTTTTAAGTTTTGTTTTTTTTGTCTTTATCTTCAGGCCCATTACCCTGGAGTATTTTGCAAGCTTCTTTTGCTTATGGCTGCTATGTTCGGTTAGGGGAAAAATGTCATCTGGGAACTACAAATCCTCCAACTAGTCATGCAATTTCAATCTAATACCTGTTTTATTATTGCTTACTTTCTGCATGATCCAGTCAAGTTGATGTATTTTATCGGTAGTCCATATAGTTTTAGAATCTTCCACATTTGTTCTCTGTTTATACTATCGAATGCCTTTTCAAAGTCAAAGTCAAAGTAAACATTATGTTTATATTTTTTTGCCATTCACTAGCTTGTTCCAAAATAATTATAGAGTACAGGAGATACAGCGGTACAGGTACAAGATACAGAGGTGCTGATAGAGTACAAATGTGGTCGATAGTGGAGCGTTTTGCGCGAAAGCCTTCTTGGTTGCTTCTTAGTCTTAGTTTCTTGTCTATTTCTGGCTTCAGTCTATTCAATATGATATTTGACATTATTTTGAATGTGGCACTTAGCAGTGTTATTGCTCGCCAATTCTCGCATTTATTTAAATCGCCCTTTTTTGGTGTCTTAATGGTTACACCCTCGTTCCATTTCTGTGGGAGCTCCTGGTCGGCCCATATCTTGAGTTTGTGTAACATTTCTACTAATTTGTTTGCGCCCGCCTTTATTAAATTTATCGGTAGGTTGTCGCTTTCAGCGGCTTTGCCATTTTTTTAGTTGATTCAGTGTGTTTTGTATTTCTTCTTTCGTAATTTCAATTGTTCTAATGTTTATTTCCTGTATTACGTTATCTTCGTCTATATCTGGTGTTTGGAGTATATTTCCTCGCAGTGTTGTTTTCATCTTTGTATTATTTTATGTTCTGATTTAATTATATTTCCTTGTTTATCTTTGATTTGTTTATTACTGTTTAGTGTTTTTCCTGTCAAATTTCGGATGATATTGTACTGTATCTTCAGATCGTTTTCTTGCGCAGCTTTTTCTGACATTTTTACCATATCATATACATAGTATCTTTTGTCTTTCCTGGCTTGCTTTTTAACCGCTATATTTTTTCTTTGTATTTCCTTTCTACTGCTTTTTCCTTCTTCGGTTGCTTCTTTTTGTAACATTTTTTTTAAGTTTCTTTCTTTCTTCTCTTAGTTGCAATAGTCCAGAAAAATAAGGTTTTTGTCGGGACACCTGACCAGCCAGGTTACAAATGGGTTTTTTTGGAGTTATACCTATTACATTATAAATACAACAATGCCCGTCACAGTTCGGACGAGAATTTTAGTAATTAACAAATAAGGGTCAAATATGACAGTTTTTCGTTTAAATCGCTACAGGTAAAAATAAGGTAATTAAATATCTTATTTAGATTATTCACCTTTTAGTAAATAAGCAAAGGTTTAAATTTTTTTAAATTTAGATCCGATTATTTGTTACTTCGGAAATTGCAAAATAAAACTAAATTTCGAAAATAAAAAAATTGTTATAACTTATAAAAAAAATTGTTATAAAAATGAAATTAAGACTTTGATATTGCATGAAATGTTGAGTCAAACAATCCATAATGCACAATAAATTTCAAGACGATTTGTCAATTAGTTTAAATTTTATTCGATTTGTTTATCACAAAGAGCTTTTTTGCAATGTTATTGTTCAGAAAATTATAATAATACAGCAATTCTGTGGAAACCACAGGAAAGAAGAATACTTATATTTTTAACTTATTTAAAAAATCAATAAGAAGTCATTTTTAGCATTCTGAAAACATTTTACGAAAGTAGAATCATTTTTGGCTTCTAAACAATTTTAATAACCATATTAACATATTGACTAAATCTGCGTTGGGATTGGAAAAGCTGATATTTTTACACGAATTTTCAAAAAAAAAAACTTTTCGCCTAGGTTAATTACGAGCAAAGTTAGCCACTTTTATTACTTATTTAATTCACAGTTACTTCTATGTACATAAAATTCTCCTGTAACAGTGTTAGTTATCATATTCCTCCGAAACGGCTTGACCGATTTTTATGAAATTTTACAAGTATATTCTGTAGGACTGAAAATAGGTGGTAATCTATTATTTACACCCATACGTTATAAGGGGGGTTGCCCCCTGCCACTTTTTTATTGTTTTGGAGAAAATTGTCTACCTTCATTTTATATTATGTACCATTAAAAATATATACAACCCTTAATTTTCACCTTTCTACCACCAACCCCTATTTTTTAATAGTTATCTATTTATTTACATCTATAAAATTCTCCTGTCGTAATGTTAGTTGCCATAATCCTCCGATACCGCTTGAACGATTTTTATGAAATTATATATGTATACATATACTTGTATATGTATACATAACATTTTGTATTGTTAGGTGGGTATATGTGTACATAACATACTCTACAAAACTACAGGTATATATAAATTAAAAAAATAATGATCAAAGTCCATCAACAAACTCCGGAGATATTAAGCGCAACATATCTTTGAAAAGTTAATTTCATTTTTTGAGTGCACGGATTTTAATAATTCCGCTCCACAGACCACGAGTCGATTTCGTTAGGACGTCATTTTTAAAGATATATTAACAACTCTGTTCAAGTTTACTCAAACTTTTACACATAAACTATATACATACCTTGAACTTTAAAATAGCGCTAGTTAGGTTTCTTAATTGTTATAAAGAAACTAGCTGTGAATTAAATAAAAAAAAGTGCCTAACTTTGACCGTAATTAATCAAGGTAAAAGTTTTTTTTTAACATTTATGTAAAAGTACACATCGAAAACAATGTGATAACTACAGGGGTAATTTGTGTTACTAAAAGATAAATTTTTCATATCTAGAGTATTTTTTGATAAAATGCATATTTTTCGAGGTATTCTCAAAAAACCCTCTAAAAAAGTCGATTTTTTCGTCGAAAAACTGTTACTTTCAAGCACAAATAACTCGAAAAATATTAGTTTTACGAAGAAAATGTAAAAAACATTTCTTTCTTAGAATTACTTTTTACATCGATTTACATGGTTAAAATGCAATAAAAATTTCCCGTCCCCGAGATGGGATGGCAACCACCCCAAGCTTTTAGCGTACAGCGGCATGATATAGAAAATGATCCTTGGCCTATTCCCTACGCCCTACCTTCTGTGAAAATTTCAAGTAAATCCATGCTGGACGAAAAAATTGCGAGTCAAAATGCTTCATTTCCTCGACTATAGAAGGAGGAGAAACAATCAGTAAATGTAACGAATATAAATACCTGGGTATGAATATGAAAATCACGAATGATGGAACACTAGACGGAGCCGTTAAAGAACGAAACACTCAGGGCAGGAAAGCAATTAGGCTCCTAAACTCAGTACTCTGGGACAAGCAGGTAAACAACCAAAACAAGAAAAAGATCTATAACGCCGTAGTGAAAAGCATTATAACATACAGCTGCGAAGTATGGCATATGAAGGAAAAATCAAAACGAATGTTAGAGGTCACCGAAATGGATTTCTGGAGAAGGGCTGCAGGAAGATCAAGAAGAGAACATGTCACCAATGAACGGATACGAGAAATAATGAAGGTCACACATACAATAAATGACGAAACCAACGAAATACAACTACGATGGTTTGGTCACGTATAAAGAATGCATGAAGATAGAATCCCAAAACAAGGGCAAAAATGGAAACTGCAAGATAGAAGAAGATGAGGTAGACCGAGGAAAAGTTGGCAGGCAGGAATAAACAAAGCCATGGATGAAAGAGGTCTGCAAGTAGATCAATGTACGGTACTATCAAAAGTACTAACTTTTTAAATCCTAAAGTCTAGGGATGGCGCTTGTTGAACAAAAAACCGGTTTTTGGTTATACCGGTTTTTTTAACTTACGGTTTAACCTGGCGGTTATAACCGGTCAAAAAATCGGTTGTTCCAAAAACAGGTTTTCGGTTTTTTTAATCAAAAGCAAATACTCAATAAGTTATAATGTTACATTTATATTGCACTTTAGTTTGCTCAATTTTCCTCCCGAAAAATTCCCCAACCAATTCAACCTATAAAAATTTTCCCAGGCGCTTTCAAGTTACCCTAAAAATGGGCCAGAGTACCCCAATCTCTGATTCGTCGCCAAGGGCGGATCCAGGACCGATTTTCGGGAGGGGCCATGAATTTTTTTTGGGAGGGGTACCAAGGGGTCTGGGGGTAATTTTTAAAAATTTGGGTTACTATGGTGAGTTTTAAGGTACTTTACACACACTTTTGAGTGCCATAAAGACATTCAAAACTTATCGTTATTAAAATCAGTACCGATTCCTACACATTCCTTCGGATCCAAGGGCAGTTCTTTCAACACATTTAATACTATGTTTCCCAATGCTTTTCCTGTCGGCATTGTTTCCTTCTTTCTTGATTTTTGGTTTTATATGGTCGTTCATGGGTATTCTTTCATTTTTCCTACTGTATATGTGTTTGAAACTAAAAACATTTGAACTGGAAATATTTAAGTTTCTATTTTTTTTTAATTCTCGGAGGGAGCCATGGCCCCCTCCCTGGATCCGCCCTTGTTCGTCGCTCGTTGTAGACGGCGTCGGCGTATATTGCGTTGTCAATAATTGGGATATTCCCAAAAGTGATGATCCTATCGATCTATCAAAACGTCCCTTGGATCTATCAAGTTTTAAAAAATGTCCAAATGACTTATAGGTATTTTACAAAATAAATTCGATAAACCAATTCAGTATTTACTTCTCTATTGCCATCAAAAAATTTCAGTAGGTAATATTTTTTAATACGTTTGTATAATACCTACCATTTATTTCGTAAGAATTATTTATTGTTTAAAAATTACATAATGGAGATTCCTAATCGTATTTCGGTATTCACATTATACAAGAGTCTCAAGTCTCAAGTACTCAAGTATAAACAATTTTTTAGCTGATGATAGTTGGAATATCGATTTCAAGCAGATCACATACTTTTATGTAAATATTATCATCACATGCACCATTTCACCAGTCTTTGAAATATTTATTAATCTAAATAACTATTCTCAAAATTGTCTCATAAAAGCTGATGTGACACTTTCGTCCAGTTCTCTATTAGTAAATAAAAGTTGAATTATGGTTGTTTGGGTTAATTACTTCGCATTTATTATTTATAATATTATATGATTAAGATCGAAAATATATAGAAATTTCTTCATTTTTCTCTAAATTAATTTTTTTCCACAGGCAACTTATTCGGTTTTTCAATGGTTATTACTTTAAAAAGAAAAAAACCGGTTATAACCGGGACAAAAAAACAACCGGTAAAACCGGTTGTTTCGAATTAAAAAAACTGGGTTTAGGTTATAACCGGTAGGTTTTTCCACACCTTAGTCGATTAATTTAGTTTGCAGTCAATACTAACAAAGTTATTCAAATTGTTTATAAGCCAAAAATGACTCTACTTTACTAAAATATTTTCGGAATGATAAAAATGAGTTTTTATTATTTTTTTAAAAACTTTGAAAACATAAGTATTCTTCTTTCATGTAGTTTCCACAAAATTGCTGTATCATTATTATTTTATGAAGAAAAGCATGCTTTATCATTGCAAAGAAAAGGATTTTTTATTAAACAAATTGAATAAAATGTAAACTAATTGACGAATCACCTTGAAATTTTTTGTTATATCTGGACTGAACATGGACTCTTTGACACAATTTTTCATGTAATATCAGTCTTAAGTTTATTTTTGCAAAAGTTTATTTTTGCAACTTCCGAAGCAACAAATAATCGTACCAAAATTCAAAAACTGCCATTTTAAACCTTTGTTCATCTACTAAAAATGAATACTCTATCTGATATAAGATATTTAATTACTTATTTTTACCTGTAGCGACTTAAACGAAAAGACTGTAATTTTCAGGGCCGTGCCGTTCTATGATGCGGTGAGGCAGCCGCATCAGGCGGCATCACAAGGGGGCGGCATAATCAGTAAAATCTAATATCTTCTTCTTCTTCAAGTGCCGTCTCCTAATCGGAGGTTGGATATCATCATCACTATCTTTAATCTATCCACCTCTGCTCTAAAGAGTTCTATAGAACTGCATCTAAACCAGTCCCTTAAATTCTTTAACCGTGACATTCTCCTTCTTCCAATGGACACGCGCCAACTCGTAACTCTTAATGACAAACTTTTTCAAATCAAAATGCACACCGGCCAATTCGTAACTTTTTTACTACCTGACCCTCCCAACTTGCAACTTATACAGGTGAATTCGAAACCATTGTTTAATTCTAATTCTATTTACACATAAACATTACATCTACTGGTAATGCAGCAGAGTTATGCTCCACGTAACGTAGAGCCACACCCAGAGCTTTAGTGGCATCTGCGTGTGACACTCAATATGACAGGGAAACTTCTTCCTCGCTTTCTTCATCTTCATTAGTCATTAGGGTTGCCTTGAGGTTGAACCAAGTCTACAATGTATTCATCCGTAAATTCTTCGCTCCCTTTGTCGTCAGCTTCAATACATTCTGTAATTACACTTTCTTCTTAGTTTTCTGATCCATCTTGTATAGGGGAACGGGGAAAAATGGAGCTTATTCAAATTAGAAATCAAGCCATGGAGTTAACGACTAAGCACAAATGATGACACTGGCTCGGCATCAGTGACATCAATCTGAGATGGGTGGAAGAGGGAGAGAGACAGGCACAGCGACTCAAAATCAACGACAAAGTAAACTTTCAATTATTAGTTAGGCTAACTTTCGGATAATCCGACCTTTTCGGAATCCGAACAGGCTGTCCCCCCAATTAGTTAGGATTTGCGGGGTTTTACTGTATATATGTACCTACTATAATATCTGCGTTCCAATCGGCTGGTAGTCTGTTTTGTTCATATTTTTTGTTGTATTAGCTGGTTTATTTCCTTATGTAATTCTCTTCCTCTGTATTTTTTTCCACTGTTATTTCATTTTCTTCTGCTGCTTTTCCGTTTTCTATGTTTTTAATATTTGTTTTTGTACGTTTTCTTCTGTGAAAATTTCTACTTCGTTGTTATCTTGTTCTTCTTCATCTGTTTCCTTCATACCGAATAGCATTTTTTCGTAATATTCTTCTCATATTCTGCTGATCTGTTTGTCTTCAAACAGGGTTTCTCTTTTTTTTTTGTTTTTTAGTACTCTTGTTTTAATGCTGGACGTATTTTTTTATCTGACTTTTTTGTAAAATTGTTATATTTGATGGTTTTCTGTCTTTTTTAATGTCCTCCAGCGAAACCCGTCATTTTTCTTCTTGTTATTTGTTGAGTTTGCTGTGTTTCTCGCTATTTTTTATTCTTCCCTGTTTTGTTTTGACGGATTGGTTGTTTATCCACGTCATTCTAGCGTAGTTTTTTAGTTTTCTGCGTTTCGCAGTCTTGATCGTACGTAAATTACACATTTAAAATTGAAAAGGATTTATAGGTTCTAAATTAGCTAAAAGACGGTGTTTCAATCCCTGTTTGTGTATTATCGCTCCAAACCCTTCTTGGCAGTAGCGCACCCAGGGGGGGTTTGGGAGTTAAACCCCCTTTCCCCCAGGGCATATGAAAAATATATAAATAATAGCAGGAAAATGTAACTTGTCTTTCACAAAATATAGAAAAAAATTTCGACGCCCAAGCCAACCCCCTTCCCCCCAGAGAAAAATTATAGGTGCGCTACTGCTGCTTGGATGTGTCCCGTTTTTTTCAAATTTATGATATGGTCACCCTACAGTAGAAACGCTTCTTAATTCACGAGAGTATTCTACACATTTGTTCTTAATCCAGGATACAGTTTTTTGTGTCAAATTAGAATTTCATAATGGTAGATAAGTTTATTTTAATTTTCTAATCTATTTCAACAGTAGGGCCCCCGCATACTGCAGACTTTTTACCTGCCGATAGTTTAGTCGGGTTGGGCAAAATTAAAGATTTTTCTTTTTAAAATAGGTATGTAAGAATGTAGTTCGTTTGGTATGGCATGAGTGCTTTAATTTTTTTTAAGTATGTATTCTATTTGTTTTTAATTTTGTAGACTAGCAGACTTAACTACTTTATGTAATGTGAAATTTAAGACTTACTACTATATTTTAAATATTTTTCAAAATATTATTTTCTATATCCTTACATAAAAAAATACATTGAGTGTATGAAATAAGTAAGCAATGTTTTAAACATTTTTATTATTTTCCAGACACCTTTGCACCTATTAGTTGAACAAATGATATTATTAAAAATTTTGTAATAAAAAATTAAGAATTCAATTTTAACACTTCTATAATATGTTACAATTGAGCAATTAGACCAGCAGATTCGGCAACTGGTTATGATAAATTCATCAATTTTAATGAACATACTTTTTAATTTTTTATTTTTGCAGTGAAAAAAAATACATTGTTAATTATACAAAAAAATATCATTAATATATCACAACAATATTTTTTTCAACATACTACAATAATCAATTATAAAAATATCCGAAGTCTAAATTCCAACATTTGAGGTGACAACAGCGCAGTGGAAGCCATGAGGACATAAACTCAAATATACGGAGACCACTACAACCGCAAACTGAATAAATATATATTTGGATGCCATCAAAACCGTTAAAGTGATTTTAGATATACAGCAAGCGAACATGGCGCGCCTGACGGCAATTGCTCCAAGTAATGTGTATATTATTATACAGATAACGTGACTGAGGACGTCCGGCCAATATTTTGTGTAAGCATTGTAGGAAGTGGTATCTTTCATTTGCGATACATTTTAGGGAAAGTCCTCGTGGCAACCGTATATCGGAGTTCACGAAGACCTGGAAGCCACGAGAGACTACGGTTTAACATGGGGGGACGTCATAAGATGCTAAAAATAAATATATATATATATATATATATATATATATATATATATACAAGGAGAGGTTAGCGCGAGGTTAGTCTCCTTGTTTGATTGTTTAAAACGTTCTAAACGTTTGGCATCCCTTGCCTCAGGTAGCTGTAGCTTCCTCCGTGGATTTGTTAGTTGTTGCTCTCGAATCCTGAGGGTCTTCTAACATTATAGCCACAAATTGGTTGCATTGCTCCTGTTTAGCTATATCATACTGATGACGACTAATAAGTCAGAAACACGTGTCTATGGTTGCATTCCACCTTGTGCATATTTTGTTTTTTATATATATATATATATATATATATATTAACTTATTGCCATGATAATACAGTGGAAACGCTATATAGCGAAACTCTTTATAACGAAAAACTCGATATAACGTAAAAAAGTATCTGGTCCCTTGAATTTCACTAGAGTTTCCACTGTATATCAATAATAGACGAGTTTTTGTAACTCAAAATATGATAACGTAAATAATAAAAATATCAATTACTTACTTTGAAATTTTTGTGCTGTTTCTCGAAGAAATTAAAGAGAAACAAAGTAGACAGCCGAAAATTCACATTAAAAAATAACAAATAAAATAGACAAAACATCTAGTAGTACATTTAAAAATTTTATTACAGAACAGCATAAATACAAAAATAATATTGATGAGAAGTAAATTATAATAAATATTTTTTATTCAATATCTGATTCATCAGAAGTATCATTGTTACTCTCGAGTTCTTCTGATTCATTAGATTCTTCCTCATTTTCTTCCATTTCGACAATGTCCTGGATTTTCAAAGGAGTTTGATCTCCGATAAAACCTGTTGGTTTTAAAAAATCATCTACATGCCAACCATAGTTTTCAGGGTGTGACTTCGCACATATTGGGTCAGTTGCATTAAGCCACATAGAATTTACATATATTGTTCTTAAAAATTTTTGTAGTAGGGAAATCCAACATGGCGGTATAAAGTTGGAGTCAAAACTTTTTACTTTCTTTAAAAATTGTTCGCTGTCTTCTTTTGCGCCATACTTCTTCATAAAAATTCGAATTTTCGCATCATTAACCGACTGGCAGTGATTCACGCCATACATTTTTGCAGTAAACTCTTGAACAGCAGTCATTTTTTGATTGATGAAAATATCAGCTTCATCAGTTAATGACGTAAAAATAGTTTGAAATTTCTCATTTTTAGAAAATATTTTAAATGGTCTGATTTTTCCTTTATTATAAAATGCCGCAGTGTAATCACAACCTGTGAATGCATGAAAAGCAGGTAGACTTTTACATAATTTGGGTCCTAACTTTAATGCTAAATCAATGCAGTTGATGCAATCGAGGTGGTTCGATTGCTTCTTAGTCGCTGAAGTAGCTAGAAAAATTGTAGACTTAGACAGTTTGTGCATATTTCAGAGTAAAATGACGAGAACATCAGTATCTGAAGCTTTTATTAGAATTCTGGAGCCTGGTGTTACTTTGTGAGCGTGAAAAACAATCCTCGTATCCGCCTCTTCATGATAGCATGTATAATCAACTTCTTCGAATTTTTTAATACAATTATCCTGAGCTTGGTATGAGTAACACAGATGGTCAACAGTTAAAAATATTTTTTTGTTTTGGATTATTGGCAGCAAATTTTTGTTTTCCCAATAATCAGACAAAAAGTGTACCAAAGCATCTTTAAAACGATAATTTTTAAGGCTTTGTATAAAATCTTTGGGTCTGATTTGTTGAGGTCCTGTAATTTTATATGGGATATCAAACTCTTTTCGACTTTTACGTTCGGAATCTTTGATTGAAGGTGACAAATATCGGTCGAATATTAAATGGATTTCTGTAGCATGTGAAGCACAAATTTTCATGAGTATTGACTCTGCAACTTTCTCAAATGTTTGTGGCAGTGAGTTTCCAATTGAGTACAAATAATAAAAATCATCTATAATTTCAACGTTAATATTCGTGGGCTCAACCATTTCGATTTGAGATTTTAAACTGTTCGCAAATGTTGATTTAGGAATTTTTAACATTTCACCAGTGTATGAGAAAAGTGCAGGTGGCATTGGTGCCAGTGGAAAAGTCAAACAATGTTCTAGATTAATTTTCTTTTTTAAACTAATAGCCAGGAGTCGCCCAAAAATGTCTCGTTCCATTTTTAGCAAAACTTTCTTATTTTTGTCTTTAGTCATGAGAACTTTAGTCGAGCATTGAGAAGCAAAATTTATGATTTTGTTGCGTTTAATTGGATTTTCGAATCTATCGGGAGTTGAAGAACATTCGGAAATAAAATCAAGCTTTTGTTGATTGCCGGCAGTTTTGACGTTCAGAAGAAAATCAGCAACTTCTGCCGATGTAGCTTTACCAGTCGAAATGTTAAACAACAATTTTTTATCGATGGCATCGTCGAATGGATTCATCGCTTCTTTGATTGCCTTTATTATACTATCTAAGCTTTCTTTGTCTTTTTTATTTTGCTTCTCTGCAAAGAGTGTGAGGTATCATCTTTTTTTGTGAGCCTAATATTTTCTTTGATTGTTGTTAGTATTTTCGTCCTCATACTGTGGCTGAGCGCCCATCTTTGACGCGCAGATATTGAGTCTACGGCAAGGTTATCCGTTAATTGATTGCTAGCATCAGCGTTGATGGTCTGTTCAAGTGTCAAGTCGACCGGCGATCGAGCAAATTTAGCGGAGGTTCTTTTGATTCCAAAGGCGCCTCGACGAAATTCATCTACCAAAGACGAATTTTTATTATACAAGTCGATCAAATTACTTAAGTAGAATAGGGCCCATCGGGCATAGTTGGGCTGGTTAAGCGAAAAAAAGAAATCAGTCATGTTATAAATTGAGTCCATATATAATTCCAAATTACTGCTACGGATGCTCCTTGAAAACCGAAAGAATAAATTAATTAGCTCACAATACTGATAGTAAAATTGAGCAGTTTTGCCTTTTTCACCCATCAAAGTCTGGCGACTGAATTCTTTGTACCCATTCATAAGACGACTTAATGAATCGGGTAATTCGATGACCTCGTTGATGTCACGGGAATTTTCATTCGTTGTATTTTGCATTTGCGTTTGTAATAAATCATTCAACATGTCTGGAGTCATATTTGTTGTGCTTAAATATTGCTCAAAGTGCAATACTTGCAATGCAGCAGCAATTAGTGGGTGTAAACGTTTGCAACGATTGAAATGCTTGCTGTCTAAAAAGCTGTTCATCGAGCCGTTGGCTAAAACTTCGGCTTGAACCAGTATTTCTACCAATCCACTACAATCTATATATTTTCCGACTGCTCTGAAAAATGCCACCTCCATGTGAAATGCTCCTAAATTTATAAAAACTTTATCAAATTTAGGCTTTTCTTTATCTTGGATCAGCATAGCCATTTTAGCTATGGCTAAATCATATGTGCCAATTATTTGCTCTTGTTGGCATTTTTCAGCAATTTCAGTGGCCATGATTAGTGTTTCATTTACTATCGCATAAGACGTTGGAGAAGAATTAATTGGAGGCAAATACTCGATCTTCTGCTTTTCACTGTGATCAGTTGATATCAAGCAATTGTAACCCAACCACATAGGAACAGAATCCAAATTTGATAACGACATTATCCATAATAAATCTTTATCCATTGCAACTTCTGTAGCACCTTGACATACATCAATTACGTTTGTAAACGAATCTACAGGAAGCAGCTGTAAATTTGTTTTTGGTTTTGAATAGTATGGTCTGATCTCCCGTGTTATCTCATTAAAACGTCGTCTTTTACGTAAAGGACCTTGTTCATTGACACTAATGTCTGGTTCTGATGAAGTTGTAGCGTCAAGACTATATAAATTGTCAGCATTAGTAAATTGATATATAATACCAACGGTATCGTGCATGGTATCTTTCCCGGAAGTAGTGTCGACAAAACGGTCAAAATTATCGAAAGCAACATGAGTACTGAGTCCATTTGTTGCTATGATGCCTGTTGGTATTACAGCGTTATTTTGGATTGACGTGTATGTCATTTCAGTTTCAAATTCTTCAGCTAAATTGTAACCAATTGAATGGCCATATCTATTAAGCATAGTAATAACTTGCCGAGAGTTGGTTAAAGACTTCATAGCCAGTCCAAGAGTTAAGTTTTTCGCCGGCTTACATCTTCCCTTGGTAACAGCGTATATTATGTCACTGCATATTGATGTTATTTTAGTTGTAATAAAGCTATCATTTTCTTCGCAAACGTTAGGCCCATGAACAAGATTCCGTATAAAATTGAATAGCTCCTCAGGAATTTCGCATTCTCCTCGTATGATATCATCAGCAGTTAAGCATCTAGGGAGGGGATGGGAATCAATGCTTTTGATGCAACTTCTCAAATCGTATGCGACATCTTCAAATTTGTTGGCTTCTTTGCTTTCCAAGAATTTTGTATTATTTGCCATAATAGAGATGTCAATGTCGGTTTTATATATTATTTTTTGATGACGCGGCCCAGTAGATGCTTCAATTGTAACACGATCACCAAAAACTTTTTCAATTTTTTTCTGCAACATTTCAGCTCGATAATCTTTGATGTCATTAAAATCAATTTCACAATCGCCGAACTCCAATAACAAAGCCTGGTATCTTCGGAATAGTTGAGCGAAATACATCACTTTGTTATTGTTAATCACTTCTTCTGCAATAAAGGTTTTTAGCGATTCAAAAGCTAATTTATGTATATGACGATATTGTTGGTTACTTGAATCTGTATGTTCTTGGGTGGACCGTCTTTCTTTGGTCAAATAAAATGCGTAGCACGACTGATGATAAGCAACAGCTTGCTTTTCAAGCTTTGACAATATTTCAGAATCGTCAAGCTTTGTAGCTATTCGTTTTATTTGTTGATTCACATGGTCACTCTGAGGGAATGTAAGATTCTGTTTTTTCTTCCCGGAAGTTTTTCTTACGCAGTTGCAAAACAAGCATGTACTTCTGTTGGATGACGATGCCGTTGATGTTGACGCTCCCTGAAACAATAAAATCCATTTTATAAATAGAAATTCACTGAAAAAAATGGTTTCGACCGTAAACAATAAAGTGACCAAGAATTTATTAAATATTTCTTTAATTTTTATCATGTTAAAAAAAACTGTTCATGAATCATTTATCATCTTTTTTTTTTAAATATTCCTTTCTTTTGTTCGCCCCTATTTAAAAAATACCAAAACATTTCCCTACCTCATCAAAATCCGTAGAAGTGTGAGATGTGCTGTCAGCATGACTTTCTTCACTCTCAGGAACTGCTTCATTGGAATGGACATTAGAATCTAGGCATTCTGTACCGTCATCAGCAATAGAAGTATCGACATATTCCTAGAAGCAATTTTTTGTATTTAATGTTAATGTTGGATACTTTATTTTTATGAAAAGCTTCATTTACATCAATAATATTTTTTTTTCTTTAATTTTCTTCGGGAAAATTTAAAAAAAAAATAAAAATTGAAAGAAGATAGAAACTAAAAAAAAAGGCGAAATGTCTTTCACAAAAATAGTTGTTTAAATAATTTATTTGATAGAAACAAATTCAAACGAACGTTCAATTTTTGCTATTTCAAATTCTACTAGATAATAATTGAAAGAATCATATATTGTATACTTACTGAATACTCTGTACAAAAAACTCCAAATTCTTTATTGTATTTATTTCCTAAAACAGTAACTTTTTTGTAACACGTGGTGTGGTAACCAACAGAACCGAGTACTGCTTTGGTTAGTTCAACTTCATGATATTTAAATTGTTTTTTTTTTGACGAACAATTTTTATAAGTTTCATCAGTAAAATCACTTAAGGACTCGTCCGAGCCACACAAAAAACACTTTTTAGCCATTATTTATCACAATAATACAGAGTAACACGTGTTTTCGATGCAATCCAATATTATAGCTACTCCAAAATAATGCGCACTGTTTACTATATGGAGGGTAGTCGAGGTACCTCTCCCCTCTACAGTTTACATACCGAGCATGCGCACTTTCTTATATTCAGGGTCCCATCACAGGCGACTGCGATGTTGGGTCCTTTATTATTACATTGTATATTTACCTCGGATCTTTACCTCTGTCATACATTTCCACGCGTGATAAAATTCAAATCTTTAAAATTCGCAAACCTCTAGTAGGACCGAATTTTTTGCAGACAACCCTATATCAACGTGTTCGCAATAAAACAGCGCTTATGGTGATATAAAATTTTTTCTATTATCCAATCAAGTGAAAGTAACTGGCATCGACATACCTGTTTATACCTGCCAACCCAGTAGTTCGCCCAGGTAAATAATGGACAACCCAATAGCTGCACATTCTATACGTTTTACACTTTCAGTCAGGACAAAATTTTCTTATTATCTTGATATTGCAATATTTTAATAAAAATCATTTTTCAAAAAATAATTAAAAATAGTCTGTCCAGGATTTTTTTAGCGAACCTATTTTTAATATATTTTCTAATATACTTAATTGATTATAAAATATATTTCATTCTATTATCAGCCCGGTGAAGGTCGATTTAGGTTCGGATCTTCTACTATAAGCAGTTTAAATATAAGAATTTGAAGTATTAGTTTATAAATAAAATGTATACCAAAATTGTATATAATTTGAAAAGATAGAAAAAAGAAAGTAAACAAAAAATAAAAGAAAAAATCATTTTAATACAAAAAAAATATTGGTTAAAAAGGATAAAAAAAATATATAAGACAAAAAAAAGGACCAAAAAATCAATAAATAAATAAAAAAAAGAATTATGAGCACAATAAAAAAAAGAATTATGAGCACAATAAAAAAAATATAATAAAATAATAAAAAATATTTAAAAAAAACAAAAAAAAATTCAATCACTGGAAGCGACACTGGACAATACGGGAGAAATATAACCACTGGATTCGGAACTGGATAATATTAGAAAACTGTGTACGAACATTAATATTATGTGATTTGCAAGTTTACCAATTGTAGAATGTAGAATTTTTTACCATACTGATATTGTTTAAAAACATTAATATTATTGACATAAAATGTTAAAATTTTTTTTTTGTTATAAGAATCAAAGGTAAATATGATTAGGCGAATGAAGCCTTAGGTTTCGCAGTCAATATCCCAACCACACACACACAATAATAATAATTCAATATAAAATAAATAAATAAAAATAATAATTTAATGAATAATATAATTATTAAAAACACTGAATTAACTGTGTTAAAAACTAAATAAAAATGAAAATTTAATTTATATATATAGTATATATAAATGAAATATAAACAGTTCAAGGGGTCACTAGCTAAGGGCCTAAGACTCACTGGAGAATCCTTGAATTGAATATATAATTAAAAATAAATTAAATTGATTTAAATTAAAAAAAAAAGACTACCAACTCTCTTCTGAAAATAGAGGGACTGTCTTTATAACTTAGAAGGGAGTTGATGGTACCAAAAATATTTTAACAAATGTATATTGTTTATTTAAATTTGTTAAATGTATATTTGTTGAAATTTAATATTAATTTTAATTATGTTATAGTTTTTAGATTTATAGAAAAAGAAAATACTAGCAGGCTCCGCCTAGGGATGAAGAGCTACACTTCACGTTCTGGGTAGAGGCTGCTAGTAAAATATATTAATAAATATAGTAAATTATAAATTATTAAAGTCAAAAACTATAAGAGAAATTGAAAAATAAGTTAAACAAAAAAATTAAAAATTGTAAGAAATTTAAAACATAAAATTAATAAAAAGACTAAGTTTTCACTCTAATGGCATATAACATATCCCACCAGAATGAAAACAATGGGAACCTTCTCTGGTTACACCTCCGAGGCTTCTACAATTTGCAAGCCATACGGATGCTAAGACTAAGGAAGATGAGGGAATTCTACAATTTACAATTCACGTCACATCTGCTCAGCGCGGTAAAGTTCCAACGAGACTGGTTCCCTTCATACTCCACACAGAGTAAATGTAAATCAAAAATGAATAACCATTTTCAATTTCGTTGCAAAACGAAAATACAGCCGAACCATATTCCAGTCCAATCAGAGAGTGCTGCAAGCACCTCTACCGGTTTCGAAACTTATTAGTCTCTCATCAGGAGGCACATATGCTGCTCTCCCTGATCCAACCAAAACAAACCCCAGCGTGCAGTCCCGAATTGCAACGAACGAAATGGCATAGATGCCCTAGCGGCAACTGCTAGCAAAAGACTAAGTTTTCACTCTAATGGCATATAACATATCCCACCAGAATGAAAACAATGGGAACCTTCTCTGGTTACACCTCCGAGGCTTCTACAATTTGCAAGCCATACGGATGCTGAGACTAAGGAAGATGAGGGAATTCTACAATTTACAATTCACGTCACATCTGCTCAGCGCGGTAAAGTTCCAACGAGACTGGTTCCCTTCATACTCCACACAGAGTAAATGTAAATCAAAAATGAATAACCATTTTCAATTTCGTTGCAAAACGAAAATACAGCCGAACCATATTCCAGTCCAATCAGAGAGTGCTGCAAGCACCTCTACCGGTTTCGAAACTTATTAGTCTCTCATCAGGAGGCACATATGCTGCTCTCCCTGATCCAACCAAAACAAACCCCAGCGTGCAGTCCCGAATTGCAACGAACGAAATGGCATAGATGCCCTAGCGGCAACTGCTAGCAAAAGACTAAGTTTTCACTCTAATGGCATATAACATATCCCACCAGAATGAAAACAATGGGAACCTTCTCTGGTTACACCTCCGAGGCTTCTACAATTTGCAAGCCATACGGATGCTGAGACTAAGGAAGATGAGGGAATTCTACAATTTACAATTCACGTCACATCTGCTCAGCGCGGTAAAGTTCCAACGAGACTGGTTCCCTTCATACTCCACACAGAGTAAATGTAAATCAAAAATGAATAACCATTTTCAATTTCGTTGCAAAACGAAAATACAGCCGAACCATATTCCAGTCCAATCAGAGAGTGCTGCAAGCACCTCTACCGGTTTCGAAACTTATTAGTCTCTCATCAGGAGGCACATATGCTGCTCTCCCTGATCCAACCAAAACAAACCCCAGCGTGCAGTCCCGAATTGCAACGAACGAAATGGCATAGATGCCCTAGCGGCAACTGCTAGCAAAAGACTAAGTTTTCACTCTAATGGCATATAACATATCCCACCAGAATGAAAACAATGGGAACCTTCTCTGGTTACACCTCCGAGGCTTCTACAATTTGCAAGCCATACGGATGCTGAGACTAAGGAAGATGAGGGAATTCTACAATTTACAATTCACGTCACATCTGCTCAGCGCGGTAAAGTTCCAACGAGACTGGTTCCCTTCATACTCCACACAGAGTAAATGTAAATCAAAAATGAATAACCATTTTCAATTTCGTTGCAAAACGAAAATACAGCCGAACCATATTCCAGTCCAATCAGAGAGTGCTGCAAGCACCTCTACCGGTTTCGAAACTTATTAGTCTCTCATCAGGAGGCACATATGCTGCTCTCCCTGATCCAACCAAAACAAACCCCAGCGTGCAGTCCCGAATTGCAACGAACGAAATGGCATAGATGCCCTAGCGGCAACTGCTAGCAAAAGACTAAGTTTTCACTCTAATGGCATATAACATATCCCACCAGAATGAAAACAATGGGAACCTTCTCTGGTTACACCTCCGAGGCTTCTACAATTTGCAAGCCATACGGATGCTGAGACTAAGGAAGATGAGGGAATTCTACAATTTACAATTCACGTCACATCTGCTCAGCGCGGTAAAGTTCCAACGAGACTGGTTCCCTTCATACTCCACACAGAGTAAATGTAAATCAAAAATGAATAACCATTTTCAATTTCGTTGCAAAACGAAAATACAGCCGAACCATATTCCAGTCCAATCAGAGAGTGCTGCAAGCACCTCTACCGGTTTCGAAACTTATTAGTCTCTCATCAGGAGGCACATATGCTGCTCTCCCTGATCCAACCAAAACAAACCCCAGCGTGCAGTCCCGAATTGCAACGAACGAAATGGCATAGATGCCCTAGCGGCAACTGCTAGCAAAAGACTAAGTTTTCACTCTAATGGCATATAACATATCCCACCAGAATGAAAACAATGGGAACCTTCTCTGGTTACACCTCCGAGGCTTCTACAATTTGCAAGCCATACGGATGCTGAGACTAAGGAAGATGAGGGAATTCTACAATTTACAATTCACGTCACATCTGCTCAGCGCGGTAAAGTTCCAACGAGAAAACTTAGTCTTTTGCTAGCAGTTGCCGCTAGGGCATCTATGCCATTTCGTTCGTTGCAATTCGGGACTGCACGCTGGGGTTTGTTTTGGTTGGATCAGGGAGAGCAGCATATGTGCCTCCTGATGAGAGACTAATAAGTTTCGAAACCGGTAGAGGTGCTTGCAGCACTCTCTGATTGGACTGGAATATGGTTCGGCTGTATTTTCGTTTTGCAGCGAAATTGAAAATGGTTATTCATTTTTGATTTACATTTACTCTGTGTGGAGTATGAAGGGAACCAGTCTCGTTGGAACTTTACCGCGCTGAGCAGATGTGACGTGAATTGTAAATTGTAGAATTCCCTCATCTTCCTTAGTCTCAGCATCCGTATGGCTTGCAAATTGTAGAAGCCTCGGAGGTGTAACCAGAGAAGGTTCCCATTGTTTTCATTCTGGTGGGATATGTTATATGCCATTAGAGTGAAAACTTAGTCTTTTGCTAGCAGTTGCCGCTAGGGCATCTATGCCATTTCGTTCGTTGCAATTCGGGACTGCACGCTGGGGTTTGTTTTGGTTGGATCAGGGAGAGCAGCATATGTGCCTCCTGATGAGAGACTAATAAGTTTCGAAACCGGTAGAGGTGCTTGCAGCACTCTCTGATTGGACTGGAATATGGTTCGGCTGTATTTTCGTTTTGCAACGAAATTGAAAATGGTTATTCATTTTTGATTTACATTTACTCTGTGTGGAGTATGAAGGGAACCAGTCTCGTTGGAACTTTACCGCGCTGAGCAGATGTGACGTGAATTGTAAATTGTAGAATTCCCTCATCTTCCTTAGTCTCAGCATCCGTATGGCTTGCAAATTGTAGAAGCCTCGGAGGTGTAACCAGAGAAGGTTCCCATTGTTTTCATTCTGGTGGGATATGTTATATGCCATTAGAGTGAAAACTTAGTCTTTTGCTAGCAGTTGCCGCTAGGGCATCTATGCCATTTCGTTCGTTGCAATTCGGGACTGCACGCTGGGGTTTGTTTTGGTTGGATCAGGGAGAGCAGCATATGTGCCTCCTGATGAGAGACTAATAAGTTTCGAAACCGGTAGAGGTGCTTGCAGCACTCTCTGATTGGACTGGAATATGGTTCGGCTGTATTTTCGTTTTGCAACGAAATTGAAAATGGTTATTCATTTTTGATTTACATTTACTCTGTGTGGAGTATGAAGGGAACCAGTCTCGTTGGAACTTTACCGCGCTGAGCAGATGTGACGTGAATTGTAAATTGTAGAATTCCCTCATCTTCCTTAGTCTCAGCATCCGTATGGCTTGCAAATTGTAGAAGCCTTGGAGGTGTAACCAGAGAAGGTTCCCATTGTTTTCATTCTGGTGGGATATGTTATATGCCATTAGAGTGAAAACTTAGTCTTTTGCTAGCAGTTGCCGCTAGGGCATCTATGCCATTTCGTTCGTTGCAATTCGGGACTGCACGCTGGGGTTTGTTTTGGTTGGATCAGGGAGAGCAGCATATGTGCCTCCTGATGAGAGACTAATAAGTTTCGAAACCGGTAGAGGTGCTTGCAGCACTCTCTGATTGGACTGGAATATGGTTCGGCTGTATTTTCGTTTTGCAACGAAATTGAAAATGGTTATTCATTTTTGATTTACATTTACTCTGTGTGGAGTATGAAGGGAACCAGTCTCGTTGGAACTTTACCGCGCTGAGCAGATGTGACGTGAATTGTAAATTGTAGAATTCCCTCATCTTCCTTAGTCTCAGCATCCGTATGGCTTGCAAATTGTAGAAGCCTCGGAGGTGTAACCAGAGAAGGTTCCCATTGTTTTCATTCTGGTGGGATATGTTATATGCCATTAGAGTGAAAACTTAGTCTTTTGCTAGCAGTTGCCGCTAGGGCATCTATGCCATTTCGTTCGTTGCAATTCGGGACTGCACGCTGGGGTTTGTTTTGGTTGGATCAGGGAGAGCAGCATATGTGCCTCCTGATGAGAGACTAATAAGTTTCGAAACCGGTAGAGGTGCTTGCAGCACTCTCTGATTGGACTGGAATATGGTTCGGCTGTATTTTCGTTTTGCAACGAAATTGAAAATGGTTATTCATTTTTGATTTACATTTACTCTGTGTGGAGTATGAAGGGAACCAGTCTCGTTGGAACTTTACCGCGCTGAGCAGATGTGACGTGAATTGTAAATTGTAGAATTCCCTCATCTTCCTTAGTCTCAGCATCCGTATGGCTTGCAAATTGTAGAAGCCTCGGAGGTGTAACCAGAGAAGGTTCCCATTGTTTTCATTCTGGTGGGATATGTTATATGCCATTAGAGTGAAAACTTAGTCTTTTGCTAGCAGTTGCCGCTAGGGCATCTATGCCATTTCGTTCGTTGCAATTCGGGACTGCACGCTGGGGTTTGTTTTGGTTGGATCAGGGAGAGCAGCATATGTGCCTCCTGATGAGAGACTAATAAGTTTCGAAACCGGTAGAGGTGCTTGCAGCACTCTCTGATTGGACTGGAATATGGTTCGGCTGTATTTTCGTTTTGCAACGAAATTGAAAATGGTTATTCATTTTTGATTTACATTTACTCTGTGTGGAGTATGAAGGGAACCAGTCTCGTTGGAACTTTACCGCGCTGAGCAGATGTGACGTGAATTGTAAATTGTAGAATTCCCTCATCTTCCTTAGTCTCAGCATCCGTATGGCTTGCAAATTGTAGAAGCCTCGGAGGTGTAACCAGAGAAGGTTCCCATTGTTTTCATTCTGGTGGGATATGTTATATGCCATTAGAGTGAAAACTTAGTCTTTTGCTAGCAGTTGCCGCTAGGGCATCTATGCCATTTCGTTCGTTGCAATTCGGGACTGCACGCTGGGGTTTGTTTTGGTTGGATCAGGGAGAGCAGCATATGTGCCTCCTGATGAGAGACTAATAAGTTTCGAAACCGGTAGAGGTGCTTGCAGCACTCTCTGATTGGACTGGAATATGGTTCGGCTGTATTTTCGTTTTGCAACGAAATTGAAAATGGTTATTCATTTTTGATTTACATTTACTCTGTGTGGAGTATGAAGGGAACCAGTCTCGTTGGAACTTTACCGCGCTGAGCAGATGTGACGTGAATTGTAAATTGTAGAATTCCCTCATCTTCCTTAGTCTCAGCATCCGTATGGCTTGCAAATTGTAGAAGCCTCGGAGGTGTAACCAGAGAAGGTTCCCATTGTTTTCATTCTGGTGGGATATGTTATATGCCATTAGAGTGAAAACTTAGTCTTTTGCTAGCAGTTGCCGCTAGGGCATCTATGCCATTTCGTTCGTTGCAATTCGGGACTGCACGCTGGGGTTTGTTTTGGTTGGATCAGGGAGAGCAGCATATGTGCCTCCTGATGAGAGACTAATAAGTTTCGAAACCGGTAGAGGTGCTTGCAGCACTCTCTGATTGGACTGGAATATGGTTCGGCTGTATTTTCGTTTTGCAACGAAATTGAAAATGGTTATTCATTTTTTATAAAATTAATAGATTATGTCAAATTAATTAATAAATTGTAGAAATAGATTTAGTAATTTAGTAAAAAATGTAAAAATATAAAAATATCTGTAATCCCATCACGAAAAAACGACCTGAATTAGTCACTAGAGGCCAGGTAATATGTATAAACAATAAATAAATAAATAAAAATAAATAAATAAATAAATAAGGTTCGACAAAGAATGTGAAGAAAAACTGGAAAAGCGAGGCAAACAACGGCTAAAGATGATAACTCAAAATACAGAAGAGGTGACGAAAAATTTTATGGAGCAGAGAAATAGAAGTAAAAGAATAATTACAGAGAAAAAGAGTAAGCACTATGAACTAAAATTGAGAAATATAGAGTAAAACTATAAAAATAAAGAAATTAGGAACCTGTACCAAGGTATAAAAAATGAGAAGCCAGGTTACCAGTCGAAAACTATGCATTATAAAAATAAGTACTAGAGCTCTGGAAATAATATTTTGACGATCTTTTGAATGGGACACACGAGACAGATGAGGATAACAATGAAATAATAGAGGCTAACGCACAAAATCAACAACAGGAAGAACAACCACCCACCATAAGCGAGATTCAAGATATTATCGGAAATTTAAAGATGAACAAGAGCCCAGGAAGTGATGACATAACAAAGGAAATGATAAAATATGGAGGGTACCGGCTAGCAGAGAAAATACAGAAACTACTTGAAAAGGTATGGAAAACCTAAGTGATACCTGCTGAATGGTCAGATGCAATATTATGCCCTATACACAAAAATAAAGCAGAATGTCATAACTATCGAGGCTTAGCGCTGCTTAACATGACGTATAAAATACTAGCCATACATATTAAAAATAGATTAACAGCAACGGCTGAGAATAGCATAGGAGAATTTCAGTGTGGGTTCAAGAAAGGTAGAAGCAGCGTAGATAAAATTTTCACGCTGAGAGAAATACGAGCCAAAAGCCATGAATACAATAAACCCACCATGGTTCTTTTCAATTATTAAGCAGGCTTTCGATCGAGTCAGAAGAAAAGAACTATTCACAGCATTGCAAGATATGGGTGATTGTCCAAAACTTGTTACGATGATAAAATTAACTCTACAAAGAACAGCAAATAAGATAGTTTAACAGAAAGCTTTGATATCAAAGAAGGAGTATGGCAAGGTGATCCATTATAATCTTTAATGTTTAGCATAATATTAAAAAAGGTTATACAGGAAGCAAATAATAATAGAACAGGTCTTATATATCATAAGAAGCACCAGTGCTTAGCATTTTCAGACGACCCGGTAATATTGGCTAGCAGCACAGCAGAACTGTTGGAAACAACTTAAAAGCTCGAGAAGAAAGCGGTGACCAAAGTATTACATATAAACGAAGAAAAACAAAATATATGGAATGGTCAAACAAACAAATTTACTCAGGGTAAATACATAACGATGAAAACAACTACAGGAATCCAATATAAATTCGAAGAAGTGGAAAGGTAAGAATACTTACGAAGTATTTTTACAAGGGACTCTAATATCCAAGAAGAAATACGTAGTAGAATTATGTTATAGCCGTGCCGTATATGCTCTCAACAGGCTCATGAGAAGCAAAAATATATCCCGAGGAGCAAAGTTAAGAACCTACAAAACCGTAATAAAGCCAATCGTAACTTATTAAATCTGAGAGATGGACTATATAAAAAACAGGAAGGTTGGTAGCGAAAAGCGCTGCGCAAAATAGTTGGTAGGAAAAACGTAAACGGTCAATGGATGCGAAGAACCAACAAGGAGCTATCAGAAAGAGTTCTATATCAAGAACCTAATACACTAGCAGTAACAAGAGCTCAAAGAATTAGATGGCTGCGTCACGTCCAGAGAATGATTTCAGCGAGAGTCCCAAAAAATGTGAATTTCTAGTGCGTTGGCAGGAAAAAGGAGAAGGGGAAGACCGAAGTCAAGATGGAGCAATGAGGTTAAAGAAGACATGACAAGACTTAACATAACCAACTGGAAAAGGAAAGCTAACGATAAGCGAAAATGGAAGAGAATAGTACACCAAGCCATGGGCCTGCTAGGCCTGTAGTGCTTATAAAGTGCGGTGGAATAAGTGTTGCCCCCCTATTAACTTGTTTATTTTAAGAATATAAGCAAAACACTTGGACAGGTCGATTTTTAAACTAACCATAGTATATGATAGCATCAACGTTTCGAACTTTACGCGATCCCTCTTCAGGTGACAGGTATAGAAATAGAAATAGAAATATTTATTGGTCCTTTCAAGACTTTACAAATGTATAGGACAGGTCATGTAGATGGTTTAACATTGTAGAACAGTAATATAACTGTTACAAGCTAACATTGTTCAGCTACAAAATTATTAATAGGTACCTAACACCTACCACGTGATAACATATATTATAAAATAACATATTTAGACATATACAAAACAATTTATACATAAAAAATAAAATAGTTTATAGGCTATCGTCAAGGAATTCTTTGACTGAATAGTAGCATTTGGCTAATAATAAATTTTTGATGTTATTTTTGTAACTGTTAAAACTAGCAATCTCCCGCATTTCGTCGGGAAGTTTATTGTACAATTTCATTCCCATAAATTTAAAACTATTTTCTAATCTTGCTGTTTTAAACTGGGGTATTCGGAGCTTATTATAATTTCTTGTATGGTAATCATGTCGATGAGCATTAGTTTTAAATTGATTGAAATTTTCTTTGACAAACAGAAGAGTGTGGTAAATGAACAGACTATGGAATGACATGATTTTGTATTTTATAAACGTTGGTTTACAAGTTTCCCGAAATTTTAGCCCGAATATTTTTCGAATAATTTTTTTCTGAGTTACAAAAATTTTACAGCTGTCAATAGAATTGACCCATAAACTCATATGACTGTAAACAAGGCCGTAATAGATATTGATCAGTGCTGATATCGGCATAGTATCTTTTATTCTAGAAATAGCATAAAACGATTTATTTAATTTTGTATTTATTGCATTGACTTGTTCAGTCCATCTCAAACGGCAATCTATATTTAAACCTAAAAATTTTGTTGTAACTGACGAAATAAGTATATCGTCAAATTTAAATGATAATGAGTATACATTGCTAAGAACATTTTGGGAATGAAAATATAAAAATTGAGTTTTATCAACGTTTACTATTAATCCATTTGCTTTGGACCAATCTACAAATGACCCAAAAACACCGTTGGATAATAATATAAGTTCCTCTTTACTAGGCGCAGACATTGCTAGTGCAGTATCATCTGCGTAAATAGTAATAACTCGAGGTTTAACGTAATCAGGAAGATCATTCATAAAAAGAGTAAATATAAGCGGTCCTAAAACAGATCCTTGAGGGACTCCTTTATCAATATTGAAAACTGTCGAAGCAGAATTCTGATATGAAACTAACATTTTTCTATTGCTAAAATAGTCTACTATCCAGCCCAAGAAATCTCATCTGAAACCTAGGTTGTACAATTTATTTTTAATAAAATTAAAATCCAGACAATCAAAGGCACGGGACAAATCAAAAAAGAGACCTGCCACATGCCTTCCCCTGTCAAGATCTGTATATATATAATTAAAAAAATGACATGCAGCAGTCAACGTTGACTTCTTTGACCTAAACCCATGTTGATGCGGGAATATAATATCGAATTTGTCGAGAAAACAAACCATTTTATTATATACAACCTTTTCAAAAATTTTTGATAAAACGCTCAGCACTGCTACCGGTCTATAATTCGAAATTAATCCTGGATCATTTTTTTTGTGTATAGGAATAACTCTTGCGCTTTTAAGTGCGTCAGGAAATTTGCCATTAGCAACCGATAAATTAATTAAGTAGCTCAAAGGAGCAGATAGGGAAAATATTCCCGATTTTACGACTTTTGTGAATATGTTGTCTAAACCAGTACTGGACTTGTTTTTAAGATTTATAATTGCGTCTTCAACGTCTTGATATGTAACGGGTGTAAAGAAAAAAGTTTTGTCCGAAATTTTAGAACAAGTAGATTTTGTAGATCTAGACAAGCCAAAATATGATTCAAGATTATTTTCAGTTACAGTTGCAAAATATTCAGCAAAAACATTAGCGATATCCTCAGAAGATGTAATATCGCCACCGTCAGAGCTGAGAGTTATATTACATTTTTTTTTGTTTTCTACCTGTTGCTTTATTTACCAAATTCCATGTTGTTTTAGATGTGTTATCTGATTGTATGATAAGCTGTTCATTAAATTGCTTTTTTAATAAGTTTATTATAATTTCTTTTGGCTTCTTTATATGCCTTTTGAGAATTATTATTTTGAAGTTTTTTAGATAACCAATATACATTTTTTACATGATGACCGGCTTTCTTTACTTCTGCGGTTACCCATTTTTTTTTATGGTTTTCAGTACTACTACTCCGTGTTTTCACAGGACAATAAACATTCATGTTAAAAGAAATTATATCTACAAACTCGTTCATGGCCAAATTAATGTCATTTTGACTATACACTTCATCAAAATTAAGTAAAGACAATGCATTTTGAAACTGAAATTAGCAATGATCTAATAAATCGCGATAACAATGTATCCTTCTTTCTGTTTTATGAAAATTTACATTATTGGATTCAATTGTAAGCGTAAAAATTTTAGGATCGCTGAAATGACCCTCGTATACATTAGATTTACAAAAATCAATATTAACATTTGTTAACATGTAGTCAATTTTAGTGTATGATGTATGTCCTAATTTATTTGTGAAAATCCTCGTAGGGTCCACAGAAGTAATTTTCAAGTTATAACTAACTATAACATCATGTAAGATTTGTTTCTGTACAGAATTTGACAAATAATCAACATTGAAATCTCCGCATATGAAAAGGTCTTGATAAGAATTGCTACAAAATTCCAAAATATGTTGTAATTTAATAAAAAATTGATCAACGTTACCTCCTGCAGGCCTATAAATGCTTATCACACACACTTTGCGATTTGAACTTACAAAAGCTATGGCACAACACTCACAAATCATTTCTTCACTAAAACGAGATATATCTACCGGTTGATATTTAAGACCACTTTTCACATAAATACAGCTTCCTCCATGAATATGGGTTGTCCGACAATAATATGAAGCGTTTACGTAGTCATCAAGAACCATATATTGCATATTATCTTCTGAACACCAGTGTTCGGCTATACTTAAAATGTCAGGTGATTCCTTCAATACCAATAGTTCCAAATTTATCATTTTGTTTGTAAGGCATTGTGCATTAAACTGCACTATCTTTAAGAAAGTTTTATTTTTATTGGAAAGAGTCTCTCGTGGATTTAAACTTCCAAAATAGAATTAGGTTGTCCTTGTTGCACATATGTTTTGTCAATCTGATCCTCTAGAAACCGTTTACCTAATCTAAAATTAAATCGTTCAAACGAAACGTTTTTTGGCCAAAAGGCAACGTCATATATTTGTTCTTTTAGCTCTGGCTCAACTCCTATCATGAACGATTTATTGTCTTTTCTATTACTAAGTGTGGGAAGTGATTTTATTTGCGGATCAGTGGAGTTTGCATGTTTCTGAAGAAATATCTTAACGTCTTCTGCAGTTATAGAGTCAGGAATATTGGATATGTATAACCATATTTTACGGTTTTTATTTTCTTCTTTACCATAAAACATTTCGTCCCCGTCTCCAGTACCAAATTTCCTTTTGTGCTTCCTGATAACTTTGCGGAAACCATCGCTGTCCACATTGCTGTTGCCTGGTGGAACACCGGGAATAGATCTTAAATTATTATCTTCAGAATGTGTCGGATTTTGTCCTAAATTCTGATAGAATTCAAGCACACATTTTGTCTCGGCTTCTTCCAGCGCTCGCGCTAATTTTTGATGAGAAACTGTTAAGTTCTTCCCACCTTCTCTTGATGAGTTAGATCTCTTTGCGACATTGCTGTACATTTCAACATTGTCGAATCGTTGGTCAGGTTTGGAAACGATATTATTACCAGTTCTAATTGTGTTGGAATTCCCTGCTTTTTGTTTGTTGTTAGTAGATACACTCATTAAATTGTGATTAGCTTCTTTCGTGTTTGTGTTTTTGCTGACCAACATATCTTTACTTGAAAAAGATTGAATATCGGAATCCACTTTCTTCATTAATTCAATTTGTTTATTTAAAATGATAATTTTATCTCTCAGTTCATGTATTAGGCAGTCTTTTTGTTTAATTATGTAGATAAAAATTTTTGGATCAATCTTACCGCCAGCAGTCTCCTCCATTGCGTCAAAGAATACAGCTTCCGGTATATCACATTGGTCACATTTAAAATCACTGACTGGATGATTTTCGTCAACGTTAGCACATTTAAAATGCATAAATGTATTACATCCAATACATTTAATACCATTCACACATTTTCTGTTACACTTATAACATTTTAGATTCGTATTCGCTGTAAGCTCACTAAATACGTTTGAACTGCTTGCCATGCTGCTGACTACTGTATAACTTTGATTTTTTTAAATGGGAAAGTACATCATGTGACACCTCATTTAAAAGCTCTTAAAATACTGATTTCAAAAATGTGTAATACTTTAATCCTGTTTGAGGGCGTAGGCGCAATATTTCGGTGGAACTCTTTTTAAACGCATTTATTTTTTTTCGAATTCTGAGAAAACTAATAAGTATTTTTTGAAAAATTTAAACGCAGAATCAAAGATTAGATTATTACCGAGGGCTGACAGTCCCTTAGAATAAACAAAAAATTTCTTTTGAATGATATATTTGAAATTAAAAATCACACTAAATTTTCTCTTTTTTTCACCACTGTGACTTATTAAAATAATCATTATAGGAGTTCTCAGGGACTTTGGACCATCGAGAATACTGTAATATTTCATTCTGCGTTTAAATTTTTCAAAAATATTTATTAGTTTTTTCAGGATTCGAAAAAAATTATTGCATTTAGAAAGAATTCGACCGAAATTTTGCGCCTACGCTCTCAAACAGGATTAAAGTATTATACAGTTTTGAAATCACTATTTTAAGAGCTTTTAAATGAGGCGTCACATGATGTACTTTCCCATTTAAAAAAATCAAAGTTATGCCTTTCACCTGAAGAGGGCTCGCGTAAAGTTCAAAACGTTGATGCTATAATATACTATGATTAGTTTAAAAATCGACCCGTCCGAGCGTTTTGCTTATATTCTTAAAATAAACAAGTTAATAGGGGGGACAACACTTATTCCACCGCACTATATATTATTTATTATGTGTATTACTAGTAAGGTAATAACGTTGAATATAAATAACGCAGAACAAAAGACTAATCGGCACAGGAAACCAACAAGTAATTTTTTGCAGAAGAAAAACGTTGCATGTGTACCTAGTGTTAAAGCACAAGCAACGTTATTAACCTAGGGAAATATGAGAATTATTAAAGTGTCTCAAATTAAAAAATTACAGTTTATTAAAAATACAAAAACTGAAAATTAAAAAATATTATGCTTACTAAAACTTACATAGTAGATAAACGAAATCAGATTAAGTTAACATGGAACATAACTTCGTTCAACAACAAAGACCAAGAGATAATCGAAGAACTGATAAACAAAAACATAGACATTTGTGCAATCCAAGAAACCAAGAAGAAAGGTAAAGGTCAAAGAGACTATAACCAATATATTTTAGCATATAGTGGAGTGAAGAAAGAAGAACGAGCACGAGCAGGTGTAGGTATACTTGTCCATAAAAAATTTAAAGACAACATAAGTAACTGCCGTTACATCTCCGAAAGAATAATACATATGAACATCACAATGGACTACCAAAAATTAAATGTTATATCTATCTATAGCCCCGAGGACTGCAAACCTAAGAAGGAACGAGAGGCATTCTACGAACAGTTGCAAACCATCCTGGACGACATACCTCATGAAGAACACTTAATTCTTATGGGGGATTTTAATGCACGAATCGGAAATGAAATAGTTCCAGGAGTAAAACAAAGATTCAATGAAAACCATGTCAACTCAAATGGAGAACTCATGGCTAATCTCTGTGCTTTTAACGAACTGCGAATCAATAATACATTTTTCGACCATAAGCTTCAGTATAAATATACGTTTGAAAACTCCAGGGGGCACAAATCTATGATTGACTTTATAGTCACTAATAGAAAAATCCACCCAGAGCAGATTCTAGATATTCGAACTTTAAACTCGGCAGACGCAGGGAGTGAACACAAATTAGTCCTAGCAAAAATAAGAATGAAACTAACACCAAAACATTTTCCACAGGAAATCACCGAGGAAAAATTCAATGTAGAATCACTGTGGAACGATTCTACCAAAGAAATGTACCAAAGGAGGCTAGCACAGAAGATACAGCTGAAGCAGATAGACGACATCGAAGATATAAACGCGAGCTGGGAGAAAATTAAAAACAATATTGAAGAGGCAGCAACAGAAGCTCTAGGAAAACGCAAAGTCATACTGAACAAAAGAAACAACAACAATACACCATGGTTCAGAAAAGAAATAAAAGACAAATGTAAAGAGAAGAGAGACGCCTACATGAAGTATAAAACATCAAACACTCCAGAATCCAGAGACACCTATAGAAGAATACGAAATGAAACAAAGCAATTGGTAAGAAGAACAAAAAATGAACACTGGGAACAGTTTACAAAAAGGATGGAAAGCGACTTCTACGGAACACAAAAACAAATATGGAGATTCATAAGAAACCAACGGAAAGAAATGGCAGAATTGAAGGAATACAATAACATACCAGCAAACGAATGGGAAAGATACTTGACGGAACTGTTTAAAGGAAAGGAAAATCATAATCAAAATAATAACCTACCTGAATTAAGACACGAAATTGAAATCAGTTTTCAGGAAGTAGGGGTAGCCATAAATTCACTCAAAAATAGGAAGTCACCAGGACCAGACGGAATAACCAACGAGCTTCTAAAATACGGAGGAGAAAGTATAACCCTAGAGATGACAAAACTTATACAAAAACTAATATTGCACTGCAAGATACCAGACGCATGGAGAAACAGCATAATGATACCAATGTTCAAAAAAGGAGACAAAGAAGACCCCAACAATTATAGAGGTATAAATCTACTAAACACCGCACTTAAGCTAACCACAAAAGTCCTAACCAACAAAATCAATAAACTAACAACTTTATCAGATGAACAACAAGGATTCAGATCCGGAAGATCCTGCGTAGACGCCGTATTTGTACTGAGACAAATCACAGAAAAGGCCATTGAGTACAATAAACCAGCATATCTATGTTTTATAGACCTGACAAAGGTTTTCGATCGCATCCAAGTCGAAGACGTCTTACATTTACTGTATGGAAGAAACATACCAATCAATATTATACAAACCATCGAAAACATTTACTTTCATAATCGAATACAGGCAAAGATAAATGGAAAACTAACGCAGTTTATACCAGTACAAAGTGGAGTCAGACAAGGTGACTCATTAAGCCCACTGCTCTTTAATATAATAATGGACGAAATAATAGAAGCAGTACGTAAAGGTCGTGGTTACAGAATGGGGAATAAAGAAATCAAAGTATTGTGTTATGCAGACGACGCCGCATTAATCGCCGAGACAGAAGACGATCTCCAAAGATTAACACACATCTTTAATACAACAGCCAAGAAATACAATATGATAATATCAGCAGAAAAAACCAAATGTATGACAACATCTAAATACCCACTACGATGTAAAATCGAAATTGATGGGAAAATAATAAAGCAGGAAGCAAGGTTTAGATATCTGGGAATTGATATAACCAGTTACGGAGATGTTGAAGAGGAAGTACGACAACAAAGCTTAAAAGCAAGTAAAGCGGCGGGATCTCTTAATGACACAATCTGGAAGAACAAACACTTAAGACAAGACACAAAACCAAGAATCTATAAAGCAGCAATTAGACCTATATTAACATACACGGCGGAGACAAGGCCTGACACATCTAAAACGAGACGACTACTAGAAACAACAGAGATGAAAATACTCCGACGAATATCAGGGAAAAGTCTGTTGGATAGGGAGAGGAGCGAAAACATAAGAAGATCATGCAATATAGAAGACATAAATGGATCGGTGACAAAACGGAAACAGGAGTGGAACGAACACATTAGTAGAATGGCAGAGGATAGGATAGTACGAATAGCACGAGATAAGTCACCAAATGGACGAAGAAGTATTGGCAGACCAAGAAAAAGGTGGTGCGATAACCTAAACAATTTAGGAGGATAATATTGAAGAAGAAACAGGCTTTAAAGCCTACATACAAGAAGGAAGAAGAAGAAGAAGAAGATTAAGTTGCATGTGCAGGCAATTCACCATAAAATAATCTGTACTGTTCTTCTAAACATTTAGTCATTTTCAGCAAGTCTGCTTTTTTCTTATCAGAAATAGTTAAAACTTCTCTGTACAGTGGAGGCATGGCTTCTAGTTTAATAAGCTTGTAAACAGTATTTCGGACTGCAGCTCGTCCTCTTGGTCTCTTTAGTAACGGTGATGTCTACCATGGTTGCAGGACATTATGCGTTTGTCGTATCCGCATAACAGTCGGTTCGTTTGCTGTGACCTGTATCCAAGGTGCTTCTGTTATTTTAGTGTTGTCTTTCTTAATTTGACTCTCAACTGAGGTCAAGTCAACAAAATCTTTTTGTTTCATTTCAACTGTTTGAAAAGATTTTCTTGATCTTGCTGATTTGATTAGCTCAAGGGCATCTTGAGTGGAATATAGCTGATTGCTGTTTTTATATTTTTGATGAGTGCAAAATCCCTATCACATGGTAAAAAGCTGTGTCCGGATACTAATTTTTTTTTATTTACTTCAGTAAAGAACTTTGTTGACATTAGATAGTGACACAATGATATAATCTTCCAATTATTATTTTTGGCCAATAAATCGATCAGATCAGAGCATAAGTTTTTAATAAACATCAGAATGTGATGAGTTAGGTATAAAAATGACTTGTTCCAAATCCAAACATAAAACTATGATATTAGAATTAAACTTAGCTGCTTCTTCTTCAGCTTTCAAAGATTAATATGCACTTTCTGATTTTCAGTGATGTAGCTCGGATTTAGTTTGAATCTTCTTTTGGTCTTCCTCAGTCTCTGCAGCAAGCAGTTTAATAAAATTCTTATCACATACTTTGCAAGTATCGGAGCGAGGAACTCCAAAACGCAAATTAAAATACTCTTTGAATATTTCTCTGTAAGTGTGGAATTTTACTTCAACTTCTGGATACAATATTTTAAAGAGCTCAAACATTTTGTTAATGTTTAGGTCAGGGTTAAGGCACTGTTTTTTGTTGGGGTTTCGAGAATAGTGGCTTTCTTGATATGGAAAAGACGAAATATATTGTCTAATTACGTCTTTTACAGACACTTTGGTTTTTGTTAAACGATTTACATGTTATCCACGACATTCAAGCAACTTTTGATTTGACTTGATTTTTTCAAATAAAATTTGATCTCTGCGTTTTGTTAAAGAATAAGTTTCACAAAACATTTTTTGGGATACCTGTTGTCTTTTTTCAGTAATCAACAAAAAATATGAGTCTGGTCCCAGCGCTTGAAGTGTAAGGTTGCTTGAGCAGAGAACAAATGGATAAATAATTGTAGTTATAAACCAGTTGGTGACAGTTTCTGTTATTAAGTGGTGTGGTTGGTGATATGGATTGTACAAGCGGGGGTAGACCCCCGACTCCCTCTCCTACAGGAGATACAGGTAACTCTGGGTCAGCGATGTCACAGCGAGATTTCCAATAATTTGGTAACAAATAATCAAAATAATATTTCTTCGGAAACCGTAAGTACAGATAACATTAATACCAATCCAGTAGATAATGAGTCTGATGAGAAACCTGACTTGTTTTACGATAATATTGATTATGCCATATCGCCTTTATGTAGAGAATCGTTCTAAAGAATTTAAAGGTAAATTAGATGTTTTAAAAATAGGCGAAATATAATTAGTTTTGACTTGATTGGTCGTAATATCAAATCGGCAAATTTTTTAATTACTAATAAACATTTACCAGTTTTTCAACAAAACAATTTAGACTTATATATACCGAAATTTATCTTGCACCGACAACGTGTCATTAGGGATATTAGTTTGATTTCTCTAAGGAATATATTAAGAATAAAAGTAAGCCTTACGATGAACATTGCAATTTTGAAGTTGTGTCGGTGAGAAGGATTAATAGAAGGGAGGAAAAAATTATTAATGAAGTTAAAACTACTGAATAAGTTCGCACTAAATCGTGTATAGTAACTTTTAAGTCACAAATATTACCGAAATTTGTCGTCATAAATAAAGTACTGAAAGAGGTTGAAACTTATAAACAAAAAGTCTTATTATGTTTTTCTTGTCTCCGTTTCGGACACTTAGGGTCGCAGTGCAAACTAATGCACTAATGAAAATATTACTCCTATTTGCTTTACGACAGACATTAAAACTTGTCCCGAACGTAATCGTCAAAAACAAATAAAGGAAGCTATGTCTTCACAAAATTTAAATTTTCATGATGCAAGCAAACAAGTTCTACGGAATTCATATGCAAATATAACAGCCTTGCAATATACCTCTACTCTTCCAAGAAATGTCGTTGATTCTAGGGCAGTGGCCCAACCACTGTCAAGATCTTCTCGACATGCGACCTAATTTTAACTTGCCTTCTTTAACCCTTTCACTATCACTTTCCTTTAGAGAGATTAAAAAATTTCTAATTTTTGGTATACAAAGTATTGTTGCACTATAGCTTATTTTTTTACATAAAAAAATTTACCTACCTCCACCCTTCCAGTACAGGATGTCCATCACAATGGACAAAAAAAGTTCATGGAAGTAAAAAAACATTGAGTGTTAATTTGTTATTAGAAACTCTTATAAATCAGATTATTGTCAAAAGTAATATAAATATTAAAATTTACTTTGAATGAAATATGGAAAAACAATTCCTTTTCTTTAAAATACATAAATGAACTTTGCATGTTTGACAAAATATATGTGTCCTGCTCTTACATCCGTCATTTTTGCATCTTGAAGATTCCTTTTTATCATCATACTGTGGAAGATGATGGTATCCATCAAATCTAAGGTCTTTTATAGGCCTTATTTCAGTTTTTTCTTTTTGGAGGGACCTGGATCCTCGAAGCTTTTTAAAGGCCCTTTTAGGAGCTCTTTTAGGAGCACGTCTACTGCAGATTAGATTTTCGGCCACTTCTTGGCGACAAGCTAACAAATCAAGTATTTCTTTCTTGTTTACTTCCAAAAGAACAGCTTGAGTGCGATACTCAAGCAATGAATTTACCAGGGCTAAATCAATGGCATGAGTGATCATTCTCACAGTCCATTTCTTTGATCTGACATATGATCGGTATAGACTTAGTAAGAAGTCCAACTTGTCGACGCCGCCCATGTTACTGTTGTATCGTCTTATAGCTTCAGGCCTGGGAATCTGCACATATTCTTTGCTTGCTTTGTCCCATCTTTTACATTCATCCGACTCTCCAATTCCAACGAAGTTAGATGCTATCAGTACTGTCTTGTTGTCATATCATTTTGTGATGACAATACCGTCCTTGCTAATTGAGGTAGCAGCAAAACCACGCCCATTTTTTTCCATTTCTTTATCGCTGGGTAACTTTAGATTGGCAAACCGGTTAGCTCTTATGGTTCCTATACAGTATATAGACTTTGACTCCAGATATTGGATCAAATTATAGGTACTATAAAAATTGTCAAAAAATAGGCCGTGGTTTTTCTCAGATATTCTTTCACTAAGTTGCATAACTACAGCAGCTGCCGATCCATATTTTACGTAAATGGGATTTATGGGCGTTGTTGAACCTTGATAAGTCCAGACTGGGCCAGTACACTCTGGCCAGAGTGGTAGCTGCTGGCATCTTTTTCTTACTGACTCGTACAGACATCTGACTTTCCACAATCTGTAACAAACCAATATAAATAAAATGCAATTTTTTAATCGAAACAAAATAAAAATGCAAATTTATTTTGAAGCAAATGTTAAAGAAGAAAAAACAAATTGAGTTGCGAGTGAAAGAAATTAATTGGCTTATTGGTATAAAATCTCGACTCTCAATTGAGAACAAACTGCTCATTTATAAAACAGTCATCAGACCTATATGAACATACCGAATCGAACTATGGAGTTGTGCCAGCAAATCAAATACAAAAATAATCCAACCCAATCAAAAATTCTACGCACCATCGCAAATACCCCGTGGTAAATTTCCAACCAAACACTTCATATTACCACTAGTGCAGCCAATAAACAACAAAAGATTGCGAAGATTATGGCCCATATATCTTCGCTGAAACTGAGGTGAAACCGCTGGGTGATGTACCTCATAACGCCGTATTAGGGTACAATATTATAGTTGTTGTTATTGTGCTTGTTATCAAATTAACTTAAAAAATATGAAATTAGTATTATCTATAAAACTCAAAATACTTTTCACAATTTTTAATACGACTGCACGTGACCAAATCGGTAACACAACTGTAAGAATAAGTTAATTGGAGGGGACCGACTGCTGTGCCACCTAGGATAAATTATAATAATAAAAGTAATAGCAGGCAGATATTCACTCCGGTACGGAAGAAAAATGACGTAACTGCAAATTTGGGTCAATTCCTGTTTATTGCGCAATTAACTTGGGAAATACTATGTAAATATGATACAAAAAGACCAAACTGTAAAAATGTGCTGAGCCACTATAGGGTAGTTGCGTCGTTACTGAAATACGCGCTATGCTAGACCTTGTTTCAGATGCATAATGACGCAACTGTAGATAGGGTTGAAAATGGGGCGATTAAATTAAAATTCGAACCAATATCGATAAAAATAAAAGCCATCGTTGTCAAAAACAAACGCCATACCGACGATTACTCTTCATTTAATCCCTATTTTAAATATTTAAAAATCGTTTTTTTGCCCTCCTGAGGAATATCATAGGACTGTTAAAATCATGATAAATTGTATGAATAAACAAAATATTAAGATAGAAAAGTAAGCCTAAGGTTTTGTTTTTATTGTATCCCTATGAGCATTCGAGAATCTGGTCAAGTTTGGAGCGCTGTAAAACCTAGATAAATAAATAGAGTTAAACACCTTTATAGTGGAAATTGTTCGCTGAAAATCCCTCTACAAGATTGCTGTAATGTTATTTTACTGTAAAATGAACTGAAAAAAAGTTATAACCTCCAAAAGGATACTTGTTAAAAAATGTTTACTTATTTTTGTTTATATTGTTTTTGTTGGTCACTTGACGATAAAAAGTAATAGAAACAAAATTGTAGAAAATTTAATTTGCTACATTTTATGTTTTATTAGATTTTCCGTAGGGTTGGTAGCTTACGAGATATAGCTAGGAGCCCCTTTCCGCCCCTTTTCCAAGATGGCGGCCGGGGGACAAAGGTGGCGACCCCAAAAACTTGAACTTAAGCTTCTACTGATCCCCCTACATATTAAAAAGATAAAATTGACTCCTCTAAAAAATGCAAGGTATGGCTTAAAAAATGTAACATTTTAATGGACTACCTACTATGGTTTTAGCCGAATTGGGTAATGGTAATTTTAACATCACTTCAGAACAGCTAACAACTGATCTATAATCAACGACCGGGTAAACGAATTTATAAGTGGGTTATTTTACGACGTAGAAATTTCACAACGTATTCATCTGGTTTTATTATTTCAGTAACTATTCCTACATAATGGAGAGTTCTTGACTTTAGATTAAATTTTACCAACAGAAAATCGTTCTCTTTTATTACATCATTGTCCTTTAATTCCTCACAGACATTGTCTTCACTGAAATCATCACTTAGATCACTCGAGCTAAGTTCTATTTTGTGGTCTTCATCACAACTACTTATTCTCGGATTTCTTCTATTTCGGCTCTCCACTTCAAGTTGTTTATTTTTCTCCGGAAAAACTTGCCTTAGAACCCTTTGCCTCTTTCGCTGTTCTTGTTTTTTCTTGCGATTTTCCCTTTCGTTTTGAATCCCTTCTAATCGCACCTTTTCTGGGATATCCGTATACAGCGTGAGGTAGATAAAGGACCTATTAGAAATATCTCGAGAACTAAAGGCAGCTGAATCATGAAAATTGGAATAAAGAGGTTTTGAAGACTGATCTATTGAAAATATTTTCATCTATTTGCTACTTCCGGTTATACCGGAAGTTGCTTATAACCGTTTTTTAAATTGGACACCCTGTATATTTTCACATTTTTGGATTCTCCTCGATTTCTTCTTTCTTAAAATATAAGGTTTTGTAATATTATGCAGGGTAGTTTAAAAGATAATTACGTTTTCCTATTAATTTCGTAGCAACATTCACACCCTGTAGAATTATAGTAGTTGGATATAATAAACTCTATGTTCAAATTATTTTTAATATAGTTTACTATTGTTAAGAATTATTGATATAGTTAAATTTTTAGTATTTTAGAATACCCTGTATTTTAGTATTGAAATGAAATGTTATTTTATGGTACTTTTTAATTTGTTAAGCATTTCCTATACCTAACTGCTTTAATTTGTGAGTTATTGGTGATTCGATCCAAACATTAATTTGAACACAAAATACGTAAAATTTTACTGGGTTGGCCGTGACAATATTCAATCACAAATAACTTTTTCGGAAATAAATACATATTAATCTAGATTGATACTTAAAATTGCCAATAATGGTTGAGCTATCAAAATACAGACGTAGTTAACCCTTTTAGTCACCCGTACCATAAAAAAATTTTAGTTCGGAAGTAATAGTGTCCCTTCCTAGGGACAGAAAATTATGTATAAGGCAATGAAAGCTATTTATTTTGAAGGGGAAATTATTTCGTACCGTGTACGGTACACCTTTAGTTACGCAAAGAATATTCGCGTTCGGTCCCATCACTATTATTTACACCATGTGACTGTTTGACAGTTGGTCGTGCGGTAATTTTCCGTGTCTCAGCAGGGATAATATTACTTTCTAAATATAATAGCTGATTCGAAAGAGGTTTTTTGTGAAATAAATCTAATATTAAGTCTTTTAGACATAAAAAAATCTATACGGTCGGATAGTTGAATAATATAACGTTTTTATTTTAGATTACGTCAAAAAACAAAAAAAAGGAGCTGCTTTACTACTTACATAGTGATTAGGAGTCCGATATTCCTGATATGTCTGATGAAGAAAATTGTGGTAGGGATGATGACGATCACCAAAGTATTCCAGATGAGGACATTTTTGAAATGCTAACTTCTCAAGTTGAAAAGGGAGAAAATGAAGATTATTCAGAGCATGAGGAACCTGACAATTTCCAAGAGAAACTTGACGGTGAATTGGAAAAAACCATTTAAAATTTTCAAGAAATGCATGGATTGAGTGATAAGAGTAAAATAAGATGGATGAAGGATGCCACTTTTGAAACTAGAAAAGTTAAGTGGTAAGTTGTTGATGAACTTACCGTAGGAATACCAACACCTATCGAATTGTTAAGCGATATGTGCCTGAAGAACTTTGGCAGCAAATATCAGATATTACTAATTTGTATACTACCCAGAAAAATGTTGCTGGGTTCCCCGCAACAAGCGCCCAAGAAATAATTCATTGAGATCCACATTACCATAGGAAATTTACAGTTTCCACGAGCCCGCATGTACGGGAGCACAAAATATGGAGTTCCACTAATTAAGGATGCATTGGCTATAAACAGATTCTTCAAATTTCGACAGACGCTTCATTTGGTAGACAGACAGCCAGGCCATAAGGCAACCAAGACAGATTTTGGAAAGTGCTCGATTTATGTGATCCTATTAAAAAAACGCTGTCAGGACCTTCCTCTGGAAACCAATTTGTGCGTAGATGAACAAATGGTGCCCTTTAAAGGGCAGATAAACGTTAAGCAGTACATCAAGAAAAAACCCACTGAATGAGACATAAAAATTTTTGTAGTTGCTGGACAAAGTGGGCTCATATACGATTTCCTGATATATCAAGGGTCGACTACGGAACTAAATCCAGTCTACGGAAGTTTTGGCAAAGGAACTGGGATAAGTATGCAGCTATCCGAAAGAAATATCCCTGTAGCTATCTGAAACAAATCATGGACTTTATTTCGACAACTATTTCAGTTCATACAATCTGTTTCAATTCCTGCCATCGAAATCAATATTTGCCATCGGAACAATTAGAGGAAACCGTTTTTTCCATCCAGCGGTGCCAAGTGATAAGGATCTAAAAAAGATATGCCGAGGATCTTCTGCTATCTCTCTAAGCGTACGTTCAGAGTGGACGAGCAAAGAGCAATGAGCAAAGCGGAGAAATCAAACTACTACTGGGAAACGGAGGTACACAGAGTGCTAGCAAAGAGCAAAGCGGCGAAACCAAACAAGTTGGATTTCTCCGCTCGCACTCTTTAGTCCATGTGGTGAGACCGCTCCCGTCCGAAAAAATTTTTGATTCGGTTTCTTTGTGGATTCCTATTCAAAAATGTCTTTCATATAATCAAATATCCTTAACTTTGGCGTTGTCATGGCGATGACATAATGAGCAATAAATTACGACAAAATTTTTGACAGTTTTGTGGTTTGAAAGAAGTTAGAATTTTTAAATGTCAAAGTTCTAAAAATTGTAGAATAGAAATGAATTCCAGTGACGAAGAGTTACAGTTTTTTTTATTTGTTTATGGTAGAGTAGATAAAATATTGTATGAAACTGTGCGTGAAGTACTTTTTGCGAACTTACGCGATGTATAGCACTCGCTCCGCTGTAGCTCGTGCTCTAAATATCGCGTGCGTTCGCAAAAAGCATACTTCACGAACTGTTTCATAAATAACTATTTTTAAACAAATACAAAAGATCACGTTTTCTGCTCCGGACATATATTTTTAGGTTTTTTGGGTTATTCTTAACAAAAAAGGTATCTTGTAATTTTTCCCAAAAATTAATAGTGTTCGAGTTATAGGCGATTTAAAATCTGAAAAATGCGAAAATACGCATTTTCGAGGCTTAAAAACCCATATTTCAATTAGTATTTTTGAGGTTGTCAGATACTTAAATTGATGATTAAACATTCAGCTTCGATTCTGAAGAGTGATCGCGTCTAACCTTAATTTATACCGTTGTTTTTTAATTGTTAAATTTAACCGATTTTTTTGCCGGTGCGGCGCGCTCTATTTCAAAAATCTCCTATTTCCTCCGAAAATTATTTTTTCTAGATTTTTTGGGATATTCTAAATAAAATAAGTTTCTTGACATTTTTCTCAAAAGTTAATAGTTTTAAAGTTATAAGTTAATAAAAAACTCATTTTTGGATTTTAAATCGCTTATAACTTTAAAACTATTAACTTTTGAGAAAAATGTCAAGAAACTTATTTTATTTAGAATATCCCAAAAAATCTAGAAAAAATAATTTTCGGAGGAAATAGGAGATTTTTGAAATAGAACGCGCCGCACCGGCAAAAAAATCGGTTAAACACGCATATTTAACAATTAAAAAACAACGGTATAAGTTAAGGTTAGACGCGATCACTCTTCAGAGTCTTGAAGCTCAATGTTTAAACTTCAATTTAAGTATCTGGCAACCTCAAAAATACTAATTTAAATATGAGTTTTTAGACCTCGAAAATGCGTATTTTCGCATTTTTCAGATTTTAAATTGCCTATAACTCGAAAACTATCAATTTTTGAGAACATTTACAAGATACCTTTCTTGTTTAGAATGACCCACAAAACTTAAAAATATATGTTTCAGAGCAAAAAACGTGATCTTTTGTATTTGTTTAAAAAAAATTGTTTAAACAATTTCTGCCCAAAAATTCCGCCCGGCACCCTTCAAATTTGTTTAAAGGAAATTTTAAAATATTTTTAAATAGGAATCCACAAAGAGACCGAATCGGAAATTTTTTCAGACGGGAGCGGTCTCACTACATGGACTACTGTGAGAGTAAAGAGCAAAGCGGTGAAATCAAACTACTACTGAGAAACGGAGGTACACAGAGTGGGGCGTGATCCGAAGATCGAGCAAAGCGGCGAAACCAAAACCAAACCAGTTTGATATATATTCTTTATCTATGCCAGTTTGATTTTGACTTCTCCGCTCGCACTCTTTGTTGTTATTTTTACGAAAAATGGATCTCGAAGTCCTGATAGCTGAAGTGTTTCGAAGGAAGCCGTTATGGGATCACAAAAATTACCAACATCATAATAGATTAATTTTAGACAAAACTGGGATGAAGTAGATGCAGTGATGAAAACAACCCGTAAGTAATTATTAAATTGTTTATTAGTATTAATGATTAAATTGTATATACAGGGTGAGGCAGATAAAAGTCCTATTAGAAATATCTCAAGTACTGAAGGCAACAAAATCATGATAATTGGAATGAAGGGGTTTTGAAGAGTGATCTATCTAATGACAATATTTTCATCGATTGGCTACTTCCGGTTATACCGGAAGTGGCTTATTATAACTTTGCTTTTTAAATAGAACACCCTGTATATTTTTATATTTTTGGATTTTCCTCGATGTCTTCTTTCTTAAAATATGCGGTTTTGTAATGGTGTACAGGGTAGTTTGGAAGATAATTACGTTTTTTTTTTCTTAATTTCGTAGCAACATTCACACCCTGTAGAATTGTAGTAGTTTGACATAAAAACTCTATTTATGTTCAAATGATTTTTTATATAGTCTACTATTGTTAAAAATTGTTGTTTTTCTTCTTCTTCTTTTTATATAGACATTACTCTGTCTGTTTTTCAATGTGCCTCCAGTAAGTTGTCATTCGATCTTTTTCGTGGTCTTCCCACTGATCGTCTTCCTATTGGGGAACCGTCTCTCGCCGTCTTTACTTCTCTATTTGTCGTCATTCGGCTTATGTGGTCGTTCCATTCTAATCTTCTGCTTTTCACCCAGTTATTAACGTTGTCCACCTTGCATCTCCGCCGTATATCTGCACTTCTAGCTCTATCCCACAGCGTCTTACTATCGATTTTTGGGAATGTTTTTATCTCTGCTGTTTCTAGCATTCTTTTTGTCCTTTCTGTATTAGGTCGTGTTTCTGCCGCGTATGTCATTATTGGTCTGATGACTGTTTTGTAAATTCTGCCTTTCACTTCTTTTCCGATGTTTTTATTTTTCCATGTTGTTTCATTCAGGCAACCTGCGGCTCTGTTTGCTTTATTCACCTGATCTTCCACTTCTGTTTCGAGCTTTCCGTAGCTGCATAGTGTGATGCCTAGATATTGAAAATCCATGACTTCTCCTATTATTTGACACTCCAGGTCTAATTTACCCCTTATTAGATTTACTGTTATAACCATGCATTTAGTCTTTTCTGGGGAAAGTAACATGTTAAATTTTCTAGCGGTTATATTAAATTCGTGCTACATACGTTGTAAATCATTTTTACTTTGAGAGATTAGTATTGGGTCGTCTGCATAGCAGATTATTTTAAGTTGTTTTTTTCCCAAAAAAAAACAACTGTTTTTTTGTTAGTATAGCTTAATATTGAATTTTACTATACAGGGTTGGTCGAAACTGGGAAAGAGTATTTTCTGAGTTTTCTTAAATGGAACACACTGTATTTTAGTACTGTAATGAAATGATAGTTTAGGCTACTTTTTATTTCTTAAGCATTCCCTATACCTAACTGCTTTAATTTGTGAGTTAGTGGTAATTCAAGCCAAACATTAATTTCAACAAAAAATAAATATTAATCTAGACTGATCTTTAAAATTACCAATAATGGTTGAGCTATCAAAATGGTTGAGCCTACGTAGTTAACATTGTTGGCGCGGTTAACAATTATGCACAAATTAAAGCAGTTAGGTATAGGGAATGCTTAAGAAATAAAAAAGTACCATAAAATGTACATTTTACACCCAATACATGGTGTTCCATTTAAGAAAACTCAGAAAATACTCATTCCGAGTTTCGACCAACCCTGTATACAAAAATTTAACATTTAGCTATACTGATAATTTTTAATAGTAGACTAAATAAAAATAATTTGAACATAAATAGCGTTTTCGATATCTAACTACAACAATTCTACAGGGTGCGAAAGTTGCTACAAAATTAATAAAACAACGTAATTATCTTTTAAACTACCCTGTATAACATTGCAAAACCGCATATTTTAAGAAAGAAGACATCACGTAGAATCAAATGTAAAAATATATAGGGTGCCCATTTCAAAAAACGAAGTTTTAAGCAACTTCCGGTATAACCGGAAGTGGCAAATCGATGAAAATATTTTCATTAAATAGATCACTCTTCAAATCCCCTTCATTCCAATTTTCATGATTATGTTTCCTTTAGTTCTCGATATATTTCTAATACGCCGTTTATCTGCCTCACCCTATATAGTACGTTCACTGACTAGGGATGGCAACGATGTATCTATACATTAAGTATATCGATATCTTTTAAAAATTTGTCGATAGTTGTATATCGATATTCAACTTTCGATATAGGCCTATTTTATATTCAATGTATCCCCCACACAGGATTAACATACCATATTGGCACGATATAAAATTATAATAAAATCTTAAAATATACATTCTATCCTTACTTTTTTGAAACACTCAGTATACTATACTAAAGAAATAATCTTCATCATGAATTCATGAACAACAATTTTGACCAGTTTATTTTGAATATTTTATACCTATCCTTAATGTTTTCCAAATTCCAAAGTACCGGCTCCCCAATCTTTTAACTTTTAACAAATGTTTTACAAGAGGACATGCTAGCTCGACCATCATAAAGTGATTTGAAATTTAACATTTGTCACGTAGTTGGTACATTCTGTGAATTTTTGATAACAATGGTATTGTATCTACCTAGAACTCAAGATTACTTGTGTCAAACCAGTAGTTATATTGATAATTCTATACCACATTTTAATCTAGATTTAATAAATAAATCTAATTTAAAATGTATAATAGATATATGCCTTTAGAATTTTTTTCCAATCAACAAAAGCAAAATCTGTTTAATTTATTAATGTTTTGTATGGTGATTGCCGAAGTGGCAATCGAAATGTCAAATAAATTTAATTTTAAACTTAAATTGTGGCTTATTCCCAGCTAAAATAGTAAATGGCGTAATAAAGAAAATAGCTTCACAACAATTTTTTTGTTATTTAATTATACAAAAATATATAGATATATTCCATACAGAGTGAGTCTGTAATTTGGAATAAATTAAATAGTTTAAATACTAATTGTTTTTTTGAAAAATGCTAAGACCTGTCGCGTAGTGTTTGAAATCGAATTTTTTTACATACAATAATAATATATACAGGGTGCCTCAAATTAGAGAAATGACGTCATCATTGATTTTCTTAAATTGCAACACTGTAATTTTGATAGGGTGTGATAAGTTATACATAACTGCAAAATATCCAATTTTATTCCCTACCATTTACAAGATAATAAAAAATAAAAAAGTTATGAAAAACAAGTAATCAAATAATTGAATTTAATTATTTCAATTAAGCAAATAATGCTCATAATGTTCAAAACGAATTTCGATCGTATTTAGGATATTGTCAAATAGTCAATGGACAACATTATGAGCATTTGCTTAATTAAAATAATTAGATTTAATGATTATGTACTTGTTTTTCATAACTTTATTTTTTATTATCTTGTAAATGGCAGGGAATAAAAATTTAATATTTTGCAGTTATGTATAACTTTACACACCCAATCAAAATAGCTATCAAAATGACAGTGCTGTCATTTAAGAAAATCAACGATGACGTCGTATCTCTAAATTGGGACATCCTGTATACATGATTATTGTATGTAAAAAATTTCGATTTGAATTACAAATCTACAGGTCTGAGCATTTTTCAAAAATACAATTAGTATTTGCACTTTTGAATTTATTCCAAATTACAGACTCACTCTGTATTATATCGATATATTTTTTCTGATAAATATCGTATATCGATATCTTTATTCGATGTATTATATGATAAGATATATCATCGATGTATAATTTATTTTTGACATCCCTATCACTGACGGTAAAGCATTGCAAAACATATGCGTTTTAAAGAACCGCTTAGATTGATATCAAATTTGGCCTACACATAGGTAACATGTCAAAGAAGAGGCACCCCAATTTTATCTACTACCAATGGTTTTTCTTCGGTAACAGAATATGACTTTCTGCTAAGTGAAGCCTTCTTTGAGTTTTCGTTAATTTACAATAAGAATCTTAATCTTTATATTATTTGCATTTATAGATCACCTAACTCTTCCGTGGAACTATTTTTTCAGAACCTGCTAAATTTGTTAGATGACCTGCCCCATAAAAGTAGAAAAATTTTATGCGGGGACTTTAACATTGATTATGCTGCTGCTAGTGCTACACAAATATCCTTGATCAACATATTTGAATCGTATGGTCTAACAATGCACGTTGATTCTCCTACAAGGATTACAAAAACTTCATCTACCATAATTGATTATACTGTCTCAGATTTTTCACCCCTTGATGTCCACTCTACAATTATTAATGCTGGACTATCTGATCATGAAGCAGTTTATACGAAGTTTAATATCTTGAGCAAACCCTCCTCGAAAACCCGACGTTTAGGCAGGATTTTTTCCACCCGGAACTTTCGTAATTTCCAAAATTTATGCTTAACCTCTGAGTAACGCTTTCCTGCTATGGACGTGGATAATAATTTCAGTGCTTTTTTGGATAAGCTTGTCTGTATCTTCAATAAAGCATTTCCTTTAATTGCAATTAAGCCAAAACATCGCAAACCCTGGACTACTAAAGGTATCCGAATATCTTTAAAGAATATGCGTTCTCTTCTCTATATCAGGAAATTTACTACCAACGTCTCTATCACTGAATATATCACCAAGTACAGGGCAACCTATCTTAAACTTATAAAATCAGCTAAAAAAGACTACAACCATAACCGTTTGGGAAGCTCAAAAAGTGTTGCAAAAGAAACTTGGTCCATAATAAACGATCTTCGAAATAAAACCCACACTGCTAAAACAATTTCCCTTCCAGACCCTGAAAATCTAAATGAATACTTTGTTAACGTGAGTAAAAATATTACATCAACTATTTTGCCACAACAAGATCCCATTGCTTATCTCCCTAATTCAAGAAAGGTCTCGAATTCATTCTTTATAAAACCAGTCGATAAATCTGAACTGATCCAAACAATCAATAGTATCAAAAGCAAATCCTCCTGTAGTACTGATGGTCTATCGATAAAAATTTTTTCTAATCTCCCAGAAAATGTGTTAGAAGTCCTCATCTCACTAATTAATGATTCCTTTGAGAAAGGTAAATTTCCAGAGTGCCTGAAGACAGCCATCATTATTCCTCTTCATAAGGGTGATGAAATATCTAATCCCTGCAATTATAGACCTATTGCACTACTACCGGTACTCTCAAAAATTATTGAGAGACTCATAAAAGCCCGACTTATGTCCTTTCTAGTTGAAAACAACATTTTATCACAAAATCAGTTCGGCTTTTTAAATAATAAATGCACCACTGATGCGATCTTTTCTGTACTACATGAGGTTTATCAAGCACTGAACAATAATCTTCACACTGCCACCGTTTTTTGTGACTACGCCAAAGCTTTTGATTGTGTAAATCATAATATTTTGACAAGAAAACTAAATTTCTACGGAATTCGAGGTATTTCTTTAGATTGGTTCCAATCTTACGTGGATGATAGGAAACAACTGGTTAGAGCAAATGATACAGACTCTAGTCTCAAAAACATTGTATGTGGGGTACCTCAAGGTTCAGTATTGGGTCCTCTACTTTTCCTTATCTTTATTAATGGCATCACTAGTTTAAAAATCGATGGAAAAGTCTTTCTTTTTGCTGATGATACCAGTATCACTTGGAGCAACTCAAATATTGCAACTCTTCATGCTACTATAACTTCTGATCTACTTACAATAAAAACCTGGTCTGACTCTAATTTACTCTCGTTTAACGTAGATAAAACAGTAGCATTGTCTTATAAAGGAGTCCTTCAACCCTTACCTCTTAATAACAGCCAGATCAATACCGTTGATTCTGTAAAATTTCTTGGTATTTTTTTAGACAGCAACCTTAAATGGTCCCACCATATCGATTTGTTAAGGAAGAAACTATCCTCAGCTTGCTATGCTATAAGATCTGTTTCGAATGAACTCAATATAGCATCTTCCAAAATAACATATTTTTCTTTTTTCGAGTCACATCTTCGATATGGTCTTCCTTTTTGGGGTACAGCTGCCCAATTCGATGTTATTTTCAAATTACAAAAAAGAGCAATTAGATATCTGTTTGGCCTCAGAAGAACAACACATTGCAGAAGTTACTTCAAAGATCACAGAATTTTAACCCTTCCATCTTTGTATATTTTAGAAACTGTTTGCTTAATTCGTAAACATCTACATGTCTTTCCACCAAGACCTAATCATGACTACTTCACGAGAAATTCTACGTTTGACGTCTATATGCCGACCCAGTCCTCTGAGTTAGTAAAGAAATCTATACAGTCGAACCCGCTTATTAGAATACCTCTTAAAGGAATATCCCGGTTTAAGGAATATAAATTTGAGGTCCCGAAACATTTATAGTAGCAACCGATGATGGGTTATTAGAATATCCCGGTTATAGGAATACTTTTACTTGTCACAAAGGCTATTCCAATAAGCGGGTTCGACTGTATTATATTCCGCAAAAAAACTTTACAATCATCTCCCTCTACAACTTAAATCTGCAGCATCTTTCCCCAAATTCCGTAAACTGACAAAAGCCTACCTATCTGAAAGACCATATTATTCAGTAGAAGATTTTCTTAATCAATAACTAAGAAATTACAGTACCCTTTGCACAAGTAGTATTTTTATTATCATTTTTTTGTCTATATTTGGGTGTCATATGCAGCAGCTTAACTTTTAAACTTATTAATTACTAGGTAGACTATGCATTTGCAATTTACTTAAATTTTGCAATTGATTACTTCTGTTTAACTTCATTATTATTGTTATTATTGTAAATATATTGACGATTTATGTAATTTTAGTAAATTGAATTGTTATTGTTTTGTTTTCTTGACTTTTTATAAGCTTTGTCGATAAAATTGTACAATTTTTCATGACAATAAAGCATATTTCTATTCTATTCTATTCTAAGACAAGTGATATTGTGCCGATGTCACCGATGTGTGCTTTTGTCATAGAGGTGAGTTTCACTCCTAAGTCCGAAAATGAATAAACTGACTAATTCTAAGCAACTTTTGTTCTGTAGCATTTTTTCACGTACATTTTTTCACCCCCGAGAAGGAGTGAAACTCACCCCCAGGGCAAAAGCACACATTAGCACCATATAATTTTCTTCTTCCTATGTGTATGCCAAATTTCAAGTCAATCCAAGCGGTTCGTTAAAATTTGAAGCAAAAACCGTGATTCAATATACTAATAAACATGACATGATTGGAACATGTTTTTAATTTGAATAAGTACTTAATTACATTCTGTGTCTATTTACATAATTCTTAAAAACATCTCGGATGAAAGCAGCTATATTAGCTGGTCTATTGCCTCTTCCTTCATTTCTGGCGCTTGGTAATGTGTAGATAACGTCGCCTATCTCTCGGCTGTTGATTCTTTCTTTATCCATGATTATATTGTGTAAAATACATACACACTTGATGATTTTGTCTGCCAGCTTTGGTGAGGTTTCGATGGGTTTCCGTAGCATTCTAAATTTAGCTGACAGTATGCCAAATGCGCATTCAACAACACGTCTCGCTCTTGAAAGACGCATGTTGAAATATTCTTGTTCGGGTGTCAAATCCCGGCCTTTATAAGGTTTCAATAAATGTCGTAGTAGAGGATAGGCGTCATCTCCTATGAATACGAAGGGGGCAGCGATTTGTGTTCCTGGTAAGTCGTCATCAGGAGGAATATTTAAACTTTCAGATTCCATCAAATGGAAAAGCGATGAATTACGGAACGTTCCTCCATCGCTCTGTTTTCCATATCCATCAACCTCAATTGCGACAAAGCGACAGTCTGCATCGGCCACGGCTTGCAGAACGATAGAAAAAAATGTTTATAATTATAAAACATAGTCCCATAATGTGAAGGGCATTTTATCCGGCAGTGCTTGCCATCAATGGCCCCGAGGCAAAGGGGGAAATTCCATTGCTCAAAAAAATCCTTGGCAATTTTCTTAAACGTTACTTCCGTGGGCACTGGCATGTGAATAGGATGGAGTGTTTCCCAAATTACGTCTACTGTTTCGTGTACGATTCAGCTGACTGTACTTGCTCCCATTCGGAAAGTAAATCCTAGACTTCTGAAAGATGTCCCAGTAACAAGGTATCTGAAACAAAATGGGTGTTTATATATCTTTTTCTTTCAGGAGAAGCTGTTAGAGTGAAGTGGAAGTCACTACGAGACAACTTCCGTAAAGAACTTGGCAAGAAACCACGTGGAAGCCAAAATGGAAGTATTTCGATAGCCTGCTATTTCTTCAGGACCAATTCATCGCTCGATTATCTGGAGGAAGTTTGCCCGAAGTGGATACTGAGTTGGTCGTTACCGACTCGAGTGAAACTACAGCCGATCCAGTAGATATCGAGATGGCTAATGGGAATAATTCCGATGCTGACCCAAATGATGCTTCACGTGGCAATAATGCAGGATCGTCTACCACTAGCCGAAAAGGTAAACGATCGTCTGATCAAATAGGCCCACGTGATGCATTACTTGGCAGTACGGCAGGATCGTCTACCACTAGCCGACAAGGAAAGCGATCGTATGATAAAATTGGAAACGCGTTGATTCGCCTTGAAGAGGAAAAACTCGACATGGTGCGACAGTCCCGACAGTCCCAACAAGTTGATGATGACGAATCATTCTTTAAGAGCCTACTGCCATACGTCAGACGCCTTCCGCAAGAAGACAAGTTTTTACTTCGTATACAAATGCAGCAACTTGTTTACGATGCGGTATTTGGCAAATCTAGAACTGGCCGGAATCCATCGACTTCCAATTCTAGGCAAACCTTTGATCCTCCATCAACTTCCACTTCAAGGCCAAACGTTTCCAATCTTCCATCTACTTCCACTTCGAGGCAAAACTTATTGGATCTACCGCCTATTGGGTCCATTATTCGTGGTGGCTATTCAGATGACGACGATGACTTTGTAGATTTATAAGTTTTTGTAACTTTATTATAAAATAAATATTATGTAACTTAATAATTTTAGTTCTACAGGGTGGGATAACTAAATGGAATAAATTCATTATTTCGTAAACCGACGGCTTTAAGGAAAAATTCTGAAACAGGTCGATTTTTATTTTTAAATTATGATTTTTATTAAAATATATATCATACTAGTGACGTCATACATCTCGACGTGATGAGGTAATCAATGATTTTTTAAATGGGCGTTGGAGTCCTGTGCTAGGTCATTTAAAAGGTTATTCAATTCTCTATTCAGTAATATAAGCATTAACATATTTATTTTTACAAGATGTCCAACAAAATTCTTATTGAATTAAATTAATTGACACAAAAAGAAGAATGTGTATAATTTATTTAACTCAAAATACATTTTACGGCTCTCAGAAAACACAAAAAATGTTTATTTCATAAATAAGAATTGCTTTTTGTATAAATTAAATGTTAAAACTGCCAAGAGGCAGGTGTGTGGCATCTTGAACATTGAATTTAAGCGGAAAGCAATGTTTATTTCTCAAATAATCATTTTTTTCTGTTTTCTGACAGTAGTAAAATGTATTCTGAACGCAATAAATTACATACATTTTTCTTTTAGTGTGAATTAATTAATTTAAAAAAAAATTTTTGGACACTGTATAAATAATTATGTTAATGTTTATATTACTGAATAGAGAATTGATAACCTTTCAAGTGATATACCACACGATCCCATTCTCATTTAAAAAATCATCGATTATGTCATCACGCCTAGATTGAAGATGTCACTAGTATGATATACAGTGTGTCCCAAAAGTAGCGGAACGGTCGAATATTTCGCGAAATGAACATCGGATCGAAAAACTGAAAAATACATGTTCAATCATTTTCAAAAATCTATCGAATGACACCAAAAACCACCCCCACGCCACCCCCTGGAGGTGGGGTGGGGGGAAACTTTAAAATCGTAAATGGAAACCCCCAGTTTTTATTGCAGATTTGTATTTCCTTCATAAAAGTGAGTAACTTTTACTTGAGACATTTTTTCGAGTTGTGGATAGATGGTGCTATAATCGGAAAAAACGACTTATCGTGATACTATACGTAAATTATAGAATCGGTCTAGTATCTCGAGAAATACACTTCCAAATGAAAAACCAAAAAATTGTTTAATATTTTTCAAAAACCTATCGAATAACACTAAACATGACTTTCCACCCAACACCCAGGAAGTAAAGTGGGGGGTAACTTTGAAATCTTAAATAGGAACCCCCATTTTTTATTGCAGATTTGGATTCCTTACGTAAAAATAAGTAACATTTATTCGAAACATTTTTTAGAATTGTTGATAGATGGCGCCAATAAATCGTATTTTTCCTATTACAGCGCCACCTATCTACAATTTTAAAAAATGTTTCGAATAATTGTTTCATGGGGAATTCAAGTCTGCAATAAGAGAGAGGTACTTCCAGGGGGTGCGGTGGAAAGTCATGTTTGGTGCTATTCGATAGGTTTTTGAACTCCTAAATTATGCAGGGAAAGATTCAAGGAAGGCGCAGCATAGGTAGGAGAAATATGTCCTGGCTGAGAAATCTCAGAGAATGGTTTGGATGCAGCTCAACTGAACTCTTTCGGGCTGTAGTGTCGAAAGTGAGAATAGCCACGATGATTGCCAACCATCGTCGCGGAGATGGCACGTAAAAAAGAAGAAGAAAGGTTTTTGAAAAATATTAAACACGTATTTTTTTTTAATTTGGAAGTGTATTTCTTGAGATCTTAGACCATTTCTATAATTTACCTATGATATCACGATAAACCGTTATTTCCGATTATAGCGCCATCTATCCACAATTAGAAAAAAATGTTTGGAATAAAAGTTGCTGATGTTTACGTAAGCAATCCAAATATGCAATAAAAACTTAAAGTTTCCATTTAAGATCTTACAGTTACCTCCAGGGGTGGATTGGGAGGTCGGGTTTGGTGTCATTCGATATATTTTTGAAAATTATTGAACACGTATTTTTCAATTTTTCGATCCGATGTTCATTTCGCGAAATATTAGACCGTTCCGCTACTTTTGGGACACCCTATATATGTACCTATATGCCAAAATATCATAATTTAAAAATAAAAATCGACCTCTTTCTAGATTTTTTCTTAAAATTACCGGTTTACGAAATAATGAATTTATTCGATTTGGCTTTGTCAGACTGTATAATAATACTTATGATAAAATATGACAACGAATTCATTAAATATTATGTGACGTACCAACCTTAAAGTTACAGTAAGACGTTCAGCAGGTAAGATCGGGTTCTTGTTGAAATTCGTCCATGTCTTGGTCAATTTGTTTTGGATTTTTTCGAGTATGTAGTCAAAAGTCTGCATATTCATCCTGAAATATTCTTTGAATTTGACGGCATCCTCCTGTAACTCTTTGAATAAAAGGTGATATTCACCTTGATTACCTCGGAATTGATTAATAGGATGAATTCCCTCACGTTATCCGCGAGTCAGGAAGTACCACGTTTTTAATGAGGAGTTTTCGAAAAAAAGAAAATAACTATCCATACTGCCGAGTGGAAAAGAACTAAACTCTCGTCTAGCGTAACTACCCGCTATTAGCACTTCTTTGCTCTTTGCTCTTTGATCGCACTCTTTCTTCGCTCCACTCTGAACGTGCACTTTTTGCTCTTTGCTCGTCCACTCTGAACGTACGCTAAGTAAGGATGGTATTATACTTACCAAATGGTATGACAATAAGGCTGTTATTACCTCCTCAAATTTCGTCGGAATTGGACAAGAGGACAATGTACCAGATAGAACAAAGCTACGAAAACTCATAAACAAGTCTCAAGACCCGAATCCATAAGATTGTATAATAAAAACATGGGCGGAGTCGATAAATTAGATTTTTTGCTTAGCATATAAATATAGATCATACATTTGTCCCAAAAAGTGGACAGTACGAATGATATGCCATGCTATTGATATGGCTTTACTCAACTCTTGCTTAGAATATAAACAGCAAGCGGAAGCCTTGTGTGTGCCAACAAAGAAGATTTTGGATTTGCTTGGGTTCCGAGATAGTGTCGCAGAACATCTCATCTTCTTTAGAGCTGCCCCCAAAAGAGGAAGACCAATCGATCAAAAGGATGATGTGCCATCGAAAAGGACACATTATGAATCTATTCCATATAACGAGATGAGGTATAATGGCCATGACCACATGCCACTTGTCGATGAGAAAAAGGAGAACACGAGATGCAAGCTTGAAATATGCAAATATAAGACTTATATTTATTGTTCAAAATGTAATGTACATTTATGCACATGTACATTTATACTTAATTATTAAGGGTAGAAATTGTTTTATTAAGTTTCATTCCAAATCATAGTAATAAGTATTTATTTGTATTTCACTAAATATTACATTTTTCTAATAAATAATTTCAGTTTGTTTTTTAAGTTTCTAAATAATATGAACAGAAGTGTCCATATTTCTCAAATGTGGTCTCGAGGTAACAAAGTACAAAAAACTGGAAGAGGTACCACAAAGTTTTTTATTAAAAAGTCAAAAAAGGACGCGTTTCGGCTCAGAACGAGCCATCATCAGCTTAAATACAGGAACACAAACAACAAAGGACTGACTAGAACAGGAAGGAGGAAGAATCAACTAGTTTACATGATATATCTAGTTACACAAACTTCATCGTTATTGGTGTTTTTTTAGCATTTTGATATAATTAAAACTGTAAAATTGTGTAGAACATGTACATGCGGAGGAACCATCTTGTGAACAAGTTTTAATTATATCAAAATGCTAAAAATAGCTTAACACCAATAACGATTAAGTTTGTGTATCATGTAAACTAGTTGATTCTTCCTCCTTCCTGTTCTGGTCAGTCCTTTGTTGTTTGTGTTCCTTTATTTAAGCTGATGATTGCTCGTGCTGAGCCGAAACGCGTCCTTTTATTTGACCTTTTAATAAAAACTTTGTGGTACCTCTTCGAGTTTTTTGTACTTTGTTTTCTAAATAATTTTGTCCTTAAAAAGGGACATTGTCCAAAATCCAAAATATTGAAAATATGGAAATGTTGGTCACATGACACAAATAAGGTGAATTATGTAAATTTAAACCTGGTTTAATTTTTTTTACAGTAATTATAAAGTGGTACTTCGTGGCACCCAAATGGTTTGTCTCTTTGAAGGGACAAATACACTGAAAGGGTTAAGATTGTTGGTGCGATTAACAATTAAGCACAAATTAAAGCAGTTAGGCATAGGGAATGCTTAAGAAGTACCATAAAATAGCATTTCATTACAATACTAAAATATATGGTGTTCCATTTAAAAAATACTCATTCCGAGTTTCGACCAACCCTGTATACTAAAATTAAAAATTTAGCTATACTAATAATTCTTAACAATAGTAGACATATTAAAAATCATTTAACATAAATAGAGTTTTTGATGTCAAACTACTACAATTCTACAGGGTGTTGAAGTTGCTACGAAAAATAAAAACATGTAATTATTTTTTAATATACCCTGTATAATATTACAAATCCTCATATTTTAAGAATAAAGAAATCAAGGAGAATTCAAAAATGTAAAAATATACAGGGTGGCCCATTAAAAAAACGAAGTTATAAGCAACTTCTGGTGTAACCTGAAGTACCAAATAATTAAAATATTTTCATTAAATAGATCAGTCTTCAAAACCACTTTAATCCAATTTTCATGATTCAATGGCCTTTAGTTCTTGAGATATTTCTAATAGGTCCTTTATCTGCCTCACCCTATATATTCTGGACTTTCCATGTCGACTTTTTTCCTTTTTTTGTTGCTTATTAATGCATGGCCTTGGATATGCCTAACCAAATCAGGTGTTATGGAAGAAGTCAAAATGGGATGTTGACCTAAAAAAAACATCTAAATACACCAAGACTGTTTCCAAAAGGTCTTTATCATAATCAAGCGCTAAAGATTAACTACTGAGGTGCTGCTCTTGTGCAGGTTTTGCACAAGATTAAAATCATTTATTTTTCATACCTTGTAGAGCAGAGCTGGTTGATGGTTTAGGTAACAAAGGTGGGATATCGCTAGATATTTCATGAGTTTCTTCAATCGTCTGGGAAATGTTAAAATGTTAGTCAATGAAGTACTTTGTGAAGATGATGCTGCTTCTTCCATTGTAATACTTCCTCCGTTTGATTGAATACCTTCCATATTTTCATTATGTACCACATCAACAAAGTTTGTAGCAAAGTCTTCATACTTAAAGGCCAATCTGTTGACGGGCCAGTCCTGGTTTTTCGAATGATTTTGTAATATTTTCTTTTTTGGGTAAAAGCTGCTTGGAAAGCACTTTTTGTTAATTGGCCTATTTGCCTAATAGAAATTGTTTTGCCAGCATCGGATCTCATCCAATCATTAAAAGCCACTGAAAGATAGTTTTTAAACGGTCCACAAACTACAAACGTCAAGCGGTTGTGAGTTTATGAGACGCATGTGGAGGAAATGAGAGCATAAGTATTCCATTGTCCCGGCAAAAATGTATAGCCCTTACGGTAGTGTGAGATTCGTGGTTGTCGAATAGAAGTAATAATATATTGCCGTCTTTCGAGCATTTTGTTTGTTTCTGGATATGGTCCGGTACACTAAGAAACAGTTCACCTGTCATACAACCGCTATTGTTACCTAAGGCTAGACTTGATGTAGGAGCGTCAATAAGATATTCGTCCGGATGTTGAACTCTGGGGAACACATACACAGGTGGTAAAGCATATCTCACTGCGTTCATTATTCCTACAAAAGTAGCAAGTCCCCCCCTCTCGGCAGATGCTGCTTGACAAACCTGTTTTTTGCTTTGGAAGCTACAACTTTAATGGGCGTTAAAACGGTAGAACGCCCGTTTTATCCACATTGTATATTTGCTCTGGCTTCAAATTATATTTTTTAATAATTTATTATAAAGATGTATATTTTTCGAAAAATTCAGCGACACTTCTTTTATTGAACCCTGTTGCCCTTGCCAGGCTGGTACTTTCAGGCTTCCTTAAACTTAAAACATCTTTATTTCTTTTCATGAATGATTTTAGCCACTCTATGCCAGCTTTTTTGTCAATTCTCCATTTTTCTGGAAATGTACAGTTAGAAAGGATACTTGCATAATCATATGCTAGAACTCGGATTTGTTTGTGACTTAATCCATAATTCATGTCAGAACAGGTTTTTATGTACTTTACTAGCTCAATTTCTTGATTGTTTCTAAAAACCTATGAAACAGTATATTTGCTAAAATAAATCGGACCCTCTTTCCCAATGATTTCAGTACCGAGTCTTCATTATAAAGAGAATTTATATTTTCGGAAGAGTACTTTTCTTTTAGTTTTTTAATTCGGCAATGTAATGTGTCCCGTTATAATAAATAAATAACAAAAGTAAATAAATAACAAAAGCCCAGGAATAACAAAAATATCGGCCGAAATGATAAAATCAGGAGGGAAACGACTACAACAGAGATATATGACCTGATAAAAATAATATGGGAAGTAGAAAAATGCCAGAAGAGTGGACCATAGCAAGGATAAAACTACAGAGGCATCGCACTACTAGAAATAGTTTACAAAATCTTGGCACAAAGTAAAGGCTAAATCAATATTCGGAAAAAATATTGGGAGAATACCAGGCAGGTTTTAGAAACAACAGATCAACGACGGACCAAATATTTGCCATAAAAGAAATACAGACTACCTGTTACGAACATAAACAGTACTATACGCTTTGTTTGTCGACTTTAAGCAGGCCTACGATACAGTAAACAGACAGCAGATGTACGAACTGATGAAAGAATTGGGGATAGCAAGTAAAATTGTCAGGATGGTAAAGATGACGGTGGAAAACACAACAAACGAAATAGCAGGGAAAAGGTATACATCCAAAAAATTTGAAACCAAGGAAGGATTGCGACAAGGAGACCCACTATCAACGACTGGATTCAATCTTACATTGGAAGGAATAATCAGGAAAAGCAAAATAAACATGCAAGAAACGATATTTAAAAACGGCCACCAATGCTTAGCATTTGCAGATGATCTGACGCTATTAGCAACAAGCAAAAAAATAACTACAAAAGTTAATGAAAAACATAACAACAGAAGCCAAAACATTCGGACTTAACATAAATGAAGAAAAGACAAAGTATATGATAATGGGAGAGATCCAAAATGAAAAAGAAAATAACATAATAGTACAAATAGATTGATAAAAAACATATTCGTTCAAAAGAGCCAAAGAAATTATTTACCTGGGAGTCAAAATAGATGAAAATGGCCACGAAAAAGGGGAGATAAAGGCACGAATAGCTAAAGAAAACACAAAATATGGAGCATTACGCACATTATTGAAATCAAAATACGTATCAAGAAAAACAAAAATAAGAATGTATAAGACTGTTATCAGACAGAGAGTAACATGCGCATGCGAAACATGCCTACTCAAAAAGTCAGAAACAGACCTTTTAGAAAGATGGTAGAGAAAAATGCAAAGAGCAATATAGGGAGGTGTGAAAATAGAAGGTCAGTGGAGAAGAAGAACCAATAAAGAATTGGAAGAATTGTATCAAGTGCCAACGATCACGACGACGATCAAAGCAGAGAGAATACGATATTTGGGACACATCGAGAGAATGGGAAGTAAACGAATGCCAAAAATGGTACTCTCACGGAGACCAATACGAAAGAGAAGGAAAGGCACGCCAAGGAAAAGATGAAAGGACAGTGTGTACGAAGACTTGAAGAAAAGTAACATTGAGAGATGGAAAGAACCAGCATTGGACAGAAGGAGATGAAGGGAGGTGGTGAAGGATTGTATAAATAGACTGAAATGTAATTATAAATAAAATTTATTTTTAAGTTGTGTAAGTTATATTAAGTTATTTATTATTTATGTAATCAGAAATGTAAATATTTTAGCCCTAGGCCTACAAGGCCCGTTGCGCTTAATAAATAATATAATGTGTCCCGTTTATTATTAAAATTTCGTGCAGCTACCCTTTTAGACATGTTTTTTGTCATTACATTACAAGTAGCTTCTTTCATGTGTTCTTCATCTATATCTGTTCTATTTGTCTTTTTTTTTATAAGTTAGTACCATATAAAAGAAAAATGTAAAGGGTCACTCAAAAATCTCCTTCCTTTCGTGACGATGGGGCAGATTCAACCACTGGTTGAAAGTGCCTCATATGTGCATGGTTCAATGTGCCCCATTCCGTCATTTTAGAAAATAGTGCAAATAATACAGAAATTATACAATCTGAGGTTAGCAAAATGCCGGCCCCTTGTAAATATTAACAGTATAAAAATAGTGGGAGACAGTCATGCAAATTAAATAAGAAACCTACCAGCAAACAAGGAAATAACAAGTGACAATTACTTTCCATAAGTTAACAATATAAACTTTAACAAAAACAACAAATCTTTCTCACACGCTACAATTAGCTACGAAAGATGGTTCGTAACTGACGCATATGGCCTGAAGTTCTTAGGCGCGAAATTCAATAATTGTGGCTTCAAATATAACGACTGGTGGAATGTGCCTACTGGTTGAATGTGCCTCCCTTTCCCCTACTAAGGTTTTGTTAAAATAATTAAAAAAATTGTAACGTTACAATCGTCACATCTTTGATATTTTATTTTTAAATAATCATTTTACTTTATTTTCTTTAATATTTCATTAACAATAATTTTCTTCTATTTGTTTTACCAGTTTTCTTCGTTAAAAACTCGTTGGCGCCCTCTTTGATTATCCTCTTTGATTATTCTCTTTTATTATCCTCTTTTATTATCATTTTATTATCTCCTTTTATTATGTTCTATTTACTATATCTCTTTTTATTTAAATAATCAACTGAACATACTGAACGTACCCCGTATACCTTTGCTCTCTAAATATCTGTCTTTCAATATGGAACATGCTCGCCACTGCCTATGTCGTTTTAATGACAGTGACAGCCCCCGTATTTCATTCTCAAAATGGTGGTGGAAATGTCATAAAAGGCAAAGAAGCTTCAAAATTAAATCATTTTTATTCCAAATCAAATCTTCCTCTTGGGGTGAGTTTTACATAAAGTTTTTTTAATAATTTCTTACAGTCATTATATTCCATCCATACCTAGTTTCTTATAACATTTTTTCTAATATTTTTATATCTAACCTCACCCCAATGTCAGACGATGTGTTCTGATATTTTAGTTTTAAATATATTATCTTTTTAATTTACATGTATGCACGTTTAGTAATCAAAATTTTAACTATTCTTCTCATCTAAATTCCATTTAATTCACCCTTGCGATTTACTATTTCTGAATACTATTTGACAAAGGTACAGTTTGGTTATAATTTCTTGATTGTTGATATGTGTTTTACTGTTACAGTTTTTGGATAGAAATCAACCTTTATCCCTTCGGGAGCTTCAAGCCATCCACACCGGTGATGGAACTAAGGCTGACACAATGGGGACCATGAAATCTAGGCTGCAACGACCAAGACCGTAGCTGCACTGACCTAGGGCCACAACATCTGCCCAGGTCAAGAGAAGTCCACAGCAGTACCATTCAACATCAAGAAGTTACCATCAGCTACCAAAAGCCATAAGTATAATCCAGAATTGTTAGTTTTTGGCAAGAATTTGAATATATTTGTTAATGCAATTTACTAAGTCATATTTTTGTTATATCTTTATTGAACAATAAACATGATTAGTTAAGAATAATGTTTTGTTTGCTTTCATTCTAATTTTCATAGTTCATATCTAAGGTTAGGACAAGACGAACACACACCAGAGTGACTGAGCTAAGCTAAGGGTGTGAAGATGGCTATCTTGGTTGGTTGAAGTAATATTTTCGAATATTGTTTCAATTAACTGGGGTAGTCCATCGCTTACTCGTTTCAAAATTAAAATGGGAAGGAGGGCTTAAAAGTTTGTGTTAGTTTAATAAAGTTTATTTGTGAAAAATGCCTTAGTTATTCCTAGCTTCCAACTAGATTCAAAACCAGCAAAAATTCTTTCTTAATGTTGAAAAAAAAACACAACTATAATGAGTCATGTGAAAATAATGGATTTGTAGAAATGGTAAACAGACGAAGGGAAAAGTGGAAAACAAAAAGAAGTATTGATACTGCAGAGACGAGTCTAGATGAAAATAACAGAGGTTTCCTGGGAGAACAGAGTAAGGCATGGTTATACTTTGTACAGAGTTAGAAGCACTTCCACAGAAGATGATATTTATAAATTCTTAAAGGAGAGACGGGGCATGGAAGATACTATCATGGTAGTTAAAGAATTGCCTAGTCAGGAACATAAATATGTTAAAGCGTTTTGTAGTATCTGCTCCTTTTAACCACAAGGACAAGATGTATCAACCTGATTTCTGGCCGGCTGGTGTAGTGGTAAAAAGATTTCACGTGAACAGGTATAAAGATTTATTTGACAATAGAGGTGGAAATTTTTAAATGTCAAAGCAAGCGAGTGTGATGAGGTCATAAAACAAAATGCTGTAAATGGCCTTCCATTTAAAAAAGATGCTGCACCCAAGTGTAAAGAGCCTGATGGTGCTACAAAACAAAAGAATAAACTAAAGCTATTTCACATAAATATACATTCAATGAGGAATAAAGCAAATCAATTTGAAATGTTCTTAGCTGACAAAAACTGTGCCATTGTTTGTGTAATGGAGCAATGGCACACAAATGGAGAGATTGAAGCCTTGCATATAACCGACTCTAGTTTGGCTGAAGCCAGTTGCCTAGACAGCATTGGGGGAGTATCAGCTATTTTTCTTAAATCCATATATGATTTTAAATAAGTAAATGCCATGACTGTTTTAAAATGTATAGAAACCTGTTGTATTTTTTTAAAACATCTAAATTATGTGTAATATCAGTTTACAGGAAACCATCTGCTTCTCTGGATATTTTTCTGGAAATAATGCAGCGAACTATAGTTGACTATAGTTTATGCTGTTCTTCTTCTTCCTGCTTGTATGTAGGCTTTAAAGCCTGTTTCTTCTTCAATATTAGCCGCCTAAATTGTTTAAGTTATCGCACCATCTTTTCTTGGTCTGCCAATACTTCTTCGTCCATTTGGTGACTTATCTCGTGCTATTCGTACTATCCTATCCTCTGCCATTCTACTACTGTGTTCGTTCCACTCCTGTTTCCGTTTTGTCACCCATCCATTTATGTCTTCTATATTCCATGATATTCTTATGTTTTCGCTTATCTCCCTATCCCACAGACTTTTCCCTGATATTCGTCGGAGTATTTTCATCTCTGTTTTCTAGTAGTCGTCTCGTTTGAGATGTGTCAGGTCTTGTCTCCGCCGTGTATGTTAATATATTATGTAGGTATAATTGTTGCTTTATAGATTCTTACTCCTGTATCTTGTCTTAGGTGTTTGTTCTTCCAGATTGTGTCATTAAGAGATCCCGCCGCTTTACTTGCTTTTAAGCTTTGTTGCCGTACTTCCTCTTCAACACCTCCATAACTGGTTATATCTATTCCCAGATATCTAAACCTTGCTTCCTGCTTTATTATTTTCCCATCAATTTCGATTTTACACCGTAGTCGGTATTTTGATGTTGTCATATATTTTTTTTCTGCTGATATTATCATATTTTATTTCTTGACTGTTGTATTGAATATGGGTCTACCCCAAAACCCCGACAGCCAAAATCCCGACAGCCAAAATCCCGCCGGCCAGAATCCCGACAGGCCAAAATCCCGACACTAGTCGCGAGTACTATCGACTAGGCTATCGATTCAAGACTATAAACATAAAGATCAGTCTATATAAATTTTCTAGGAATTTTTATCCATTCAAAGGACCAGGATTGTCCGCACGCCACTGAACAAAAATAAGGAATGTTAGCAGTTTTTTGGTGCATCATTAAATTAATAAGATAATACAAATTCATATTATATTAAGATTATAGACTGAGAATTACTAGAATTCTGCTAAGAATCACCTAAGTAGTTTTTAGGTATCATAAGAATTAAACCTTTATTGGTGTTTATCTCAATATGTATAAAATGTGACATTCCTTGTTTTTCCCCTGTACTCTTCATATGTATAATCAAATCCTGAATTCAAGTTTACTTTCATATAATAAATATTATCATGTTACTTACAACCTTCCATTTCCGTAAGTATAGCTTTTATATTATAAAATGAAGTGTTTAATGATTGTTTATTTTAAAATACATAATAATTAGTACATACCCGTCCTTATTAGTAAGTAAATATTAATTTCAATACTCTATAATATGATTTGGTATTGAATTTGAAAAGGAAACAATAAATATTCAAAATGTAGTGGTCTGGATTTTTGCTTATGCGAGGATTGTTGTATGTCGGGATTTTGGCCTGTCGGGATTCTGGCGTGTTGGGATTCTGGCGTGTCGGGATTCTGGCGTGTCGGTATTTTGGCAGTTGGGATTTTGGGCGCCACCGATTGAAGATGTGTGTTAATCTTTGGAGACCGTCTTCTGTCTCGGCGATTAATGTGGCGTTGTCTGCATAACATAATATTTGGAATGCTTTGCTCCCCATTATGTAACCATGACCTTTACGTACTGCTTCTATTATTTCGTCCATTATTATATTACAGTGGGCTTAATGAGTCACCTTGTCTGACTCCGCTTTGTACTGGGATAAACTGCGTTAGTTTTCCATTTATCTTTGCCTGTATTCGATTATGAAAGTAGATGGTTTTGATGGTTTGTATAATATTGATTGGTATGTTTCTTCTATACAGTAAATGTAAGACGACGTCTTCGACTTGGATGCGATCGAAAGCCTTTGTCAGGTCTATAAAACATAGAGCAAGCTTTACCATAGAATAGTTCATGGTAAAGTAATCTATTGGTTGTAGGGGACTTAAATGTGAATTTTCTTTATGTGTCTCGAAAATGTGTTGAAGTATGTAGCTTGTTTTCCTCTTTTGGACTATCTTAGTTGGTCTTTGAACCCGCAAGGGGGAAGAAATGTCTGGACAATATATTTCTGAGTTTAGGTCATGACTGTAATGTGAAGGTTGTTGAGACTGCACTCTCTGATCACTGTGGCTAGCTTCTTGATTTCCTTGTGCCTACTAGTGGTAATGATCCAGCAGTTGTTAGATCTGATTTTAGAAAAATTACACAAACGGGTAAATGGTCTTTTTTCTCATGTTGAAGGTTTAAAATGAGAGTTTCTAAAAGATTCTGATTTGGCTGCTAAGGCTAAATTCTTTTCATTTCATAATCAATTAAGGCTTTCTTACACCCTTTTCCTGAAAAATCCTATAAAACATTAAAGTCGACTAATAAACTGGTTCAACGATGATTTGAAGTCCATGAGGCAAACTCTGCACTTGATACAGGAGCAGTATGATGAGTATCCTACATCTCAGAAAAATATATTAACAAATCACAAAAAAGATTACACATTAGCAATAAAATCTGCTAAACAAAGGGCCAATGATAACCTTATTTCAACTGTATCCAATCCAATTAAGCGTGTGTGGGATATTATCAATGAACACAGAAACAAGTCTAAGAGCAAGTTGGAAACAAAAATTACACCTAATGAATTTAATGACTTCTTCACTAATGTCGCCTGTAACTTGCAGATCCAGATTCAACCCTTCTTCTTCAATCCCTTAGATTTTGATGTCACCATCTTCTTCTTCTTAACTCAGGCGAGACTCGTTAGTCTCTGGCACTTAAGACCTTTGTACCAAACCCTGTTCTTCTCCTTAAACTTTAATAAGTCCTGTGGCCTCAACAAAGGCCAACCGTTTTCTTATTGGTAGTTTTAGGATCTCTTCTGGTTCAAACCTCATTTGACCAGTGAAGTCCTGCCTTACATCACCTAGCACACTGCAATTGCATAGTATGTGTATGGCAGTTTCTTCTTCCATTTCGCACTTTCTGCACCATGGTTCATTCAACTTACCTAGTTTATATAGGTGATTTCTTAAAAGACAATGTCCAGTCACCATTGCAGTGACCGTTTTGATCTCTCGTTTATTGAGGTTCATCAAACTGTTCGAGAGGTTTTTATCGATATTCTTGATTATTTTTTTAATCTGGATTTGCCCTTGAGTGGTTCTCCATTTATTTTGATGATTCTTTATCAGCCATTTCTGAACCTCGTTTTCATAGCATCTTTAGTGATGCCACAGAAAGGGCTGGACCTTCAAAAGTTTCTCTCGAGCCTTGTTTCGCTAACATATCTGCTCGTTCGTTCCCATGCGCCCCTTCATGACCCGGCACCCGTATTAAAGACACTTTATTGTCTTTTTCCAGGTTATTGAGGAGATCTTTGCAGTTTCTCACCAGTTTTGATTTGGTGAGAGGGTTCTTTACAGCCAGAATAGCCGATTAACTATCTGTGTAAATGTTGATTCTCTTAGCTTTAGTGTCTTCATCAATGATTTCATCAATGCAGGCCACCAAAGCAAAAACTTCAGCCTTGAACACCGTTGTATGTTGACCTAGGCTGTAAGATTTATTATAGTTACATGTTTGCCCAAAGACTCCTGATCCAGTACCATGGGCAGTTTTAGATCCATCAGTGAACCATATTAAGTCCCCATTAATATTTGGGACTTTTTGTTCTCTAGATGGTATAATTGTGTTAATCTTCTCAGTGAAGATTAGTTCTGGTGCCATCATATCTGAGTTCATCATAAAGATGGATTCCTCCAGTATAGTCCCAGTAATGTTTGTGTGGCTATTCAATACATAATTTGGCCTCCAAGTATTGTTTGCTTTGAGTCTCAGGATGGTCATAAAGGCTACCGCCGAAATATATAATTCCAGCGGAGGGAGACCTGTGATAGCCTCCAATGAAGCCGTTCCTGTACTATTCAAGGCTCCTGTTATATTTAGAAACGCGTGTCTTTGTAGGGTGGTGAGAGTGTTCACACAAGATTGCAAAGCCGTCTTTCTCCACCAGAGTACTGACCCATAAGGGACTGTCGGTCGTATCACTGATGTGTACAACCAACATATCACCTTTGGTTTCAATCCCCAGGTTTTACCTACAACTAGCCTGCAGTTCCAGAAGAGTCGCTTAGCCCTATTGGATATATTGGTAATATAAGTATTCCAACTGAGTTTCGAATCCAGGGTTACCCCTAGATACTTAACCTCATTGGTTCTTTCCAGTAACTCTCCAAATACTTTCAGCTCACTCAGTCCAGTAAGCTTCCTCTTATTTGTAAAGGCTAATAGTTTAGTTTTAGAAGGGTTCACGGAGAGGTTCTCTTTAAAACACCAGTTCTCTATGTAGTGAAGGGCATATCGCATCTGATACGCAACAGTGCTGGGAAATTTTCGCCTAGTTAATATTACGATATCATCTGCGAAACCCCGGACCCAGATTCCTTGGACGCTTAGCCCATGAATCAGATCATCGACAACTATGTTCCATAATGACGGTGACAATAGACCGCCTTGAGGGCATCCCTTAGTTGCTCTCTGATTTATGGTATCTTCATGTGTATCTGTGGATATTATTCTGTTCTGAAGCATCTGAATAATCCACTTGCATGTTGTGTTGTTGATTTTCTTCCTCACCAGTGCGCTTTGTATAGACTCGATTGAGGTATTATCAAATGCACCTTCTATATCTAAAAATGCAGCAAGGGCGACTTCTTTCTGATGCAGACTCCTTTCGAGTTCCGACACTAGATTGTGCAGGGCGGCTTCACCTGATTACCCTGCCTGATACGCCCATTGCCGTTGGAGCAGTGGATTTTCATTTAAATTGTTTTTCTTGATGTGTTCATTCAAGATTTTTTCCATGGTTTTTAACATGAATGAGGTCAGACTTATAGGCCTGTAGGATTTTGCTAAGGTGTAAACTGTTTTTCAAACGCCACCGTTGCCCTTCTCCAAGCTTTGGGAATGTATCCCAGAACATGGCTAGCTCTAAATATTGTGATCAGGGGACCCATGATTATTTCCAAACCCTCCTGGAGAAGCTTAGGAAATATACCATCCGGTCCAACAGTCTTATAAGGTTCAAAAGTTTCAATAGCCCATCTAACCTTGTGAGAACCAAAGATCTCGTCAGAGGTCAGCCAGTCCCTTTTGTTTGGGCTATTGTTTGCTTGATGATTGTTATTACCAGTCAATTGCGTCGACCCTGGAAAGTGAACACTTAAAATATGTTCTACAGCCTCCTTCTCTGTGTCCGTATACTTCCCATTGGGCAATTTCGTTGACTTGGGTTTGTTAATGTTATCTCTTTTGAGGATTCTGTTAACCCTGGCCCTTTCAGGTACACTTTTAATGTTTTCACATAATTCTCTCCAGGATCTTTCCTTAGCGGATTGGATTTGCTTATTATAGGTTTTCAGTTTAGCCTTATATGCTTCCCAATCACCTGATTTCTTCGACCTATTAAAAAGCCGTCTTGTTTTTCTTTTGAGATCAGACAGCTCCTTATTCCACCAAGTTACTTGCCTGGGAGGGCGACTTTCTTTTAACGGGCAGTTTTCCTCATATGAGACGACTATTGCATGCTGCAACCAGTCTACTGCCATCTCAACCTCAACGTTGTTTTTTGGCCTTTTAGGATAATTCCGTACCCTTGTTCCAAGGTCCCTCTTAAATGATTCCCAATCGGTCACCTTTGGGTCTCTATAGAACCTTGGTTCCGGTTTGACTGAGTTTATCTAAAAGCATATGTATGCATGATCCGATAAGGATAACGCATCCGACACATGCCAGTCAGATATTATGTTCCCAATCCCCATAGAGCATAGGCTTAGGTCGATTAGTGATTCTGCTCTTGATGTCCTGAAGGTGGGCTTATTACCCCTGTTCAGAAGATCAAGTTCGGTAGTGCAAAGGTACTCAAAAAGTAACTTACCTCTATTGTTTGTATCTCTGCTCCCCCAAATGATATGGTGAGCGTTGGAGTCGACTCCAATGATAAGTTCTGTATGCCTATTATTGGTGTATTCTAGAAGGTTCTCTAGGTTAGTCCCTGGAAGTTGTTTTAGTGTCAATAGGAAGGTAAAGAGACGCAACAATCAACTCTGTAACCAACCCATTACAATTCAGTTTAATTCTGGTAGATGTCATGTCTCCCCTACAGAGCTCCATAAGTGGTACAGGTTAAGGTCAGATCTACAAAAGATACAAGTTCTGATTTTATTGTCAGGTACTCCCAAAATTAGTTCCCATGCCTTAACATTTAATCCCCGTATCTTACCTTCATTTATCCACGGTTCTTGAATAAGCACCATATCAATGTTTGAGGAAGTATTTTTCTTCCAAGATGTTTCATTAAAATCAGAGACATTTTAACAAATATGGTGAACAAGAAAAGTAGAGACTACTTCGGAGTCTCGGTTAACATAATAAAAGTGAAACGAGTAAGCGATGGACTACCCCAGCTAATTGAAACAATATTCGAAAATATTACTTCAACCAACCAAGATAGTCATCGTCACACCCTTAGCTTAGCTCAGTGACTCAGGTGTGTTCGTCTTGTCCTAACCTTACATATGAACTATGAAAATTGGAATGAAAGCAAACAAAACATTATTTTTAACTAATCATGTTTATTGTTCAATAAATATATAACAAAAATATGACTTAGTAAATTGCATTAACAAATATATTCAAATTCTTGCCAAAAACTAACAATTCTGGATTATACTTATGGCTTTTGGTAGCTGATGGTAACTTCTTGATGTTGAATGGTACTGCTGTGGACTTCTCTTGACCTAGGCAGATGTTGTGGCCATAGGTCAGTGCAGCTACGGTCTTGGTCGTTGCAGCCTAGATTTCATGGTCTCCATTGTGTCAGCCTTAGTTCCATCACCGGTGTGGATGGCTTGAAGCTCCCGAAGGGATAAAGGTTGATTTCTATCCAAAAACTGTAACAGTAAAACACATATCAACAATCAAGAAGTTAATAACCAAACTGTACCTTTGCCAAATAGTATATATTTAAAACTAAAATATCAGAACACATGGTCTGACATTATGGTTAGGTTAGATATAAAAATATTGGAAAAAATGTATGGAATACATGTATGTAAGAAACTAGGTATGGATAGAATATAATGATTAAGAAATTATTAAAAAAACTTTATGTAAAACTCACCCCAAGAGGAAGATTTGATTTGGAATAAAAATGATTTAATTTTGAAGCTTCTTTGCCTTTTATGACATTTCCACCACCATTTTGAGAATGAAATATGGGGGCTGTCACTGTCATTAAAACGACATAGGCAGTGGCGAGCATGTTCCTTATTGAAAGACAGATATTTTGAGAGCAAAGGTATACGGGCTACGTTCAGTATGTTCAGTTGATGATTTAAATAAAAAGAGATATAGTAAATAGAAGATAATACAAGGAGATAATAAAATGATAATAAAAGAGGATAATAAACGAGAATAATCAAAGAGGATAATCAAAGAGGGCGCCAACGAGTTTTTAACGAAGAAAACTGGTAAAACAAATAGAAGCAAATTATTGTTAATGAAATATTAAAGAAAATAAAGTAAAATAATTATTTAAAAATAAAATATCAAAGACGTGACGTTTGTAACGTTACAAAAGGAGTCAAACATCTCATTGCTGATCCATTAACAACACTTATAAATCACTGTTTTAAGGAAAGGATCTTTCCTGATCTGCTCAAAAAAGCAGTGGTGGTACCGATCTATAAGAAGGGTGACAATGCTGTCCCGTCCAATTATAGGCCAATATCACTCCTTCCTATAATATCAAAGGTACTTAAGAAATGTATGGCAGCAATGATTATTAAGTATTTTGCATCCAAAAATTTGTTTACAAATAGTCAGTTTGGTTTTAGAAAGGGTACATACAACAAAAGCCATCATGGACTAAGTGATGAACACTCAAGAGGCTTTCGAGCAGAGCTGCTATCTGTCGGCTACATTCTGTGACCTGAGCAAAGCTTATGATTGTGTTTCACATGAACTGCTCTTCAGCAATCTGGAGAGATATGGGTTTGGAGATAGTAGCATTGCAGTGATCTCCACCTACGTCTCCAATAGAAAGCAGAGTATGCAGGTGGGTAAAATGAGGTCGGCAGAGGGAGCTACAAATATCGGATTACCTCAAGGGTCAATATTGGGACCACTTTTATTTCTAATTCATATTAATGATCTTCCAGACATACCTTACCAGTTCATTTACCCTTTTTTCTGATTCTGCTACTATTACATGCAAAGATTGGAATTGTAATGCAGCAATGGAGGCATTAAAACGAGCACAAGATAAGGCAGAACAATAGTTTGCAGCAAATATGTTGCTTCTAAACCTAGTCTTTGATTTTTTCAACAAGACAGCTTCCATCCGGAGGTGCAGACAAACAAATAATATTTTTGGGGGTTTACTTGGATGCAGGACTACGTTGGAAAGCTCATACAAGGTCCCTTGTTGCTAAGTTAGGAACTGCAACTTTTCTGATTAGAAGACTTTCTAGATTTTAGAGTGTGTATCTCAGTTCATTTAACAACAGGCCTATTTTGCACTGTGTCATTCACACATCAGCTATGCAATTTTGGCATGGGATCACAGTGCTGGAGCCAAAGATGTCATTCGTATTCATAGAAAAATAGTAAGGATAATTGCTGACCTGTCCTATCACAAAGAATGTAGGCAAGCTTTTGCTGCACTGCACATACCAACTCTGCCTTCGTTGTTTATTCTAGAGAGTATTGTTCATGTGAAACAAAATATAGATTGTCATCAAAGACATGAGGATTATTATCCTCATGTCTTGCCTATGTCCTCATCCTCATGTCTTGCTATAAGCTTGCCTTAATACTGCCCTGCACCAGGCTCCAAAGAAGTAGAGACGGACCACACCCTATGGTGTAACATTTTACAATAAGCTGCCTACTGAAATTACTGAACTGCCGATTTTACAATTTAGAAAATCATTAAAGAATTTTCTCATTAGTCAAACATTTTACAGCAGTGATGAACTTTTAAATTTCAATTTTAATGTTTGGAACTGGGTTGTGGAATTGTTGAATTGTACTTTGTTTATTCTTAGGAACCCAGAAAGTGTTTGTCTTAATTAATGTATGTGTTATTTCATATTATGCCTCGTGTTTTTATATTTGTATTTTATATCTGTGAATCAAAGTTGTACACTATTTTTGACGTATTTAAGTACTTTTCTATATTAACATGAATAAATGACTTGATTTGACTTGAACATTTAATTATTTAATAGTTTTTGGGGACAATCCTTATATACGGGTAGGCTACTAATTCAGTGAGTTAAATTATTCATTTTTATTTTTTCGAGAAAAACCTTTAAAGTTTTTTGTTTTATAATTACCTACTTATATTATTTTAAAAGACAGCACAGTTGCCTTACAACTCTCTTAGTAAACAGTCGCTTACAACTCTCTGTTCGAAAAGTGTATAGAAAATATAGCTCCTCGCGAGTGACTTAACATTCAACTCAGAAATAGCAGTACAAGGAAATAGCAGGCCTGCAGAAGATTTTGCACCGAGAACTGACGAGGTAGGAAATGTTTCATTACAAATTACTTTAAGGTCCGTTAAAAATTTACTATTATTATTTTTTTCATTTACCCTATTGTATTTCGTTCTTTTTTTAGACTGTATTGTATTAAGCACTTGTATCGAGACTGGCGAAATAATTTGTGTAAAATAACCAACAAAAAACGGCCAAAACAGCCAACAAATCAACCACCAAAAGACAGGTAAGAGTTAAATTTTTTCATACATATTTGTGAATAAATATAATTCAAAATAATAAATGTTAGTACAATCAATTGTTAGTACATCAAATATGGGTCCAGTGATTTTTAGATTTTTCAAGTGCTTTTTCGACTTCTTTTCCTGGGGTATTTTATTTATCACTTTTCCGTACAAAAGACTGAGCGGAATTCAAACTGTGATTTAGTTTATTTTTATCGAAAACTTCCATTTACATCTACCTCATCTAGGGATGCGTATGTACGTTTTTTTTCTTCAAAGTTTGATTTATATTATTGTGTATCAATTTATCAATCAAAGATAGAATAAAAATTTTATTTTTTAATATAACGCGGGCACATAAATTTGATACACCCTGTATATTGATTTGTAAATATTTATTAGAAGTTAGCTGTCACGCAAGGTCGTTTCTCCTTAATGAAATTTTCCATGAAGAATTAAAAACATTTTTGTAAATAAACGTGGAGTGAAAGTTATTTAGGATTATAATTTTAAACCGATTGTTTATTACGGAAAAGGGAAATCCACAGGTAGATGTAATTATTAGTTTTTAGAAAAATAGAGGTAAAGAGAATTGGAATTTTAAATATGTTTGTTTAATGACAGGAATATTTAGATAATTTCCGAAAAGTCATTAGTTTTGAGTAGAAGTATTGTTTGAAGGAATGACTGGGTTTTTCGATTGAAACAGAGGGAGGTGGAGAGAGAAATGTTTATGATTGGCTTGGCAATTTGGAATGGGGAAAGTTTTGTTTGAATGTTGAGATAGTTTTGGAAAGAGGAATTCATGGTGTTACTGGCATCCAAAAGGGGCAGTCAAAAGTTTTCGTGAGTAGTTCAGCAGCAAGTACTAGTGTTTTGTTTTGATAGTGGGAGTAGCCGAAAAGTGGTACGAGAGGCAAATCAAACCAAGAAGAAATATCTCTTTGATTATGTACAGTCCAAGAGAGTAAGTTACAAGAATTATCATTATAAAAATTATTTGTGACACCAAGTAAAAAAGATACTTGGGTCTCAGGAGATTATTGTTGAGAGAAAGAGAGGAAAGAGTTTTGGAGTTTATTAAACGAGTACTGGCAAAAAAGAGGCCTGGCTTGTGTTTTGGAGAAATAGTTGCTGGTATCCTGCTGGATTGTTTGCTGAGAACGGAGAGGGCTTTGATTGGTAGCCTAACATAATCAACAAGGAGGAACTGTTTGGGTCAAGTGGAGACATCATTGTGTGTGAATCAAGAAGGTCAGTCAATAACCTATGTGATAGATTTTGTTTTATAATCAGAAGTTAAATTTTTTTACGTAAAAGCATATGCATTTAAGATTCCAACATTTCAAAAATTTAATAGGGAGTATAAGTAATTTGCGAATACCAAATTTGTTTGTTTAGCTTATTTTATTAATAGTATCAAGAACAAAGCGATAAATATTTGTTTGAATTAGATTAATTTATATGGTAAAAGTTTCTTTTGGACATTTATGCCCACAGGATTTAATTAATAAATTTACAGAGCATTGCTTTTGATAATAAAGGTATTTGTATGTGTTTATTTATGATTTTTCTATTTATTTCCTTTTCCTATTTTATCCCGATAAGGATCAACTAAGAGATACTGAATCCACGAGAAAGGATAAGTATAACCTAAGAGAATTTAATGAATTTTTTTTGACAAAAGGCACCCTGAGATTTTTTCTTAATAATTTTTATGTATGATTTGCGTTAATTAAATAAATTGATCAAATAAATAATAATTAATATCAAAGTAATAGAACGCAGATCATAACAATATATTTGTGAAATGTTTTTTTAGAAAAAGTTGCCCTCGCTAATGTTTAATGTTAATTTGTTTAATTTTTGATCTCCATGGCGCAATGGAAAAGATCCTACACCGGCTTGAAATTGGACTACCACAAGCATGACTGGAACAGTTTGAATGGTTGTGGTACTGCGATGGGGAAGGCAAACTGAAAACCACTCCAATTATATTTCCCACGAGGAAATGAACAGAGAATCCAAATATATGGCAGGATAGTACGCTTTGCCATCTGGAACGTACGAAGCTTATTCGTGTCCGGGAAACTGGCAAACACTGAAGCCGAGATGATAAGAATGAATATAGACATCTTGGGGATAAGTGAAGTAAGATGGCCTGGTTCAGGAAAACAAAAAACAAAACATGGATACATCTACTATTCAGGAGGAACCGACCAAGAACACCAATATGGAACGACCATATTATTATCGGACAAAATTGCTCAATCAGTCACAGACTTCATCCCTTTGAACGATAGAGTAGCGTTGTTGAAGTTACGAACAACCCATACAATCCTAAATATTATTCAGGTCTACGCCCTAGCAAGTGACAAATCGGAGGATGAAAGCGAAAAATTTTATTACATAGATGGAATAATGCGACTGACAAGAAAAGGCGAGATAACGATAATCATGAGTGACTTTAACAAACAGACTTTACAACTAAAGAACCCTTAACGGAAAATGGAAATAAGTATCAAGGTTGAGAAAGAAATAGAAACAATAGAGAACTTGGTACAGACAGACGTTGAAGTAACATGGCCTGCTCTAAAAACGAAAATATCAAAGATACAAGAAGAAGACATCGGTTTCATGAAAAACAACAGAAAACAATAATGAATAACACAAGGGATCATGGACCTCATGGACGTAAGACGAAAACATAAAACAAACCCAGTAGAATACAAACGAATAAAATCATTAGAAAAAAGTACAGAGAAGCTAAAGAAAATTGGATGTCAGCAAAATGTTTAGAAATCGAACAACTTCAGGAAAGAGACTACACCTTTTAATGTCCATAAAAAAGTGAAAGAAATGGCAGGTAGACGTAGAAAGAAATAAAGTAACAATACAAAGAAATAATGATAGGCACTGAAGACAAACTGAAGAGACGAAAAGAAAACATTTAGACACTGTTTGAAGACAATAGACCTTGTTCTACACCATCTACAAATTATCAAATAAGTTAGGTAAGTAGTAAGTTATCAAAGGTTATTCATGAAATAAAAGCTCAGAAAGACGGAAAAGCCTCTGGTCCAGACAATATCAATGTCGAAATACTTAAATTAATTGCAGTCAACGAAAGTAAAAGCCTTGACTTTATAATGGCACTATTCAATAACTGGCTAAAATCAGACTGGCTAAAATAAACATGCATGACATTACCGCAAAAATCCAATTTTTCACAGTGTGATGATTATCGCAAATTAAGCTTGATGTCTCATGTCCTGAAAACTTTTCTCAGAATTATCCATACACTAATTTACAAGAAGTGTTAATTCCAGATGAGCGATACTCTGAGATGAGAATAGATGCCTCTGAAATGTATGCATACAGACGGATGCTGAGAATTCCATGGGTACAAAAGGTTTTTAACAATGAGGTACTTCGGCGCATGAACAAACAAAAAGAATTACTAGGAATAATCCAAGAAAGAAAAATACAATACTTGGGTCATGTGTTGAGCGGGGAAAGATATGAACTACTTCAAATCATATTGGAAGGCAAAGTACAGGGCAAAAGATCACTAGGAAGACGCCAGAACTCATGGCTCAAGGACCTGAGAAGATAAGGACCGCTCATCCGCAGACATTTTTTGTGCAGCAGTTTCTAAAGCTACAGTTACCATTTGGATCACCAACCTTCTAAAGAAATCGGCGCAATAAAAAGAAGTACAATCATATAATCTATTAACAACTATAATATGTATCGTAGACGCTGGTATACAAACAACTGCGCATAATTTTATAAGAAACAGATGTACCCACATTTTCGATAATGTAAGAGTTTCAGTGCCAATTGGAAAATGAGCCTGATTTTCATTCCTTTTCGCAATATTTTAAAAGTTATTATGCCACTAAATCAGAATTTTGGGCATATTGTTACAGGATGCATACAGGTTTAAATACTAATACGCAAATAGAGCGTATGCACATAACCCTGAAGTACTTATATTTCAATGGAAAAAACCGTTAAACGTTTGGATAAAGGAATATGTGTAAAGACATTCACCTCTTTTGCAGATACAGAGGTTTCGATTCTAAAAAAACAAGAAAATTTACAAGGTAAAACAATAGTGATATAGGGTAAAGCACCCAATAGTCAGCCTCTTACCAGTAGTCGGCCTTTACAGTCTTTATTTTAATGTAAATAGTGTTGAAATTAGTTTAAACCAGTGAAATAACTGTTGACAAAATCTATGTCCATTTATTGGTCAATACGCACACCCCCGAACGAATAGCACCACAGGTTGATGAGCTGTACTCGTTCAATTTCACTGCCGCCACAGACATGTCTGTGTAACCCACATTTTTTGCAAAATGCTGTTTTGGTGTAAAATACATTCGTTACATTATGATCTTCAATACAACAGTAGTTTAAGCCACCTTTTAATACCCATCAGCGGATGGCGCTAAAAAAATCTGTTTTTGCACGGGCATATTAAGCAAAACTATAGAGCAAGAATAGTGTAACCTCGTTACACCACTTTTACATCATGGCAAAACTATATTTGTCTGTGACTTACTTCAAAATTTAGTCAGCTGTGCGTGTCGTGTGTGTTAAAAATTGAGGTTAAAAACGAAAATTGTTTAAAAAACATAAACTACCTCATATAATATTTCAATAAACGCTATAATAATATATTTAATCAAACGAAAAATTTTATGAAACATGGATGAAAACGAAGATAATACGTCAGGTTAGTTAAAATATTGTGTTTCTACAAAATAAACAATTTTATTTACGTTTAGGTAGATAGATAGACATTTATTGTTTTTAAAAACTACAGTATTATAACAGTTTAGGTACGTTATGTAGATTCATAAATTAATTAATCAATTTGGTTACAGTTGGAGATTTTGATGAATCCGGCTCTGAATATCTACAATCCCTTGTGCCTTCCTCATTCAATGATGACTTTGAAGAAGTCCATACTTCACAACCGTCACTTCCAAGCACGTCTATTTCAACAGAATAATCTCAAATAAGCACGTCAGCAGCTGAAACCATAGATGAACCTCCTATCGTCAAAAGTAAAAAGCGTGTGAAAAAGACAGAGACTTGGCAGCGAAATGTCCTTAAATTGAAACGAGCAAAAGGTGAGCTATATGAAAACCCCAAAAAGAAGATTGTTCTTGCCAAGACACCTAAAACAGGCGAATGTCCATGTCTTAAAAAGTGCCATCTAAGAGTAAACGAGGAACGTCAGCTGGAAATATTCAGAAGCTTTTACGCACTGGCCAATTTTGATACTCAGAATTTATTACTGTTTTCATTAGTTACAGTGGCAAACAAATGCAAAACTTATACAGAAAGAGTCGAATCAAGAAGGTAAAAAACACACATTTACTATGTATTGGGTAATGACGGTGTTGAAATTCAGGTATGTAAAAAATTCTTTCTAAGAACGTTTCAAGTTTCCCATGGACGTGTTACTAGAGTGCTGAAACATAAAACTATTCAGCATGTTCCACCTATTGATCAAAGATGTCGACAAAGTTCTGTAAACAAAATACCATACAATGAGATCTCAGAGGTAAAAGAATTCATTGCCGGTTTCCAGTCTATGAATCTCATACGAGACACAAAAGTGAGAATGGGAGATTTCCTGCTCCAGATCTGAGCCTTGGACAAATGCATTCTCTTTATAAAGATACTACACATGAACCTGCCTCATCTTTCATTTTCAGTAAAACTTTACATTAATGTTTTAACCTACGCTTTCATGCACCCATCAGTGAATCTTGCAAAAATGTGACCTCTTTAATAAAAAAATTAAATGTGCTGAAAATGAACAGCTAAAACAAGAATTGCAACGTGAACAAGCGCTACACCAGAGAAAAGCAGAGCTAGACAGGGATTAAAAGATGATACCACTCTGGCAAAATCATCAACTGACGTCACTGTAATAATTTTTGACTGATGAAAACCCTACCTACCCCTGTGTTGAGTACTGGAATAGTATACTACAAACGACAGCTATGGACTTTTTGCTTTGGTATTCACAACATGGGGACAGACGATGCCTACATGTTTGTTTGGAACGAGTCGGAAGCCTCACGAGGATCGCAAGAAGTAGAATCTTGCTTGATGTATTTTTTTTAATTTTGTGACTACTAAAAAAGTAATCATGTACTCCGATCAGTTTGGGGGGCAAAATAGAAACATTAAGTTGTCATTTATTTGCCATTATGTAGTATCTAGTCCGGAGTTCACTATTGAAGAAATAGATCATCAATTTTTGGTCAGTGGACACTCATACCTACCCTGTGACCAAGATTTTGGCATAATAGAAAAAAATTAAAAAATTCTTTAAGGAAATATAATATGTACCACATAACATACGGAACATAATACGGAACATAATATGTACCACATAACACATGGATTGAATTAATTAAAACGGCTCGAAAAAAACCATTCAAGTTATGCAACTGACTGCAAGTGATTTTTTCTCTTCCAAATCACTAGAAAAAAAAATATGATTAGTCATTTTTTAATTAATCACTAATAGAAAAATTTCTGTTGATAAAACCAAAGTGGAGTGGTTGAAAATTCAGTGGTTAAAATTCCATAAACTTCATCCATTTTCAATCTTCTACAAATACTCAAATAATGAAGAAGTCTTCTTTGAAGAAGTCAGTGTGAAGAAAAGGCAGTCGGAAACTGTAGTACAACTAGATGCTTTGGAAAAACCAACTATTGCTGAAAAAAGAAAAAAGACCTTGAATTGTTAGAGTTCATCCCGCCAGTACATCATACTTTCTATAATAGCCTTAATAGTTCCAACAGAGTCCAGGATGAAGTGTTTCATTATGAGTCAGACGAAGAATTACCATAACTATGTACTATTTGCATTGTTTCCTAATAAAACTTGTGCTCATGTGGTGTAACCTGTTTATTATTTCACATACAACCAAAATATGATACGTGCAGAAGTGGTGTAACCCACAGTGGTGTTTTTCTAATTATTAGCTTAGTTAAGACAAAACTATACAATTAGTGTAGATTCTAAAGTATTTTTTATAAATCAACAACAAAACAATTAAAATAATGTTTACAAAAAAAATTCAATTAAAAATCAGTTTACCCAAATTTTAATTCCTTATTATCTCCTAAGTAAGTAGTCTGGGGTTACACCACTTTTGCGCTGATAGCCTCAATTTTTTCGTATAAAAACGTGTTCGAGATTTCGGTAAGATTTTCTATGAATTTGATGTAATTTCTGGTTGGATTTTATGTAATGATGTTGTAAAATGTTTATTTTATGCTAAAATTAATCAATAGACGCATTTTATTTGTTTATTGCGTTTTCATTAAGGGGCCGACTACTGGGTTTTAGATTTTTTAAGGTTGATCCAGTACTCAACTACAAGGGGCTGACTACTGGTTTTTTACGATTTTCTTAGATTTCGTCAAAATTAATACAGCAAATAGTCCATATTTTAAGCTTTGGATTGAATTAACCATTTAGATAACAAGAGGTTAATTTTACCAGTAGTCAGCCATGTATAAAAGTAAATGCATGAGGGCCGAGTAATAGACTTTAAACTCCAATAGTCGGCTGTTAGTTCTGATACATAAAACTGGATCATAATGCCTTTTAATTAGGATTAAATTTATGGTAGGGGTTTTTAACATAAAAATCTTTTATTATAGATTGTCATCATGTCGAAAAGACCAATCCACCGGTATAAAGAAGAGCAATTGTCACAAGCTATGACCGCAATAAGAAATGAGATGAAAATTAGAGAAGCTAGTCGAGTTTTCAGAGTACCACGAGGAACGCTACAAGATCGGCTACATTTAAGAGTCACAGAAGTACCCCGTAAAATGGGACCAGACTCAGTACTTTCTAAAGAAGAAGAGACTGCCTTGAAAAAGTGGTGCATAGCCTTAGCAAAATGTGGCTTCCCTTTAAAACGCGACGATCTTCTTAATACTGTCCATAATATTATTTCCCAAGACACACCTAGACCTAACCCATTTGCAAATAATAGGCCGGGAAAAAAATGGTACCAGTCATTTCTTAGACGAAATCCTGAGTTAAGTGAAAGGACACCCGAAAATATATCTAAGGGCCGAGCAGCAGTAACCGAAGAAAGTATTCGGAAGTGGTTTACTGAATTACTGAAGCACTTAGAAGATATAAACGCGACTGATATTTTGACTGAGCCAGATCATATTTTTAATGGTGATGAAACCAGTTTCTACATATGTCCCAAATCAGGAAAAGTTATTGCACCTAGAGGATACAAGAATGTCTACAAAATCGTAAAAGGCCAAGGAAAAGAGGCTGTTACAGTTCTTGTATATCAGCTTCTGGGAAGATTTTGCCTCCGTGTGTAGTGTTTCCATATGTAAGACCACCAAAAGATGTTATAAACAGTATGCCTGCTGGATGGCTGTTAGGAAAATCAGAAACCGGGTGGATGAATCAGATATATTTTATGATTATATTGTTAAAGGTTTGAACGCATGGGTGGAAGAAGAAATCATCAAAAAGCCAGTTATCGTTTTTGTTGATGGACATAAAAGCCACTTAACAATGCGGCTCAGTGAATATTGTTACGAAAACGGTATTATCCTTTACGCACTTCCACCAAATAGGACACATTTGATTCAGCCTGCAGATGTAAATGTATTCAAACCTTTAAAATCACAATGGAAAGATACAGTACACGAATGGGCAACTCGTCCTGAAAATGTTAATAATATTTTGAGCAAATCAACTTTTTGTCCATCGCTCAAAAAAGTTTTAGAAATAGAAAATTTGCCTGTAATTATCAGCACTGGTTTTCGCAAGTGTGGCTTATATCCATACAATCCAAATGCCTTGGATTACTCAAAATATGTAAAAAATATTCTTGAAAAACATCAGAGTTCCACTAAGAATGTTAAATCTCTAGACAAGAAAATAAAGATCAGGCATTTGAACACCGCCATCAAGATAATTAATCAGCTTAGTAACGAGTTGAAAAATGCTGGAGTTGACTCAAAAATCATTGTTGATGTTTTAAACACAGCAAAGAATAACGATGCTGAAAGTCTCAATTCAACCGAAAATTCAATTAGCCAGGCACAAATAAATGACATAAGTTTTCCTAATCATACACATAATCAATCAGACATAGTGTCTGTCACAACCAGTTCAAGTTTTTGATATAAGTTTACCAAATATAGGTGATTATACACTGGAAAATAATTTGAATAATTTGACAGAATGTAACTTAAATGACTTCGAAATTATAACCGAATTTGAAGTCATACCACAAAATCATGACGTCCAGGAAACACAGCAATCAGAAGTTGCTGAATTTAATGCAAATATGCCAGAAGATCTGAACTGTCACAAAGAACCTCCGACACATGATTAGTTGAAAATATCATCTAAGGAATCTGAAACAGAAACAAACATTAACCAAGATCAGATGGAGGATGATAAAGAAAATCGAATGGAAGACGAACTTTTAGAAAACCATAACTATATTACGGAGAATATAAAAATAATAAATAAGGAGTGTAGGAATCCAAACCCCACCGAAAATGATATTTTGCAAGAAAATAGTATACAAAATATGCAAAGCAAATTAAATGACAGTCCAAAAAATATCAAAAACAAAATAAAATCTTGTCCAATGTCCAAATCAACAAATCTATCACCTGTTTTAGGTAAGTATTTAACTTTACCTAGTACATCTAAGACCATAAAAAAGAAGATGTCCATTAATAGAATAGGAGCCATTTCCTCCGATGAGTGGAGACAGTTTGAAAGGCAGAAGGAAGAAAATAAGCAACAGAAAAAGAACGATATATTGATTAAACAAATTAAAAGACTGGAAGCTAAGGAAAAGAAGGAGAAAGAAAGACCAAAGAAAAAAGAAGAATTACAAATAAGAAAAGCTGAAAAGCTATTGCAGTCCAAAAACATTAAAAAGAGGAAGAATAGTACAACATGCACAGTGAGCAGAATAAGGTGTGACTCATGTGAAGAGGAACTGACCAGTGACACAGAAATAAACGAATTAAATAATATTGGTTGTGACAATTGTTCTGCGTGGTATCATCTAAAACAGCGGTTCTCAACCTTTTTGAGTGATGTACCACCTACAGTTATTTTTATTATTTTTGGTACCACCTATATTTTTAAATTGTATTATCAATACTTAATAAGTACTACTATTTTAATTTTTTCTGTGTTTTGTGTACCACCGCCAATAATGATATGTACCACCAGTGGTACATGTACCACAGATTGAGAACCTCTGATCTAAAATGTACTGAATTTGCTGGTAACGTTTATGAGAATGTACAGGGTGTTTGGTAAAGAATGGGCCATAGCTTAACCTTAGATTCCTGAGGTTAAAATAGGTCGATTTAAGCTAACTTACCTTAGTGCAAAAGTTGATAATAACCGAAATACAGGGTATCAAAGTTAAACTTTTATTTTATTTATTTTTGAATATATCCTGACAGGCATGGCACAACACGAAATTTGGTAAGTGGTGCTGGTACTGTACACCCTACTAAATTATGTTAAACACACGTTTCTGGCTACTACCAGAGGCAATGACTTTATCGTTACGAATGAAGAGTATATTATTTGCACAGAAAGTATTGGAGAATCTAAAAATTATGCTAAAGTAGCAGTTTCATCAGTGGCGTAGAATTTGGGAAGGGTCAACCATTCACTTTTTCCTGTCGTACGCCTCTGGTAGTAGCCAGAAACGATTATTTACCATAATTTAGTAGGGTTTACACGTGTACAGTGCCTACACTTCCTGCCAAGTATGATATGAATATATCAAATTATTTTAAAGTATATAACAGCTACCTATACATTGGCTACCAATTCCCCGTACTATAAGTGAAACCGACCGCTGATCGTCCACGAGAGAGCCAGCCGAATCTTCCCGCGCCATGCGCGGTAGTCAGTTGAAATCAGGTCACCGTCTGAGAATGAATCTCGCGCGTGATTATTGAACATTTAACTCATGTATTTCGTAATTTCACGGTAATTTTGGATTTAGAAAAATGAAATCGGTTTTTAAAAAATATTTTTATTTCTAAACTATAATTTGGAATATGACTGAACTCGACAAGACCAAGAATAATAATGAATTTTACAATGCAAATATAATGAAACAATCTAACAAACTTCTGGTGGAAACTGCAGAGTAAGCTGCAGGTGTTGGTTGGGATTCTGCCAGGTCCGGACTTTCGTACCATGTAACTCCTCCGTCCTTAAGAGGAAAAAATAACGGAGGTATTTTTGGATTCCAAATTTTGGGGACATCTTTCTTCCAATGGGATTTCGTCAGGAACCTTCTTATTTTTGTAATATTTTCGGCATCTAGTAATGACAAATTGTAACGATTAGTATTAATATAGTTAGGATGACTGAACCAGTGCTGATAATGGGTGTAGTTGGAAAGTCAATTTCTTCTACAGGTGAAAGATTTCTGGTGATTCTGTTAATTTCGTATAGTCCTTCCATATCGATTTTGCTTAAATTGGTTACTTGATAATTTACCTTTTCAGTCGAAAAATGTTCTAATTTTGGTAATATAATGATTTTTCCAGATTGGATACGTGGGTTGTTTGAAAATTTTAAGGTTCCAACCTCTATTTCACATTTTGGTGGGATTTCTATTAACGAAGGTTCTTTTATTTCCAAAAACGAATTGGACACACATTTTGAGATGAATTTGACAGTACTGGACGGAATTATCAAGATTTGGTTATCCATAACGTGTTCAATAATGGGTTCTTGTAGATTTATTTCAGTGGCGTAGCATTTCTCTGGATTACGTCCATCAATCAATTTATAGGTGCAGGTATCTATTTGGGTGTAGTCCTGTTGACAGTAGTATCTGGTTTCGAGGATGGGACATTCTTCTTTTATCGATAGTGATTTTTCTCCTTTTGCCAAGTAGGGATATAAAGGAATATATGTTTGATGATTTTGTATTACGGGGTAAACATGGAAGAAGTCGTAATTTTCTGATTTGAATATAGGAACATGGATAGCGAATAAAAGCTTGGATTCATAAAAGGTTACTTGGGTACTGAGAAAGAGATAGTATGTTAGGACATTGTTAAATTTTGCGATCTGTTCTTCTTTGTATATATGTGATAAATATGACATCATTTCTGAGATTTCTTGGGTAGATATTATTGAATTGTGAAGAGTATTTAATTTAGAGAAAACGATCGAATTTTCAATATTGTCAATAAATGTTATTAAATTTTGGCAATCGAGATTAATTTGGTAAAGGATACTTTGATAAGTTATGTAGTTATCCAAAGTAATTATTTTGGTTTCTAATGAATATTTAAATTTTTCAATATTGTCTTGCAATTTTTGTTGATTTTGCCACAAGGTTGATAAAGACTGATTATAATGATTAACAAGCTTTTTGTACAAAGTTGACTGAAGGTTAAGTTCATGAATTACATTTTTCTGATTTAATTGTAAAATATTGATTGCTTTATCGTATCGTTCTCCATCGTCGGCATCTAAAGTTCCAAAAGCCCATTTATTAATTTTGCCTATTCCATCTATTAAACCTCTTTTAGAGCGAATATGTGGATTTAAATTCTCAAATTTTCTTTCAAGAATTTTTATTAAGAATTCGGTTCTTTTTGTCATTTGTTCAGCTAAGTTATGAAAAGATATAGGGTTAGAAGCATTACTTACTATTAGACTATTCTTAAGGCTATAAAAATGTTTAGATAAACTAGTTATCTGTTTAGTTACTTCTCTTAAATCTAGATAGTGTATAAAAGTATGCTTAGTGTAAATAATTTTACAGGGTCCTAACAATATGGGTAACAAAGGGTTCGATATAGGAGTAATTTTTACATCTTCTCCTTCACATCTATGTTGAAGTGCCAGGAATATCAGGAGCAAAAACACGTTGTCCGGATTTTCATTTTCCTGAAAAGATATGTTTTGTTTTATTTTGGGTTTTCTGATTATATTTTTATGGTAATTTCTTTATTAGTTTGTAATATAAGACCTGAATCTTGAACAATTTCAGTCTTTTTACATTTGGGTGCCTTTTTATCGCGCAATTTTGTTTTGACGTATGCAACGTCTTGGTTAGAAAAATCTGGAGGGTCATTTCGATTTTCATTTAATTTATTAATTATTTTTTCTTTTGTTTCTTCGTTTCTAGTTTTTATTATTTCATATAACTGTTTACTTGCTTTTTTATGATTTTGTACATAGTAAGATAATATAAGGTTATCGTCCAAGTCAAAAGGATCTGGACTATTAATATGTCCTTTTATTATTTCAAATGGGGTAAATTTAGTGATGGAATGAATTGAATTATTATAACTTAGAATAGCATGTTTTATTAATTGATTAGGGGTTAATTCTTTATTTTCCTCTCTAGGACAGCGAAAGCATTCTATTAATGTAGAATGAAACCTTTCTACGGGAGAGTTGGAATTACTATTTTTAGAAGTTGTAAAATGTGGTGAATATATGTGGTCTATATGGTGAAGTTTACAAAAATCTTTAAGGTCATTATTTTTGAATTCTGTGCCACAATCGGCGGTAATTTTATATGGTAAACCATGGTGGCTTACAAAGAGAAGTAAATTTTCCACTACAGAGGTGCCATTGACACTAGGTAAAGGGTATGCTTGGGCATATCTCGAAAATGAATCTATAATCGTTAAATATGATTGATTAGAAATTTTAAAGACATCTACATGAATATGTTCAAAGGGTTTTGATGCAGTGGGAGTTAAACTAAATTTTATAATTGGAGGATTTCTATCGTATTTATTTTTAAGACAGGTTTCGCAATTATTTATAAATTGTTCGATATCTTCTGCCATTTTTGGCCAATAGTAACGTGATCCTAAAGACATTTTTACTTCGTTTATACCACGATGTCCTTTTTTGTGTACATGATAATATTCTAATTTTTCTTTTTGTTCCTGCGTATTTATTATGTCAGTTAAAAATTTTGTGGAATGTACAAATTTAAAAGCAGAATTTTTAAAATAATTCTGAACTATTACTACAAATGTTTCTGGTAAAATATTTTCTCTAAAATACAATGCATAAATATTTTTGGGGTCTATATATTATTTTACAAATTTAAAAATACTTTCTTCAATATTTCTTTGGGGTAAAGTAACATAAAATCTATTATTATCAAATATTTTTTCATTTTTGCATTTTATTTTATTTATTTCTCCACCTGTTATTATAATTTGATTTTTATAAGTATTTAAAGCTCTTTCGGTTATGGGTATACCTAGAATTGGATTTTCTAAAGAAGTATGACACGTTTCTAAATCTGAGTCTTCTGTTTCTGGATTTTCGAAAGGGGGTCGAACTTGTATGTCCGAAATAATATTTATTTTATTTGTTGATCCATCATTTAGTAAGGAGTCAAGGTCTCCTTCTGAAAGTTGCGGTAAATCGTCTAAGTTGCTTAGTTCATTATCTATTATTTCATTTATGTCGCCTAAATTAACATCCATCGATTCTGTCTCGATAGCATTCAAGTCGGAATCTATTTTAATTCTGGAAAGTGCGTCGGCTACTTTATTATTTTTTCCTTTTAAATATTGAATATTATAATCAAATTCTTCGAGCTTAAGTCTCCACCTTACTAAGCGAGAGTTTGGCTCTTTAAGTGAGAACAACCACTGAAGGGGTTTATGATCAGTTAAAATTTGGAATCTGCGGCCGAAGAGATAAGGTCGAAAATATTTGCAACCATATACAATCGCTAATAACTCTTTTTCTATGGTTGAATAATTAATTTCGGCTGAATTCAAAGTACGTGAGGCGTAACATATAGGATGGTTATCTTGCATTAGAACAGAGCCTATTGCGAAATTAGAGGCATCTGTTATTAATTGAAAAGTTTTATTAAAGTCAGGATAAGCTAAAATAGGTTCTGAAGTTAAAAGATTTTTACAAATATTCAAACAGTCTAAGAATTCTTTATTGTGGATAACTTTCTGATCCTTTTTCAAACACATGGTCATAGGTTTAGTTATAGCTGCAAAGTTTTTAATAAATTTTCTATAGTATCCTAACAAACCTAAAAATGATTTTATTTCTTTCTGCGTACGAGGGATAGGAAAATTTTTAATAGCTTTAATCTTTTTTGGATTAGGCTTAACTCCGTCTGGGGTCACTATATGCCCTAAAAATTCAACTTCCTTTCTGAGGAATTCGCATTTGTCAATTTGTATTTTTAATTGTGCATCTTTTAGTTTTGCAAACACTAATTTTAAATTTTGAATGTGCTCTTGGAGACTTGTGCTAAAAATAATTATATCGTCCATATATACCATACAGATTTTATTTTGTAAATCCTTTAATATTTCATCCATTACCCTTTGGAAGGTGGATGGTGCGTTTTTTAAGCCAAAAGGCATTCTTCAAAATTCGTAGTGTCCATTATTAACGCTGAATGCTGTTTTTTCTATGGAGCACGGGCTCATCTCGATTTGATGAAGACCGCTAGCTAAATCAAGAGTAGTAAAATATTGTGCTCGTCCTAATTTGTCCAATATTTCGGTAATATTGGGTATCGGATATCGATCACTAATGGTTTTATCGTTAAGTTTCCTATACTCTATAACACAACGAAATTTTTGTTGATTGGAAGAATCGAGTTTCTTCTTTACGATCCAAAGCGGCGATCCCCAAGGACTGCTGCTGGGACTAATAATCCCGTCGTCTAACATTTTGTCAATTTGCTTTTTAATTTCTTCCTTGTGGACATACGGATATCTGTACGACTTTACATGTACAGGTTCCTCGTCGGTTGTTTTAATAACATGTTTTACTTTTGACGTAAATGTAAGTGGGTCACCGGGTTTAAAAAATATATCTTTATATTGAGAGCATAATTTGATAATTTCGGATTTTTCTTCTGCGTTCATATGATCCGTTCTAACAAGATTTTCTATTTGCAGTTTATCTATTTTATGTTTATTTTGTCTATTAGAAAATTCAAATTTATAACATTGATAAACATTAGAATTATATGGATAAGCGTATAGGGGTTTTAATAAAGTTATAGATAAATTTTTATTTGTTTCATTGACAAATTCTACTAAAGCTAAACCATTATTTGCTACAGTTAGCATTTCTGGTACATATATATCACCTAAAATTATCTTATCAATTAATATTTCACCGTTTGGTACGGTCACAGGCACTTCCTTTAAAATCTTTTCATAAGGGCCAACAGATATTTCAAACTTTATGTCTGATGGTTTTCTAAATTTAATAGGGATTATTGCGTTAGTGCTAACAAGACATTTATTATTAAGGTCAATATTAAACCTCATTGATAATAGGTCATTTATACCGACCACGCCGTCGAAAAATTCGTGGAAGTCGTATAATATGAAATTTAAGATATTGTCGCGGTTAAATTCTTGAAACGCTGGTATCGCAGCTTGGTATTTGATATTTTTCGTACCGAGAGACGTGGAAATTGAAACGTTGGAATGAAATATACAATCTGAATAAAATTGTTCAGCAATACTTGGTTTTAAGATTGACTTAGTACTACCGGTATCTACCAATAATTTTAATGGAGGATTAGAAATAGTAATATAAGGTAAAGGGTTATTAGAGGTTAAATTCAATTCGATTAAGTTATTTGGTTTTCTGAGGCGGTTTCCTGAAAATTCTGAGGAAAATAATCTAAATCTACTTGCTCACTGGAATGGATATCTGCGTCGACGTCGCTATGCGTCTGTTCGCATTCCTGTCCATCGTAATCATTATTATATAATTCTTCAGCTATTATATTTGGCTTTTGCCCATTATTTTGAAAATAGTTTCTCCTAAAATTATTTGTTCTTCTATTGAAAGTTAAAGGGAATCTAGAATTTGTAGACATATTCATCGGTTCCGGCTTTGGAAGGCGATGCTGGGGAATTTGATTTGGTCTGAAAATATTCGTATTTCGGGAAGATCCGAAGACTTCTGAGTTCGTTGGGAGATTTTTTTGGGGTATCTGTTGAGGCTGTACGTTAATAGGTTGGCGAGGCCATGGGGAATTTTGAAAATAATTATTATTTGTATTAAAGTTTGGATTTGGGGGAATAGAAGAGTTTGGTTGAAAATATTGATTGCTCATAGGATTATAAACTGTTTGGATTAGGGAAATTCTGCTTTCTGAAATTGTTTCTATTTTGGTGTGATTTATTGTCATTAATATCGGAATAGAGTTTTTCGAAGTTCTCGAATTCATTTACATAAGCTATGGCGTGTTCTAAAGAAGCTGGTGCTTTTAAATACATATTATTTCTTAATGTGCCGGTACAACCCGCAATAAAAGTATTTAGTGCTGTATTTTCGCAAAATTGTATAAAAACAACTTTTTGATTTGCATCAAGGTTAGTATCATTGCTAATTCTTTATACTATACTACTTCTCAATAATTGTAATCTATTTCCAAATTCTATTAAATTTTCATTTCTTTGTGGCCTAGTTCTAGTAAGTTCTTGTGTTAAACATTCTAAATTACGTTTATCAGAAAAACATTGTATAAGCGCGGCTTTTAAAAGTGTCCAATCATTTAATTCTACCCTATTTTCTACCATAAGCTCAGCCTTTCCTACAAGTTTATTTTGAATACATTCAAAAATGTGATTATTTAATTCTTGGTCATTATATGCTCTATATGTAATAACTAAATTATCGCAAAGAGAAATAAATTTGTTTAAGGTATTAGTATCGCCATCATAAGGTCTAATATTGGAAATTTTTGACTTAAATAATTCCCAATTAATAGGACGACGTTCAGCTTGACTAGTTGCCATTTTAATATTTTTCTTATCTTTACTCTTTTTACTTTTAAAGCTTACTTTTAAATTCTTAAGAGATTCTACCAAGGAATCTGCATCAATCATAAAAATTAAAATATCGTTTCATAAACAATGTCTTAACAAAACTCTCTTCCGAATTTATGAAAAATAATTAAGGAAGGCAAGAAGGAAACTTGGCACTCACCTCGATAGTCTTTGCCAACTACTTCTCCAAATTCGTCCACCCAAATGAAGGTCTGCTGTCATTGAAGGGCTGCTTTCCACTGGGGCTGCTTTCCACAAAACGGAATGTTCGTTTGGATTTGCACTTAAGGTGTTAAAACGTCAAAGTCCCGAAAAGTTCTGTTTTCCGATAAATACGAAATTCAGTTTCGCGACTCTACTGACTGCGCCAATTTTGGATTTCGAAAAACGAAATCGGTTTTTAAAAAATATTTTTATTTCTAAACTACAATTTTGAATATGACTGAACTCGACAAGACCAAGAATAATAATGAATTTTACAATGCAAATATAATGAAACAATCTAACAAACTTCTGGTGGAAACTGCAGGTGTTGGTTGGGATTCTGCCAGGTCCGGACTTTCGTACCATGTAACTCGGTGTTAGTTTTATTTCAATATAATCTAAAGCACTAAATATCTTCGTAATTCCGTATGACCCCTAACATCCTTTACAAGATTGGCGCCCACGTGTGACGGAATAACATACGTGAATTTAGTGTATGTATTATAAATGTGTCGAATCAGTTTCGCGCCGTGTTACCGGCTTTTGTAGGATTTTCTGCGTTATTGCAACCTAAGAGTGAAAGTGTTAGTTTCTTCACGTGAGACATCACCGAGAACCAGTGGAATTATTCGCAGGACAGTGAAAATTTCAAGATAAACAGTTTTCGCGCTTTTATCGGCGTTACAGATTGTAGGACTTATCTGCTAATTTCGCACCTACAAGTAAAAAAGTTTTAGTTTCTTTCGTGAGTTTATCACCGGGAAGCATCTAAACATTCCGTATATGTATTTGGAACCTAGGAGTTTTCTATTGGTTCGTTGCAGCACGCGGTCATATTTTAACCAATAGGCGGCGAGGTTCCAAACGCATATACGGAATGTTATTCGGTGCCAAATTCATATACGGAATGTTAAATATTCGTACACCGAAAAAGATGAGTTTTTATTACAGTCTGTTAAAATGAGATTAATTTTAAAATACTTGTTACTGTATTAATAAATAAAAATAAAACAATTATAGTATTTGGAATGTTATTTGGTGCGAAATTCATAGTAGATATTTATTAAAGCCAATTAAAATGAGACTGGTTTTTAATAGTATATTATGCAACGAGCATTTATTGATGGTCATTATGAAGCGAGTATAAGGGATACGAAACGAGCCGCCTAGCGGCGAGTTTCGTATAAATAAGATACAGATTTTTAACTAATAGAATCGCGATATGACATTCGCGATAAAGGTGGCACACGCGCAGTAACCAGTGGCGAGTCAAATATATACGCTTTGACAGTTCTCAATATGTAAACAAACTGTCAAACTGACAAACTACTTATTTGATTGCGTAACAAAATTAATAAATTTGAATATATTTTTTTTGTGAACGATCATAGAAAAAATCTTGTATACAACTTGCATTTAATTATCATTATGAAGCTCGTACTCTATCGTTAAATGCTCGTTGCATAATATACTATTAAAAACCAGTGTCATTTTAATTGGCTTTAATAAAAATCGTCTTTTTGTTCTACGAATATTTAACATACCGTATATGAATTTCGCACTAAATAACATTCCAAATCGTTTTATCGCGAAATGTATGAGAGCACCAACGCAAGGAAAGATCAGCTTTTGCCCAAAATCACAAACCAGGGATCAGAATTAATGCCAGAATTAACACCAGACGAAGTTAAAAAGACACTTTCAGAAATGAAAAATAATAAATCCCCTGGCGATGACGGAGTAGTGATTGAGGCAATCAAACAACGTGGAAATAAAATTATCCAGGTTTTGGCCAAACTTTTCACCGAATGCATTTACCAAGCAAAAACGCCTTCTCAATGGAACGATGCAGTCATTGTTTTATTGCACAAGAAAGGTGACATAACAGATCTAAAAAACTACCGTCCTATCAGTCTGCTATCACACATATATAAACTTTTCACAAAAATTATCAAAAAAAGACTGGAGGCTAAGTTAGACTTCTATCAGCCTAGAGAACAAGCTGGCTTCAGATCCGGATATAGCACTAACGACCACTTACTGGTAATAAAAAACTTGATCGAGAAGTCTGCGGAATACAACAAACCATTGGCACTGATATTCGTGGACTACGAGAAAGCGTTCGATACCATAAACCAGCAGAAAATGTTAAAAGCATTGACAGAATGCCAAATAGACCATCGCTACACTAACATGATAAAATATATCTACCACAACGCAACGGCTAGCATAAGACTATCTGATCAACAAACAAATAAATTCTGTATAGAGCGAGGAGTACGGCAAGGAGACACCATCTCACCAAAGCTGTTCACAACCCTTTTAGAACACAGTTTTAAGACGGCAGATCTGAATGAATATGGTATCAACATAAACGGAGAGAAGCTCAGTCATTTGAGATTGGCAGAAGACATCGTCCTTATAGCCGATCGTATGGATGATGCAATAATAATGTTGAACAAGTTATATCACGCTTCCCTAGAGGTCGGACTAAATATTAACATCAACAAGACGCAAATAATGACTAATCTGGTGCTAAATCGTAATATTGTTGTTGATGGAATGGATATTGAGCAGACTGCATCTTATAAGTACTTGGGACGTGAAATTCGGTTGGGAAGAGATAACCAGACTTGCGAGCTCCCACGTGGCATAGGATTAGCCTGGGCAGCGTTTGGTAAACTGAGCTATGTATTTAAATCGGACTTACCCATATGCCTGAAAAGGAAAATCTTTGACCAGTGTGTATTGCCTGTACTCACTTATGGAGCGGAAACATTAACACTCACAAAAAAGGTAGTGAACAAGATTCGCATAACTCAGAGGGCTATGGAGCGCCAGATGTTGGGTGTCTCCCTGAGGGACCGAATCCCAAACGAAGAAATACGTCGTAGAAAAAAACAGCGGACGCCGTCGAAAGAATCGCGTCGCTTAAGTGGAATTGGGCAGGACACGTCGCCAGATTGTCAGACAATCGATGGACAAAACGTATTGTCGAGTGGAGGCCACGAGAAGAAGCACTACGGAGCAGAGGACGACCACCAACCAGATGGGCTGACGATCTGAAGCGTATTGTCGGCAACTGGATGCAAGCCGCACAAAACAGAGAAAGATGGAAAGAGCTGAGGGAGACCTACGTCCAGCAGTGGACGCGTACGGGTTGATGAGGATGAACATTCCAAATACTACAATTGTTTTATTTTTGTTTCATTAAACAATAACAAGTATTTTAAAATCAATCTCCTTTTAAGAGACTAATAAAAACTTATCTTTTTCGGTGTACGAATATTTAACATTCCGAATATGAATTTGGCACCGAATAACATTCCGTATATGCGTTTGGAACCTCGCCGCCTATTGGTTAAAATATGACCGCGTGCTGCAACGAACCAATAGAAAACTCATAGGTTCCAAATACATATACGGAATATTTAGATGCCACCGGGAACCGTTCAATTTGTTCGTGGAACAGTAAAAATTCCAGGATAAACAGTTTTCGCGGCTTGTTTACTAGTGTTTTGGCGCAATTTCTGCCGCCATTGCTGCTTGTCGTATTTCGCAGAACCCTGCTAAGAGACTAATTTTGTATACAGTGAGGCTAATTTTGTATACAGTGTGCTTCAAAAGTTGTTGGTGACAAAAAACAAGATTTGGTTATGGAATCGAGGAATTAACAGTAAGCTAAACTGTTGCAAACCGTAAGTTTTTTAATATTTTTACTTTTTCAACCTGGCAAGTCATTCCTACAATCTCAGATCCAACGATAAGATGGCCAATACGAATCCAGGTACGGCTTCGCCAGACAATACTGCTCCAATTTTGCCTTCGCAAGATAGGACGGCTAATGTTGCTAGCGTCACGCTATCACAGGAACAATTTCAAGAACTTTTAACTCGTATTGCTAGTGTTAATGTCCAGCGCGATATTTTTACGAATGTACAGAGTGGTAACTTTGCACGATGCAACTCGCGATTTAATGGTACTTCGGAGACCGACGTGAACGCTTTTATCGATGCCATCGTGGTATACAAAAACTGTACGGGAATCTCTGATGAAAATGCATTCCTAGGATTACCTATGCTTCTTAACGGATTCGCCGCATCGTGGTATCGTGGAGTTAGATCGACGCTAACTGACTGGGACGCAGCGATTGAGTTATTACGTTCAACTTTCGGGCCAATCAAACCACCTCATCGCGTATACCGTGAATTATTCAGTAACGAACAAGAAAGTGAAGTAAAAACCGATGTTTTTATATGTAAGGCTAGGTCAATTTTAGCGCAACTGCCTGCTGGTACGTTAACAGAATCGATATAACTTGACATGGTGTATGGACTTTTGAATTGCAATATCCGGGAAAAGGTTCCTCGCGATAAGATACAAACTTTTGGTGAACTTCTCACTGCGCGATTAGTCGAAGAAACGTCCGAGAATACCCCCGAAAACAAAGTTGCTAACGAACAAAAACCTTCGTCGCAGAAGAAGCCTAGATGCGTGTACTGTAAGTATACAGGGCACGTCATTGAAGACTGTCGCAAATTAGCGAACAATAGAAATAAATCTACTAGCGCTGCCCCTTCGGCTAAAACAGACTCTGTTGACAAAAAGGAGCCTGCTCGTAATAATTTTGCGTCTTCTAGCATTACATGTTATGGATGTGGGAAGCCTTGTTTTATCACAAGCAATTGTCCAGACTGTAAGATCAAAACAGCTGACGCTCGCTTTGCAGATTTTATGTACAATAATTTCGATGAAAATTTTACCACGGTCAGACCGTTAGTCTCGATTGGTATATGTAATTTTAATGGTTACGCTTATATAGACACCGGGGCGAAAACCAGCAGCGTTGCCGGATCTTCTCTTGCTAGACTATTATTACAGGATAACGTACCCTACACTGAAGATGTCATGCTGATGACATTAGCAGATTACAACGTCGCGTGAACGTTAATATTTTCGAAGTAAATGTTAAGCTACAACACAAAATTAATCCCCGTTTACTTAGCCGACATAAATTAATAAAATGAAATACTGCCAATTTTAAACATTCGGTAATCGTACGGTACTCATCGGTAGCCTAAATTCATTTTTCGGTAATTACAACTTAATTAATTAAAAATTAATTAAATATTGACCGTATATCTAGCCGACATTAATAGAAATATTCACTTCTTAACAAAAATTCATTGACAAAACGATAGAGAATCGTTTGGTAGAAACGAAAATAGAAAAATATTTATTCGGTAATCAATAGTTACTGAGAAAATTACAAAAAACAAGTAGCGCAATTCAAAATATAATCGCGAAATGTGCGCCAACGTATTCGCGCACCCCCACCCCCATCCGTCGTATCCGCCATGTTGGCAGACATATTGAACATGTCTTCTAATGTGTTCTAGTGCCTTCGTTTTTGTTCGTTTTTCATCTGTTATTCTTCTCAGTGCTTCCAGGTTATTCTTGGTTTTTCTGCAACGTCGGTTACACCCGGTAAGTTAACATTTTGTTACATTTTATTATTGTATCGAGAAACATTTTTTCGAGAAACGAGAAATATTTTTTCATTTAGCAATTAAACAATTTAACAAAACATGAATGATCGAGTAATGAAATGATGCATGAAATTGAATGAAATCGTCACCGATCGTGATGTGTTCTTGTAACAATTGACCAATAGATATTTATTCAACGTTGTGCCGGTGGCGAATTTAATTGGGGAAGACGATCTTTCCAACATTCGAAATTTGCACTACGTCGAATGCAATATTTTATATCACGAAAGCCACAAAATCGTTTCGAAGTAGCGATTTTGAGGTTAGCTAGAGCGGCATAAACAAAGATAATTCAGAGATGAATTATTTTTACTTCGATTCTCAAATGTCATAAATACTGATAAATACGTAATGATTTTTTTTATTGAATCTATTTCAAAATAATAGTCGAAAACCAAAATTCATCTCTGAATTATCTTTGTTTATGCCACGCTAGCTAACCTCAAAATCGCGACTTCGAAACGATTTTGTGGCTTTCGTGATATAAAATATTGCATTCGACGTAGTGCAAATTTCGAATGTTGGACAGATATATATAAAGATGATATTTTTTATGAAATTTTTTTTAAATTATGCATATTTTTCCTCTAGGAAACTGAATTAACTGAAATCTAATGAAAGTGTATTGATTAATGAAGAAATTACTTAATTAACTTGCCATTAGAATTCGATACTTTGAATTGTTAAATTTCTATCGAATTCGTTGCCAAGTGAAAGAGTAGAAAAAAATTGATAAGCAGATTAATAGAACATAGTTTGTCATAGACTCAACCAATATGGAATATGTACATTTTTATGTAAAGGTATACAAGGAATATATAAAGTTGTTGCTAATACATTTTTGGTTCTTCAACTATTTAAAATTTTCATTGTGAAAAATGATGTTTCATTTAAAAAAATATTTCATAACCCTTTCATGCATATGTATTCGAATATTTAAACTATTTCAACTATTCGACAATATTTATTGTAATTCGGTTGTAGTAGAGTTTTCTCTCAGTTATATATGTATATGACAGGATCACAGGCCCAGTGAGACAGTAGCGTAACTATAGATGTGAGGGCCCCAGGAAATTTCTCTAAGAGGGCCTTCAGATGATATTTTTTGAGAGTTCAACATTTAGAAATTAAAGTTTTCTTTTTTTTAAGAGTTGATTGTTCAAAATTTTAAGTTTCCATTTTTCTTTTTTTTTTAAGTGGATTTTTCAATCATGAAAGACTCTAATACTTTTTATATAAAATATTCAACAATAATTTTGTCTAAAATATAAATAATTAGAGCGCTTATTATATTTTTGAATTAATTTAGCACATTCATCATATTGCTCTTTTATCATGTTTTTATCAACAATAAATTTGCTAATTTTCGGTGGCATACCGATTTCTTTACTTGACATGGAAATCAATAATTTTTTACGACAGGGGAAAATTCTTCTTTCTCTGGGGCCGCACATCTATTCTCAATTCAGTAATATATAACAGTAGAGGAACTTTACTATTACTGGCTGATTCAAAAAATATGCAATCACAAATTAGTAGCCATTGATAATGTGATTCAATTAAAATATATAAAAAATTACAATTCAAAATCAGATTTCTTGGTAAGACATCATTTGAAATCAATAATAAAAATAAATAATTTTCATTTCTTAAAGAGAAAAAATTGAAAAAGAATTTTTTTATTTTACACAATTCATTTACTTATTTACAACACAGTTATCTGTGATTTACTTATGAATTCTTTGATTAATCAGTTTTTTTTTCGATGCAAATTTGACAAAAATATTATAATATAAATACTAATATCGACAGCATATACAAAGGACCCATAACGCACAGTATCATACAGTATAGTATAATTTATTACTACTTGAAGGAATGGAAGTAAACCGAATTTTAAAACACATTGAATTTTTATTTTTTATAATTCCGAACTGTACTCACAAACAATGACATGCCATTTTTCGATATTTACTCGCAAAATTTAAGGAAAACCAAGCATCGCGACATGAGATTTTTTTCAATTAGTAATTTACCCTTATTCATTTTCATAGTGACTATACAATTTTTTCAGTTTGTCCGCAAAATCAAATGTCAGCCAATTTAATGCGTGCCTACAAAATAAATTCCGCAACCTTCATTGGTCACAAAATTCAGTTCATCATTTAAAGAAAAAATATTCTAAATGTTTGGGACTATATGTACATTACTTCACGTTTTCTGACTAATTCATAATAAACTAACTAATAAGCTAAAAAAATAACTGACTAATAAAGATTCAGAAGATTCATAAATTATTTCGCAAGATATCTACATTTTTGAAAAATTTGTAATTGGTCCAAATCTTTTTACTTTTTCAGGTGTGGCGCATACTTTTGGCTCCTGCACTATAGAAAACAAATGCAGCAGTATAAGTATGGAAACTACCGAAAATTTGAACCGTCCAGGAACCCGTGCAGAAAGTAAATATTGTGATACCTATTATCATTATTTATAAATATCTCAAATATTGAAACCTGGAATCTTCATTTACTATGCAAACATCTCAGTTGATTTAAATGTGCAACCAATGAAGAACGTATGTGTAGTATGTATTTAACTTTGTAGGAATATGTAAATACTCTACGAATATGTAAATACTGTACGAACATGTAAATTCTGTAGATATGTAAATATCAGGTATGTGATACATACATATGTAAGCATAGTAATTGCAATGATTAGTATGACATTTTTTCCAAATTCATACCAGACTTTGAAGGACGAAATTTTCAAGACTACAATATTTCCGAATTATTTCATAATTCTCCTGAAAAAATTTAAAATCCATAAATAAGAATTTTGTTTGCTCGAACAAAATTGAAAGATTTTCATTTTCCAAAATGCTGCGTAAATGCAATGTTAAAACAAAACTTGCATTGGGTGTGATCCAAAAATTTTTCATGCATTAATTGGTTGTTAGGGTAGAGACAGCAGTTTTTCCAAACAATTTCATGATTATTTCGGAATAATTAAAATTTATATCTCTGAATCGAATAAACAAAACCTGCCTTGAACCCTTTTTAATCTTTTTCATTTTACTCAGTTTTTGAGTATTTAGAAACTGTCTTTCTGTCCTTTTCCTAGACGAAGAGAAGGTAAATGCGTGGCCTAAGTGTCCTCTATTTGCTTTCTCCTATTTTCGTCGTCTCTACGTGATTATATATTGTAAAATCCGGAGATATGGGATGCAGCCAGAAAGCAGTTTATTAACGAAAAGTCTTAGATTTAAAATATTGTTTATTATATTTTTATTTCAATTATTCTAATTGTTTAAAAAGTAGTAAACTTTGTATCTGGGGCTTTTCGTTGTTTTCCTCGTAATACGAGAGATGTCGCTGATTTGCGTCTCAAAAGGTGGGTTCATTGCATCGCGATGTTTTGCCTTAAAAGAGGCAGAATGTTTATATTCCCTTCAGAGTTGTGACTGCATAATCTTCACTGATGATGCATAAGGATGCTGAAATAGTTGATATATGGAGATGGTAGTCCGACTCTGAATCGAATATAAACAAAACCTGCCTTGAACCCTTTTTAATCTTTTTCATTTTACTCAGTTTTTGAGTATTTAGAAACTGTCTTTCGGTCCTTTTCCTAGACGAAGAGAAGGTAAATGCGTGGCCTAAGTGTCCTCTATTTGCTTTCTCCTATTTTCGTCGTCTCTACGTGATTATATATTGTAAAATCCGGAGATATGGGATACAGCCAGAAAGCAGTTTATTAACGAAAAGTCTTAGATTTAAAATATTGTTTATTATATTTTTATTTCAATTATTCTAATTGTTTAAAAAGTAGTAAACTTTGTATCTGGGGCTTTTCGTTGTTTTCCTCGTAATACGAGAGATGTCGCTGATTTGCGTCTCAAAAGGTGGGTTCATTGCATCGCGATGTTTTGCCTTAAAAGAGGCAGAATGTTTATATTCCCTTCAGAGTTGTGACTGCATAATCTTCACTGATGATGCATAAGGATGCTGAAATAGTTGCTATATGGAGATGGTAGTCCGACTCTGAATCGAATATAAACAAAACCTGCCTTGAACCCTTTTTAAAGATACATTGTTTTTACTGCTACAAAGAATATTAAAAATTTTCTATTCGTCAAAATGCCGCGTAAATGCAATGTTAAAAAACAACTAGCACTGGATGTGCTAGAACGATTCTATGAGCACTTTCAAAGCCGCGATAGAAAAGATTGGCCTCCGTACACCTCGAACATTTACAAAGAAATAAGCAAAGCAACGGAAGGAAAATGGACGGCTCATAATTGGTACATTGCGGTGAAAGAGGACAGGCGGAACATTCTTTCGAAAGTGAAAGAAAAATTGGGAGTAAAATTAAACAGTGTTAGCCATGTGGATTACAGCGATAGCGAAGAAGAAAATGTAGATTCTGATGTAGAGAGTAATTATTCATTCGAAGGAAAGGCTGATACAAGCAAATTGGACGAGATGAATTTAATATTAGGCAAAGAAGAATGGAACGAAATTAAACCAATTACAGTCGAAGGTCAGCGAACCAAAAATAAATTAAAGCCTAATGTTTGGGCTTCAGTTATTTCCACAGCGTTTTGGAAACAGCACCGGCTGCCGTGTAGTTACGTGTACAAACGAGTCGAGGTATATATGTCTGGGAGTCGTCAATATTTTCTCAAGATTGAGGGACATTGTGTTGGAAAAAATTGCCGAAACCCTTTCATTGGTTATGCCGACAATGACCCCAACGATGGAGAACTCACGATGCGAATTTTCACTCGTAATACATCTTGCGTAGATCATGAACAAGTATCGCGGCCCCTCAAAGGAAAGTATAGAAAAGAACTAGGAAAACTTGCAGCTTCCGAAGGCTGCTCCAACCTGAGGAAGAGGATGGCTGGGGAAAATATGAGACCAGGCGACACTATACCACCTTTCATACCACCATTGCGTGTTCTTGGCTGCACCAAAAAGGAATATATTGACGAAGAACTTGGCATCACAAAAAAATCAAGAGACGCCAGAGACCTAATGAGGAACATTGAGAGTATCAGCCTCAAACCACCTTTTCTTGGATGTATTTTCGACACTGGATCGATGCCTTTCAGAGTTATCTACGGCACTCCAATGCAGTTCCATGCGTACAAAAAATACATCAGGACAGCCAAGAATTCTTCTGAGATATGCATCGATGCCACAGGAAGTGTAGTCGAGAAGATAAAGAGGGATGGAATGTTATCGGCTCACATTTTTTTATACTCCATAGTTGTGAATTTTGAAAAAACTTCTTTATCTGTTTTTCAAATGTTGTCGGAAAGTCAGACGATGGAAACGATACAATATTGGCTACATGTGTGGAAAAGGCAAAAAATTCCATCTCCAAAAACAATAGTTTCCGATTACTCTCGGGCCTTGTTGACAGCTTGTTGTCGAACTTTTAATGATATAACTTTGAAAAATTACATTGAAAATTGCTTTGAGCGAGCCACGTCGCAGCAAAACACAGAACACCTTGAGCCAAAGGAGCACCTTCGAGTTGATGTTAGCCACTTGATAAAATTGGTGTGCAGGTGGAGGTGCTTTCAAAGTGTCCAACAAAGAGCTGTACGGAATTTTTTTGTCAGGTGCGTAGCACTCATGGTCGACTGTCAATCACCTGAACAATTTGAATCCATTTTTCTTCATACGTGCATTATGGCACTGCAACCTTTCAGAGATTCAACACTCAAATTGAATGACGAGATGATCACGGTAAATGAGGTAAGGAAGCAGTTGGAAATGTTGATAAAAACAAGGCCTTTTCTACAAAAAAACGACGAAGGCTTTTTAACCGCAAATCTGTTTCAAATTGAAAAAAATCTTGAAAATGACAAAGAAGAAATCAAAGTTGCTGATGATGACGAGGGTACTGATGTCCAAAACAATTCAGGAAAAATTGGGATATTTATTACTGAAATTGTATTGAAAGCCGCGCAAGAACCAGTAGAAGACGGAGAAGATCTCAACGCTTTTTATTTGCCGAATTTCATCCATAATCATCTGCTGAAGTTAGCAAAAGAATTTCCACGGTGGACAGCGGCAATACTGCCATTTCACGCAAATCACGCAACATCTGCACATGTGGAACAAACTTTTGGCGATTTAAAAAATCGAGTACTGGCTCAGTTTGGTAAAGTAATCAACGCAGAAAGATTCCTGAAGATTCATTTGAAAGATTTATTGGAAGGCGCCAACATTTTATCATCACATTTGTTGAACTTTGCAATGAAACATGAGGACTTTCCAATCCCTCAGCCAAAAAAACAAATTTGTGCATCAGACAAAAATCTTTCAGATCAAAAACTTTTTGAGCACACAAGTTCTACCCAACATGACTCCAATGAAAATGATGATAAAACTCTAAGAGATAACGATAGCCTTAAAAATGACATGATAGCACAACACAATTCTTGGAAAAACAAGGTTTCAAGTAATCAAGTTATAAACGAGCAGAACGACGATTTCGACAAATACGACATTTCCAAAGAACAGGATAGCTGCGAAGTTTTCAACCACAACATTTTCGAAGAGCATAACTACAGTCACAACAGTTTCGACATTTCCGTAGGAGACAATCAAATCAACACCATTTCCAGTCAACAGGCTTCAAGTGATCATATAAGCAGTTCTGATCGCAAATTTTCCAGAACATTCAATTCTAGCGAGAATCCCAACAAACAGAATTTGAACGAGTACTCATTGAGTAACGACGAACGATATAGCAACGGTAACTTCTCAAATCAGGAAAAAACATACGAAAATAGTATATTACTTTATGAGGCGGAGAAGCATGACTTTTCTTGACGCGCCCGATATTACGCGCCGAACGAAGTGAGGCGCGTAATAGAGGGCAAGTCAAGAAAAGTCGCTTCTTTGCCGAATAAAGTATACTATTTTTTCTTCAAACGTAGCAATTTTCAACCATACATAGTACAATTCATACGCTATTTTTACTCGAAATTAACTGTGACAACTATCAAAGTCGTCTAGATGTTAGAAATTAAAATAATTAAGTCGTCGCGTCGGTGGGATTTGCGTCTCCCTGGTTACAGTTGTTTGACAGTTGTTTGCAATTATTAAAGACAGCTTATTGTTGTTGCAACCGCAAATTTAGTGCGAAAATGGAAAACCCAAACGAAATTGAGTCCGCGGCTAATGATGCAGTAGCACGTTTGGGGCCCTCCAAGTCCGGAATAAAGTATCGGTTAGCGTACAAGCACTTCCAAGAGTGGTGCGATACAAGAGGAGTACGGCAAGTTACCGAAGACGTTTTACTGGCATATTTTAATATAATGGAAAATGAAAATAAATGGAAATCTTCTACATGTGGTCACGATACTCTATGATAAAATCCGAGTTAGTTATTAGAAAAAATGTGGATATAAGCAAATTTTTAAAGTTACGTGCCTTTCTGAAAAAGACAAGCGAAGGATATACTGCAAAGAAGTCTAAAGTTTTCACTAAAGACGAGTTTGATAAATTTTTGTTTGAAGCGCCAGATAAGTTGTATTTAGGATTAAAGGTAAAAAAAATTATATTGCAAAGCATGTAGTATACTCTACTAAATTATAAAAATATTTCAGATTGTTTTGTTAATTGGGGTTACCGGCGCCTGTCGATGCGACGAAATGGTAAAAATGAAGACTGTGGACATTGAGGATAAAGAAAATGTAATAATTATCAAAATCCCAGACAGTAAAACACGACAAATTAGATCTTTTACGATAATTGGTCAAAACTACATTAAACTGTATAAAAAGTATGCATCACTGCGGCCTGAAAATTTCACAGAAAACCGATTTTTTATCAAGTACCAAAATGGAAAGTGTTACCGAAGCGTCATGGGAATACATTCGATCAGCGCAGTAGCCCAAAAAGTAGCTAGTTATTTAAATTTAAACGATGCAAGCGCATACACGGGTCACTCTTTACGACGAACTTCAGCAACACTTTTAATTGATGGAGGCGGAAATCTAGAATGCCTCAAACGACATGGGGGCTGGAAATCAAGCACGGTTGCCGAAGGATATATAGAGGATTCAATAAGAAATAAGAACGATAATGCTCAAAAAATTTTAAACCCTCATGATTCGCCAACATCGGGAATGATTGCTGAAAGTTGTGCTCGACCATCAGTATCATCAACAATTACCAATGCGTATCAAGAGTCGGGAACATTTTTGCACGGTTTCAATTTTGAGAATGCCTCATTAACTAATTGTACTTTTAATATTACCATAAATAAAAATGATGTTTAATTGTTGTTAATGACATTTGTATTGTTGCTTTGTGACATGTTTCATATTGTTGCCATGACAACATTTTTCCCTCCGCCGTAAAGAAATGGGAAAAAAAAACTGCTGCCGGCGGAGACATCAAACTTTGACAGGATCAAGTTAGATAAGTAATGTCATCATTATTTGACGTTTGAAGAAAAAATGATTTATGTCTTCAGTCGCCATTGAAAAAAAATCTTGATGATTCTGATTATTATTCTGTTGAAAACTGATCGTTTTTTGATTCTTGCGTGCGATAGATATAAGTGTTTCGAGTTTTCCATCTGAAATTAAATTGATTGTTTTGCAAATAAAGCGTTCTTTTACAATTGAGTGTATGTGTGTTTTTTTATAAATATTTGTAGGTATCACTTTACCCCTTTTGTGAAAAAGTTCACACAACGAGAGCAAAACCTCATGAGAGGGGAAGAGATGTTTCCTGTCTGAGCCCAGTATTTTTGAGGGCGTCTTGTTTTTTTAAGACAATCAAAAACGAATTTCATAAAAATATTCCAAGATAAGAAAACCAAGAGAGAAGGAAGAGAAGGAAGTTGAACTGACAATTAAAGAAAGAAAACTACAGTACCTCGGACATGTGATGCGGGGCGAGAAGTATGGCATCCTGCGACTCATAATGCAGGGAAAGATAGATGGCAGAAGAAGCATCGGCAGAAGACGAATTTCATGGCTGAAGAACCTGAGAGAATGGTTTGGATGCAGCTCAAAACAACTATTTAGAGCTACTGCCTCAAAAATTAAAATAGCTATGATGATTGCCAACCTCCGTAGCGGAGATGGCACCTGAAGAAGAAGAAGAAAACCAACCAAAAAATAAACTTAGGTTTCAACAAGAATACACATAAAACAGCTAAGTTTTTTAATATCTACGTTTTCGGCTTTTATGTCATATTTTCCAAACCCACCGTGGTAAAACCGGGTCTAAACGTTGGACTCGCATCGGACCATTTTAAATCGATGATTGTTAAAAAAGAAAAGGGAAAAACAAAGGGAAAAGTACCACAACATCATTTTGGGAATTTTTTTATTGATGGCATCATTTGACATTCATTCGTTGGAGAAGTTTAGGGGGAAAGCGTTGGAACTCAGATCTTGCAGATTTTCGCAATATCGTATTGTTCATAAATTTACCTCCCGTATTTTTTAAAATTTTAAGAAATCGGTAAAATTTCTGAAACTGGCAAGATTTTCCAAATATTCGAGATTTTTCAGCCTTGTACCTTCATGAATTTTTCACGATTTTTGATATTCGGAATTTGATCAATTTTTAAAAATTTGTACAACTTCACGAGATTTCCTGAACTTAAAGAGGTTTCCCAAACTGCCCGAAATTACCCAAATTTGCTAAATCTTTCGCACTCTATAACATTTCTCGGTCTTACATTTCTCATTACTTTCAGAGAGTTTGCTTAAATTAGCATTTGAGGAGATAGCTTCATACTGGTAAGTGGCTTGAGACGCTGACGAATGGTAACGCATAAATGTGGCGGGCTCAGAAGTTAACCCATTCATGCCCAGAATTCCCTAGTGATTTTTTTTGTGTAATATTTTACTCACGGAACTTCTATGGTACCTTAAATGTAAAAATGGTAGTTAAAACCTTATCAGCATCTAACTGCCAAAATGGCAGCCTGGCAACTCTAGTTGCCACTGGGATTAAGCGGTGTAAATATAAAAATAAACGAAAAAATTAGTATCTATTTATTAAATTCAGTTAATAACATCTAACAACAAGAATTCTATGTGTGAAACACTTTAAAACAGTTGTCAGGGTGTAATGCAATGTCACATTTAATACAAAGATAGGATGTCCGATTACCACAGACCTTACAACGGCGATACTTGGACGCACCTTTCAGAATAATATGATCAGTGTGGTCTTTTCGGAGTTCTTGAAGTACAGGTGAAAAATTCAAAGACGTTCTGACACCAGGTATTTTTGGAAGGGTTCCAAATGATTTCAAAAGATAAACTGTGCATTGGCGCCTAAAGTTCAACAATGGTATATCATAACCAAGTCGACGATATAAGAGCCAACCTTGTACACATGCGGCATCTACAGCCCATGAAAAAAAAGGCCACCACCATTTTTTTGATCTAATTCGGCAACGGTAAGAAGCCACGAATTGATCCATTATATCAACGCCTCCCATGTTGCTGTTGTACTGTTCAACGGGACCTGGAATATCGATTGTAATCTTTTTTTTTTCTACACGAGAATATCTGCTTGCTTTTTTCATAGGATATACTTTGTCACAATTGGTAAGCATTGTGACAACGTTATTATCATTCCAGCGAACGAGCAAAATATCTCCAGACGATGAAGTAGCCACGTCACCTCTTTCTTTTTTTTTTCCACGCACTTTTTTCTGGGAGTTTCATTGAGGCATTACAGCGATTTTCACGCAATCTTCCTGTGCCTCCAATTTCTCTGGAACTTACTTCTTGCAACAATGCAACCGACGTAAAAAGATTGTCAAAATAAAGTCTGTGTCATTTTTTAAATTGCATGTGATCAATTAGACCTATAACAACATCACCACCTTGTCCTAGACCAGTTTGAGGAAGGCGAGTGGAAGAGCCACAATACGGTTCAACATGATGTATGTAACCCGAAGGATCGGCAGCTACCCACAGTTTGTACCCAAATCTAATGGGTTTACCCCTTATAAATTGCTTACTTCCATGTCTCCCGTAATACGGAATCATACTCTCATCGACGCTAACAGAGGGACCAGGAGTAATTTGCTTGAATGCAGAATTTAGCATATCTAACAAAGCGCGAATTTTGTACATTCGATCAGTACCGTCATTGGACTGATTATCGGCGAGATGAATGAAACTCATGAGTTCGTCAAAACGATTTCGTCTCATTGCATTTGAGACTATTGGTGTATGAACGTCTTCATCTACAGTCCAGTAAAGCCGTCTGCAAGGCAGTGGATGATATCCCGATAAGAGCATAACCCCAACAAACGTTAAAATTTCTGCCGAAGTGGCGTTCAGGTTATGAACTAATTTTTGCCCGGCATAAGAGTTTGTTTCGCGAACAATGTGCTCTATTATATCTTGTGTAAAGTAACACCTAAATACGTCAATCGGGCTTTTAACTGTTTCTTTCAAAAGATCCTCTACATTTGGCCGGTATTCGTTGTCGGGTTCAGGAACCTTCGAAGAAAATTCAAAAATATTTGATTTCCATGTAGTTGGATTTAGACGTGGTCGTTTGGCAGATTTCGGGCATTTGGAGGTACATGGTTGAGAAATATTATTCTGTCGAGAGGTACTTGGTTGGGAAACGTTGTTAGTATCATCTGCAGCTTTAATTTCATGACTGTACTTCTTACTTGAGAGCGCAGGATACGAGCTGGAAGATGATTGGTATCGCCGGCCACTTCTTCATCCGAGAAATCAGGAGGTTCTTCGGGAGGAAAAATCAATATATATTCAGGCATTTCATTTTCTTCTTCGAGAGTCTCCAGAAGTTTGTGAAAAAGTAACCCCTTGCCATATCTTCCTCGTACATACCTGAAAATAACAAACGATAATCCATATTCCCAGTGGCAACTTAAGTTGCCATGTACTTTTATATATGTATATTGAAAAAAGTAAATCCCCCACGAATAACAATTATAGTTAAAAATTGCGACAAAAGCTTGCTATTGAAGAGAATAAATCTTTGGTTTGAAAAAATATATATACATATTTGTATACTTACATTGAACTGTCGGCTGCCATGAGAATAACTAAACACGTATAATATCACTAAGAAAACTATCGATACAAACTGGTTGAATGATACATACAAACTGTGGCTTTACTGAATTTGTTAGCCGATAACCCCCTCCACCTAACTTAAGTGCACTTTGCGAATTACACAGTGGGCGAGGGGCGGGGAAGACATTCATAGGCGTGGCAACTGTAGTTGCCACCGGGCATGAATGGGTTAATTAAAAGGTGCCAAGAGATAGAGCCATCATTGTAGCCATCAAACTAAATAATGTTGATTATGCAAAAAACCCAATATATAACTCTTTTACCGCTATCAGACCCATTTAGAAAATTAAAAGAAGATTCACAGTTCACCAATAATGGGTTTTTAAAGCTAAGATCATTTTCTGATAGCTTTATTAGCTTATATACTAAATCCTCGAACCAGTGTCGGGTCCATTTTTACCAGGACAGTGCCTGACTGCCAAAATCAACTGGATTTTTAGTTATAAATCCGATGAAATTTCTATATCTGAACATGAACAAAACTTTACTTGAATATCTCACCGATTATTAAGTTGTAAAACTAACCTCATCTTTGATAAAGAAAAAAAATTTACTTGATTCAAAAAACTTACCTGAGTTTTCGTTCAAACATCTACTTAGCTTTCAATTCCTAATACCTTACGAGATATTCTGTAATAGGTAATACAGTTGTAACACCCTATTACATATATTACATCGGAATTTAAATATGATATATGTGAAATTTAAAAGTGTTCGATATGAAATTTGAAGACAAATTGTAGCAGTTACGCTATTAACTAAATAAATCCCAATAAAATTTCATCAAATACCCCTAAATAAATTCCGTGTGCGACGCCGTCGATCGACTTAAGAACGATATCTCTCTGCTCACGCGCGAAAACCTGGGCGGTCGATTTTGTCGATCCGGCCATCGGGACTTCAGTTTTGGTCAAGACTCAGGGCGAACACGCTGTGTTTTTTTTCTTAAGTGGCGGATTTGGACGAGATTTGGAATAAAAATGGAGCAGATATATCACTAAAATCAAGGAACATTAAGACCATTTTTTTTTTGGAATAGCGATAATATCAAAACTCAATTTATCTTTGGTTTTTTTTTACATAAAAGAAGTTAAGGCCAGCGTGTTTCGTCTGTCCAAGTAAGTAAACTGTTGATATATTTCTCATTATTTTTCGTGGTAATGCATCATTGTAGTTAAGTTCATATATAATCCATATTATAATAATGATATTCATTTCCATTTACAAAGGAACAATCAATCAAGGCCACAGGGTTTTAGTGTTAAATTTAAATTCCAAATTGTAGATCATATTATCCTTTAAATATTTGAAAAGAACATTAAAGGTCAAGTTTTTCTAGTGTCCAAACCTAAATTCTAATATCTTTTATACCTTATCGTGACGTTTTTACTTAAGTTTTTTATCTGTGATTTATAAAAAGTTTTAACGAGTATCTATACAGTCTATCTGTCACGCCCATCTAATGCGCACGTCCCTGTCATGTCTGAATTGAAGTAAACTTCAGAAATTTTGACATGACATATGGATACCTAACCTACCTAATATTTGATGTTTTTGTTTGGGCCTGTTCAATATGTACTGCTACTGTTATTGTAATACATAAATAACTAAATTTAATAAACTTTATTGTAGATTCCGCCACTTAGACACTTAGTGACTTAGTCACTTAGTTACGTCGTAACTTAGTCACTTTGCATTCCTTTGCATAATTTATGTCACTTGAAGTATGTACCAGTAACTGTTAGCAACTTTGCCATGGTTTACCCATAGAGCTCGCTGTTTCGTTGGAGAAAACCAGTACCTGACTTCACAACATTTAGGATTTTTCAGTAGGACTTGCCCACCACAGCATCCAACCAGTTTATCGTGCCAAAAGGACTCTCCTATGGACTTCATCTTGAATTCTTAAATAGGAACTGTGGTGAAAGATAAGTTTGTTTACTTTTATTATTTATATATTTTGGGTACTCTATAGTTGCTTGCACTGTAAACTGTTTGTATGCATACAATCGAGTGGAACTAGGTACATATTTTCGTGACAGATAGGGTTTTCAGGTCTTTGTTTTGTTCCATATTATAAATAGTAGTTTTTTCTAATTAAGTAAGTCTTGTTTAATAATAATCATAAATAATTGTAGCTTAAAATTTGATAGGGAATCGGGGGTAAAATTTTGTCGAGCTTTTAAAATAGGGAATATGTCTAGTGGGTTTTTACATTGTATATTAAGAGTCTGACCAGCTCATTTATATAAGTCAATTGTATAATAATTAGTATTTTTGCTAGATGAGATACTTAATTTTTGGTAACCGTAGCGTTCTTGTCGTGTACGTATCTCATTAGACGAGTTCAATTTAGGAAATATTACTAACTTTTAGTTGTAAGAACTTTGTGCTATTCACACGGACTTTTGCTTTTGGATTTTCTACTAATACATTTACTTAGCGCAGTGTGTAGTGGTTAATTGTAAGTTAGTGGCTGTTTGGTCCTGTTTGACCGTTTCACCACCCACTACCACTGTTATTGTGTTTTGATTTATATATTACATTGTCAATATATGTATAATAGAGTTATTGTTAATATATTTGTTATTAGAAAGGTTGATGTTTTATTTCAGTCTGTATTACCAGTATATAATATAGCAAGACACGGTTAGTATTTAGTATTTTGTATTTCAGGTGGTTGTAACCAGTGTCATAGAGTTCCTGTTGTTCGTTACTTCAAAAATCTCGAACCTGTCCAACTTCTTGGTTCTGAGAGCTGAGTTGTTCGTTCGAGTTGGCGCCCTTTGTTCTTCTTCTTTCTTTGTTGTATCTCGATATTATTTTATCTCTAGCATTCTGATCTATTTTTCTTCCATTTTTGTGTTTGCAGGTCTCATTTTCTTTCTAGTTACTATCATTTCATTATCAATTTTTTTTTCTCATATCTCCAAAGCCAATATTCGGTGTATAGAAGCTAGCCCAAATACCCACTTGAGATTTAGTGTCTCTCTGCCCATTTAATTTGTCCTTCTGAGCTAAGCCCCTCTTCTTGTCGTCTTAAATCTCTTATCATTTTCTTTTACCCATCTTTATTCAGTTCTTCTTCTCTTCAAAAATCTCTATACCCAGAGTAAAGAGGTTTCAATTGGCTAGACCCAACGTGTGGCTTCTTTTACATTTTTGGCTTTGAAAATATCTCATTTTACTTTTGGTTTTATCTTGGTGGTTTCAGTGATTGTGTTTTTAGATTTTGATTCGAATGTTCACTTTGGTACTTCAAATTTTTTTTGGACGTGTCTTATATCTATATCTTGAATAAACTTGTTTTGCTATAGTATACTGTGTTGACTGAATAAATTTATTTGTTTTGATTGGTTAAATATTTATTTTGGATTAATAATAAATTAAATTTAAATTAAAAATTTAAATATCTTGAATTTAAAGATTTCACATATTTTTACAAGTCCGGAGTAGCATTAAAAGTGAATCACTACCTTGAATTAAAAGTTTTTTTCGATTTTAGGTTTATCGGAAGTTGTAGCAGTACATTTCAACGGATTTCACGACTGGACCAAACAAATAAACATTACTGGTATAGGTATCCACTCACAACATTAACTTGAGGACAGAGAGTAAGTTACACTTTACCTACTTACATTTTATCTCATTCTCGTGTTTACTTCCCAGTTGTTTATAATGGCATCGTTTAAGGTGGAATATCTGTTAACTCCTGAATTAGACTATGAATTGGGGATTCGTCAGTTGACTGATCCATCTTTAACTTCGGATGATGCTAAGATGGTCGTGTTGAGAGGTGCGTTGAAACAAGCTTCAGCAAATAGGAGTTATGCTGTTCTGTCAGCTTCTCATCTTAATTTTGTTGATGAGGTCCGTGAAATAGAAGTCACTATTGCAGATCTAAAGGCTCAAATTAGTTCTTTTGTTGGCTCCGATAGTGATGTCGTATATGGTCGCTTGACTTCCCGTTTAGGTCATGTTTCAGGTAGGGTTCATTTGTTAGAGTCAGTAAATGAGGAAGAGGATGCCATCAAGAAGTCTCTGAACTTCAAGATACTTAATCTGGAAGGCGAACTTGAGTATAAAGTAGTTCCACAGGCTCACTCCACTCCTCATAACCCAAGTGTTTCAGTAAATTCCTTCCCTTTCTTTAAGTCGGCTCCTATTTATAAATGGGGCGTACATTTTTCTGGTGGCTCTAATGAAAATGTTGTTGGTTTCTTGGAGAAAGTAGAGTGTCTGCGTCTAGCACGTGGGAATAGCGAAGAGGAGTGCTTTTCGTCAGCAGGTGACTTGTTTAAGGATTCAGCTCTTACTTGGTACCTCAATAACCGAGGTAGTTTTACTTCATGGCAACAGTTAGTTGCCAAACTGAAATCAGATTTTCTTCCTTATAACTATGACGACAACTTACTGGACGAAATTAAATCTCGTAAACAGGCTCCCCAGGAGAAAGTCACCATCTTTATCAATGAAGTTGTTAGTTTGTGTAACCGTCTGGAAGTTCCTCTTTCTGAGTCCCATATAGTAAGAATTATTAGGAAAAATTTGTTGCCGTCTTATCATCCGAGTCTGGCACTCACTGACATTCTCTCGATTGCTGATCTTACAGAAAAATGTAAGAGGTTAGAAGAAGTTTTGTCATGGTCTTCTGAACCTATATCTAGTGTCCCAAGTCGGTCAAATTTCAGAAATCAGGAATCAACCTTTTCTGATAGGCAAAATTATTCTCGGTCTGGTAATATCTCTACTTTTAATTCGAAGATTACCTGTTGGAATTGTCTTCGGTCCAAACATCGGTATTTTGAATGTTCTGAACCTAGACGTCTGTTTTGTTATGGGTGTGGATGTCAAGGTGTACGTAAGAGTGAATGTGAATTCTGTTCGGGAAATGACAGAAGGGGTGACTCCCACTCCTCATCAAAATACAGGGAACACTCTAGAAAATCCTCAAGACCTAGAAATCAGTTTCTCGAGTCAGGAGGTCCATGCCCAAACCACTCAAATATCCCAACCCCCACCGAAAGACAAAAGACCACAGAACGGCAGATACCAACCGAAAAGAGGACGTTAGTCGATCATGTCCTTTGTGATTCTTCTGTAGTTTCTCCAAGTAGTACCTTATCTTCTTTTATTGATGTTGACATTAATTCATTATTAGTTCGAAAAAACAAGGATAATCGTCCATACCTTGAAATATCTATCTTAGGACATTCTTGTTTAGCTTTACTGGACACAGGGTCCAATATCTCTATTTTAGGTTCTCTAGGTCTGGAATTTCTCCAGAATTCTAATGTTAAGATAGGAATGGATGAGAGTTTGCAAGTGACTACAGCTGATGGTCAAGTCCAACCAATTTTAGGTCAGTTTACCACTGAGATTTCTGTTAGTTCATGTAAAAGGATGATTACATTTTTTGTTATACCTTCTGTTAAGAATTCAGTTATCCTAGGGATGGATTTTCTGAAAACTTTTAATAGTGAATTAAATTTTTCTGAATTTTCTTTATCTGTCTCTTCTTTTAATATCTCTTGTGTTGATGCAGTTAAAGATATGAGTAGACTCAATGCTCAGGAGTTAGAGCAGTTGAATAATGTCATCAAATCCTTCTCTTCTATCTCTTCGAAGAATCAGTTAGGCAGAACTCATCTCATTGAACATCATATTGATGTGGGTTCGTCTAAGCCCTTCAGACAATACCAGTATCCATTGCCTCAAGCCTGGCATGAAAGCTTAGTTAAGGAGGTGGATGAAATGCTTAAGCTTGGTATTATCGAGCAGAGCTCGTCGAGCTTTTGTAGCCCCTTGTGGTTGACAAAGAAGAAGGATGGAACTTTTCGTGTCTGTTTCGACGGACGTAAACTTAACAGCATAACGATGAATAGGGATGCTTATCCTATACCTCGTATAGACATCATCCTGACTAAGCTGCAAAATGCTAAATACATTTCATCCATCGACCTAAAGAAGGCATTCCTACAGATTCCATTAAGCGAAGAGAGTAAGAAGCTTACTGCCTTTGCAGTAAGTGGCAAAGGATTGTACCAGTTTACTACAATGCCTTTTGGTCTGGTGTCTGCTCCCCAGACTATGTGTAGATTAATGGATTTGGTAATAGGTCCTGCTTTAGATCCCTATTGTCAATATTATCTTGATGATATTCTAGTCATTACTCCTGATTTCAACACTCATATCTCTGTATTGCAACAGTTGTTTCAGCGTCTAAAAGATGCAAATTTGACTATTAACTTAGATAAAAGCAGCTTTTGTCGTGATTCTATTAAGTTTTTAGGATATGTTGTAGATTCACATGGCTTACATACTGACCCTGACAAAGTGTCAGCTATTCGTGATTTTCCTGTGCCTAAAAATACCACCCAGGTTCGTCGATTGTTAGGAATGGTGGGTTACTATAAAAAGTTTGTTAAGTCTTATTCTACCTTGTTGTCCCCTATTACTGACTTACTTCAAAATAGGAAAAAGGGACAAAATATTGTGTGGACTCCTGAAGCTAATGAAGCTTTCATTAAAATCAAGGAGGCTCTCACCAACTCCCCAGTTATGGTAGCCCCAGATTTCACTAAGCCTTTCTATTTAATGACTGATTGTTCAAACACAGCATCTGGTGGTGTACTCTATCAAATTGTTGATGGAGAAGAACACCCTATAGCCTACACCAGCAGGAAATTAAATAAAGCCCAGAAAAATTATACGACAACTGAAAAAGAGTTGTTAGCCATAATTACGGGTATTGAGCATTTCAGATATTTTCTTGAAGGTCGTTCGTTTACGGTCATAACTGACCATAGTAGTTTGGTGTGGCTACAGAGTATGAAGAACCCATCTCCTCGTTTGGCTAGGTGGATTTTAAAATTGGCACAATATGATTATAAAATTGTTCATCGTAAAGCTGCAGGTGTAGTAGTCGCTGATGCACTATCTAGAACTTTTGATATTAATTTGTTAGATTTATCTACTTTACAACCAGATGATTGGTATCGAAAAATGTTGTATGATGTTCAGAATGTTCCAGGTAAATTTCCTGATTTTAAAGTTGAGCACGGTGTTTTATATAAACATGTTTTAAGTTCTATGGATGCCCTCACGGGAATGTCTGAGTGGAAGATAGTAGTTCCAACCCCAAACAGAGCAGAGGTTTTGGCCACTTTTCATGACCATCCTACTGCAGCGCATTTTGGCTTCTACAAAACTTTCTGTCGTATATCTGAACTGTATTACTGGCCCAAGATGCGTCAGACTATTCGTAGTTATCTCGCTCGATGCAAAATTTGTGCTACGTGTAAGTCGACAAATCTTCCCCAACCAGGTTTAATGGGTAATTATCGACGGATTGATTTTCCATTCCAACTTATATCTTTGGATCTTATTGGTCCTTATCCTAGGTCGTATAAAGGTGCTCAATATGCCTTAGTAGTTGTTGATTACTTTACAAAATTTCCTTTGGTTCATACGATGTCTAAAGCAACTACTTCAGCAATTATCAAGTATCTGGAGAATGAAGTTTTCTTAATCTATGGTGTTCCACAGATCGTGTCATGCGACAATGGGCCCCAGTTCACAGCCAAGGCTTTTCGTGATCTCATGTCTAAATACAACGTACAAAAGATCTGGTACAATGCTAACTATCATCCTCAAATTAATCATACTGAAAGAGTAAACAAATCAATCGTGACTGCTTTAAGATCGTATTCTTTTCCTGATCAGAGAGCTTGGGATACTCATATCCACTCTATAGTACAAGCTATCAGGACTTCTTCTCACGAAATAACCAAATGTCCTCCATCGTACTTAATGTTTGGTCGTCATGTTCCTCTTTCTGGTGATTACTTTGGTAAGATTTCCGATAATGCCACTAATTTTCCTGCAATATCAGATAAGCTACACCGTTTAGAAGATCTTCAGCATCTTCCTGATATCTATGTGGATGTTCGCAAACGTTTAAAGGCATCTTATGATAGAAATAAGTGCCGTTATGATCTGAGAAAGCGAGCCTTATCGTTCAGAGTTGGAGATTCCGTTTTGAAGAAAAATTTTGTCAAATCAGATAAAGTGAATTTCCAATCTGCCAAGCTGTGTCAAAAATACATACCTTGCACTGTTATTAAGGTTATCTCTCCTTTGATCTATGAGTTGAAGGAAACCTCCACTGGCAGGAAACTAGGCAGGTTTCATGTCAAAGATTTACTTGAGGATAAGACTGTAGGTCCACATAACTTGTCTGATAATTCTGATGGTTCATCTTCAGATGAAGATTAAATTGTGAGGGCCAGTTTGTTATTTATAATCTGTTTATCTATTTTGTTTACCTGGTTAATTTCTGTTTGTTGTGCTTTTTTTTTCTTATTTTATCTTATCTTAATGTTGGTTAATATCTTAGTTTATGAACTTGTTCATTTTCTTGTTGGCGATATATTTTTTTTAGAAAGCATATCATAGGAGTACAGGATGGAAAATGGGAATTTTCCCCATCTTGAATTCTGGGTTAAATGAGTATTTATAGGGATACTTAGAAAATACTGTTAAAACATTTTCTTTGAGTTATGGCTTTGCATGGTTCAAGCGCGCGGACCATGCCCATAAAGCTTATGTATTCACTTAACTGTGTCAGGGTTTAGCGTGGGTTCAGGACTGATCACCCTGGGCTTGTGCATTTCACTTGGCTCAGAAATCTATTAATATCTATAAGTTGTTCCTAGAGTGTCTCTTAGGTTGAAATTAGAATGTGTCATATATAATTGGATCGTTCTGATATTCAGCTGTAAGTAAGTCTGTTTAACTTGGTTGTCATCTCCTATGCTGTTATCTTTTAGATGATTGGAGTTTTAACATATCTTATTACTTTAAGTTTGGTTACCTGTCTCTACCACTTGCTTGGATTAGTGGATGTGAGTATGCGAGTTACCTTATTTGTCTCCCTACTGAGCATTATGTTAGTAGATGTTCTTCTACCTTAAATATGAAAAGGTAGATATGAGTTTATCTTTACCTTTACCTGAAGTGAGTTTATCTTTACCTTTAGTTTGAGTTTATCTAGTACCTTTACCTTGATGCATTTATCTTTATCTTGAGTTTACCTCGTACCTTTACCTTGACGAGTTTATCTCTTATCTATATCTTGATTGAATGTATATCTTATCTTTATCTTGATTATTATAAAGTCCTAAGAATCTGTCCTTCTCTGTGCTTGTCGTGAGTAAAGAATTGGACCACGTCAATAGTACAGTTTAGGTATTACAGTTAGGATTTTTATTACCTTTTACCTGTTGTGCATACCCTCTACCACGAGTAGATGCGGGCTTGCCAGTATCTTTACCTTTTAGCATACCCTATACCATGAGTATAGTGGGCTTGCTAGTATCTTTACCTATATTGTGTCTTCCTATCACTGCCCAAGAGAGTAGAGGTTAAGGATTATCTTTTACCTTGCTTTTTAGTTGTTGTTGATATCCGGAACCATATCATATAGGTTTAGCTTTGTAGCAATGTAGTTTCAACTAGTCCTGATGAATTAGTCCCTCATTGAACTCTCGGGTGATTAATAGAATTTGTTCGCTCTAGTGTCAATGTTGGGTAAAGTTAATAGGATTTGTTTTAGTTTGATTGTTGTGAATGGTTCTGGTAATATTGTGTTAGGGGTTGTTAATAAACGCCTGTAATTTAGTTTTAATGATGGTTTATTAACACATGAGAATGTAGATAGTAAGTAGTGTTAAGAGTTAACTTACTCTATAAGGTTGTATAATTATATTTAGAATGTAAGCGATTAACGCGTAATTGTTTGTTTTTTTTCTTCAATCTTTGGTTTTACTAAATTAAAATTATCGCGTTGAATAACTTATGTCGGTCAGTTACCTATGTCGGTTAGTTACATATCCCTTCTATGTTTTATACTTTCTGCAAATATGATTAAATATATCTCGCGTGGCCTTTATACTGTCTGTATGACTTCGTTCCTGATTTTTGTTCCGCCTCCTCAGCAAATAGTATGGCTGTTGAGCCTACCATAATTATGGTTTTATACCACCACGTTTCTCCTTTACTGTGTCCATCCTCGGGTTCGCCCTAGCGTTAGTTCGCTCAGGAAAACTTAAAAAAAAAAAGGAATCCTTTGGGAGTTTTCCTTTTTTTTTGCTGGAGATGAGGGAGAATGTAGCAGTTACGCTATTAACTAAATAAATCCCAATAAAATTTCATCAAATACCCCTAAATAAATTCCGTGTGCGACGCCGTCGATCGACTTAAGAACGATATCTCTCTGCTCACGCGCGAAAACCTGGGCGGTCGATTTTGTCGATCCGGCCATCGGGACTTCAGTTTTGGTCAAGACTCAGGGCGAACACGCTGTGTTTTTTTTCTTAAGTGGCGGATTTGGACGAGATTTGGAATAAAAATGGAGCAGATATATCACTAAAATCAAGGAACATTAAGACCATTTTTTTTTTGGAATAGCGATAATATCAAAACTCAATTTATCTTTGGTTTTTTTTACATAAAAGAAGTTAAGGCCAGCGTGTTTCGTCTGTCCAAGTAAGTAAACTGTTGATATATTTCTCATTATTTTTCGTGGTAATGCATCATTGTAGTTAAGTTCATATATAATCCATATTATAATAATGATATTCATTTCCATTTACAAAGGAACAATCAATCAAGGCCACAGGGTTTTAGTGTTAAATTTAAATTCCAAATTGTAGATCATATTATCCTTTAAATATTTGAAAAGAACATTAAAGGTCAAGTTTTTCTAGTGTCCAAACCTAAATTCTAATATCTTTTATACCTTATCGTGACGTTTTTACTTAAGTTTTTTATCTGTGATTTATAAAAAGTTTTAACGAGTATCTATACAGTCTATCTGTCACGCCCATCTAATGCGCACGTCCCTGTCATGTCTGAATTGAAGTAAACTTCAGAAATTTTGACATGACATATGGATACCTAACCTACCTAATATTTGATGTTTTTGTTTGGGCCTGTTCAATATGTACTGCTACTGTTATTGTAATACATAAATAACTAAATTTAATAAACTTTATTGTAGATTCCGCCACTTAGACACTTAGTGACTTAGTCACTTAGTTACGTCGTAACTTAGTCACTTTGCATTCCTTTGCATAATTTATGTCACTTGAAGTATGTACCAGTAACTGTTAGCAACTTTGCCATGGTTTACCCATAGAGCTCGCTGTTTCGTTGGAGAAAACCAGTACCTGACTTCACAACATTTAGGATTTTTCAGTAGGACTTGCCCACCACAGCATCCAACCAGTTTATCGTGCCAAAAGGACTCTCCTATGGACTTCATCTTGAATTCTTAAATAGGAACTGTGGTGAAAGATAAGTTTGTTTACTTTTATTATTTATATATTTTGGGTACTCTATAGTTGCTTGCACTGTAAACTGTTTGTATGCATACAATCGAGTGGAACTAGGTACATATTTTCGTGACAGATAGGGTTTTCAGGTCTTTGTTTTGTTCCATATTATAAATAGTAGTTTTTTCTAATTAAGTAAGTCTTGTTTAATAATAATCATAAATAATTGTAGCTTAAAATTTGATAGGGAATCGGGGGTAAAATTTTGTCGAGCTTTTAAAATAGGGAATATGTCTAGTGGGTTTTTACATTGTATATTAAGAGTCTGACCAGCTCATTTATATAAGTCAATTGTATAATAATTAGTATTTTTGCTAGATGAGATACTTAATTTTTGGTAACCGTAGCGTTCTTGTCGTGTACGTATCTCATTAGACGAGTTCAATTTAGGAAATATTACTAACTTTTAGTTGTAAGAACTTTGTGCTATTCACACGGACTTTTGCTTTTGGATTTTCTACTAATACATTTACTTAGCGCAGTGTGTAGTGGTTAATTGTAAGTTAGTGGCTGTTTGGTCCTGTTTGACCGTTTCACCACCCACTACCACTGTTATTGTGTTTTGATTTATATATTACATTGTCAATATATGTATAATAGAGTTATTGTTAATATATTTGTTATTAGAAAGGTTGATGTTTTATTTCAGTCTGTATTACCAGTATATAATATAGCAAGACACGGTTAGTATTTAGTATTTTGTATTTCAGGTGGTTGTAACCAGTGTCATAGAGTTCCTGTTGTTCGTTACTTCAAAAATCTCGAACCTGTCCAACTTCTTGGTTCTGAGAGCTGAGTTGTTCGTTCGAGTTGGCGCCCTTTGTTCTTCTTCTTTCTTTGTTGTATCTCGATATTATTTTATCTCTAGCATTCTGATCTATTTTTCTTCCATTTTTGTGTTTGCAGGTCTCATTTTCTTTCTAGTTACTATCATTTCATTATCAATTTTTTTTTCTCATATCTCCAAAGCCAATATTCGGTGTATAGAAGCTAGCCCAAATACCCACTTGAGATTTAGTGTCTCTCTGCCCATTTAATTTGTCCTTCTGAGCTAAGCCCCTCTTCTTGTCGTCTTAAATCTCTTATCATTTTCTTTTACCCATCTTTATTCAGTTCTTCTTCTCTTCAAAAATCTCTATACCCAGAGTAAAGAGGTTTCAAAATGAACTTACAGATTTTTTCTATACTTTTTGCAACACCATATCGATATTTTTTAATCACTGTAATAAGTATTACACTGGGCACGTATTACAAAATTTTCCTTAGGGGAATCGAGGTGAAATTCCAAGCCAACTCTAATTATTATATTTAACTGGATAACATATATTGGGAAACCATAGCTGTATCTTCACTTTATGTATAAAGAAACATTTTCATCTACGTTTACTTTATGTAACGTTATTTACAAATAAAAAGACGAAAACGTTTGAAATTTTATTATATATGTGTGTAAGGGCTGCTACCCCTAAAAATTTTTTGGGCGTCAAAATGCGAAAAACCATTGATTTAGTTTGAGCCTTATGTGTACTTGTCATTTTTGATAATTTTTACTTTTAATTTGAACTTTCGTGAATTTACAGGTACTTGAAAAACAATAAACAAGAGTTCCTCACCCCGTATGGGGAGCGAGTAGTCATCAACAGTATATTTTCTTCTATCCTAGTTCTGAAACGTCGCTTCCAAGCTGTTTTGTATGTTTCAATATCCTCCAAACATTCAAAACCTCTACTAACAATCCCAACTTTGAGGGGGTGAAACTACCCTGAAAATTGGTTCCGAGTCGACAAAAAATTTTGATTTTCGTCTAGGGTCTACTACAAAAACATTCAATAATCAACGCAATCAGAATTTTCAAGTTGGGGATGTTTCTTCGTAAGTAAATAAAAATCAACATTTTATTTAAAAATGTAATTCAATAGCAAGTGGGACATAACTTGGATTTATATTTGTTAAATTTGAATGGAATTATATTCGGAAGCTAAATTATATTTCTACTGAGGAAATGAAAATGAAATTCCATTTGACTTACTGGATATCCAGTTGGGAATGAGCTCGGATTTTTATTTGTAAAATGCAACTGCATTTCTAGATCGTGACCTAACTTGATATCTATCGAAAAAATACAAATTTGATTCTATTCAAAAATCCGACTGAGTGAAAGGTTGTAAATGAAACTGGATTTATGTTTGTTCAATTTAAATGAAATTCCACATTAAATCTAATAGGAATCTCAAAATTCGCAAAGGGTCTGCTTCTCCAAGCAAAAATGCAGTTCGATTTCAACATAAAGAGAATTAAATATTCGATTCAAAATCTAATATATGCCAGAAGCATGAAAATATAGGACAAAATACATAAATAGAAAACTTGATAAAATGTAATGGAAGGCAAAAATAAAAAAAAAATTAAAATATAAAATGAAATATGCCATTAACTATGCAATGTGAAATGAAATATGCGAATAACCATGCAATGTGAAACGAAATATGCACATGAAACATTAAACTTCATAAAATAAGACATAAGGCAAAAATAAAAAAATAATAATAATAATTGAAAATGTAAATAACTGTTAAATATGTTATATGGTAAAACGTACAGAAAAATTAAATAACAGAAGAGAGTATAAAATAAAATGAGACAAAATATATAAAATTTGATTGGACATAAAAAAAAATTAGAAAATATCAAATCAAATTGCAATTAACGGTTTTTTTTTGTATTTTTTATTTTTTTGGCATTAGTTATGTTTATTACGATTTTCCAAGTTCTCAATTGATGATTAAAATATTCTACAGTTAAATGTAGATTTCTAGATTACTGAACAATGAATTTAATACATAATTATCATAATAATGATAAACTATAAAAAAAAAACAAATTTGGAAATCGAAGGAAAGTTCAGGATTGGGATTTTACTGCAAAATGTATATAGATTATTCGACAATAGCAAATTTCAGTATAGCCAAACAAAAAACATTTTGGTAAAAGGGGGAGAAGTGTACTTTTGAAGTGTGTAAAATTAATAATTCTTAGCTGAGCGCTTTCGGCTTATAAAGCCATCTTCGGAGCTATGCTACAATAAAAGATCTCTAATGAATAATTGATCTTAGAATTCAAAGTTTAACTTACGTCAAAAAGGTCAAAATACCACTATGAAGAGAGATGGGTTCCATTTATGATATGAAATACTTCTGTTTATGTAGTTTTTTATTGGTTGGAAAAAACCTTGTCTGTCTGTTTAAAAAATTGTTCAATTTGCTGTTGGTTATTTTTGTATCCAGAAAAGTTAAACATCAAGAACGAGCACAAAGGACTTTCACACGAAAATTACATTATATATAAAACGAATATTTGATCATGGTAAGGTCAAAAAGACCTTACCATTTGAATACTGCGGTGTCAGATAGCAGAATGGTCGCCTCGTATGGAGGATTTTTAATGACAGTCGATGTAGACAGGGTGTGCTCGTTAAGGTGTCTTCACATTTTCTCATATAAAGTGACAGTTGACATATGACATTTTTAGCAATTGGATTGAACAACTTTTCAACAAAGTCTGTAGTTACATAAATCTGGTTTTTTTTATGTAACTACAGACTTTGTTGAAAAGTTGTTCAATCCAATTGCTAAAAATGTCATATGTCAACTGTCACTTTATATGAGAAAATGTGAAGACACCTTAACGAGCACACCCTGTCTACATCGACTGTCATTAAAAATCCTCCATGCGAGGCGACCATTCTGCTATCTGACACCGCAGTATTCAAATGGTAAGGTCTTTTTGACCTTACCATGATCAAATATTCGTTTTATATACAGTGAACGGCTAAATTATGGAATATTATCATTATTTCGAAAACCGTCGAGTTTTGAGGGTAATCCCGAAACAGGTCGATTTTTGTTATAAAATACCCATCTTATAACGTACATGGAGTAAGGATGACGTCACCGGTGTGGGTGTAGTGACGTAATCGTTAATTTTTTTAAACAGAAATGGGTATAATGCGACACCTTATTTGAAGGAGAATTTAATTCTCTATTTAACGACATTACATTTGTAACTAAAATATTTTTTTAAGGGTACAAAAACATTTTTTTTTTATTTAAATTCAACCAAATTACAACTAATGATTTAATTCATAACGTACCTTAAAGTAACCAAAATATGCATAATAAATATTTTAAATTAAATGTTCGAAATGCCCTCCATCGGTTTCTTGACAATATGCGAATCTACGGACACATTCATCCAGTACATTGCGGATGACTTCTGGAGTAATGAGACTCATTTCATGCCTAATTCTATCTTTTAAGTTCTGTAAATTTTGGGGTCTATTGACATAAACTTTTGATTTTATGTAACCCCACAGGAAAAAGTCTAGAGGTGTTAGATCTGGCGACCTTGCTGGCCACTCTATAAAACCTCGTCTTCCGATCCATCTCCTGGGAAAGCAATTATTTAAAAATTGACGTACTTCACGTGCGTAATGTGGAGGGGCTCCATCTTGTTGAAACCAGATATTGTCACTAGGTAAACTTGCATTATTGGCATTTGGATACATGTTAGCAAGGACAGGAATAAGTTGATTTCTCAAAAAAGTTAAATAACGTTCTCCTGTTAGATTTTCTTCAAAGAAAAAAGGGCCAATGATTCTGTCATCGATGATCCCTGCCCATACATTAACTTTCTGAGGATATTGCGTGTGTGCCTCAGTCATCCAATGTGGGTTTTCTTGACTCCAATACCTGCAATTTTGACGATTCACGGAACCATGTAAAAAAAATGTGGCTTCATCGGAAAAGAGGATTTGATTGATGAAACGTGGATTGCCGATACATAAATCCTGCATAATTTCAGAAAATTGAAGCCGGCGATCGGGATCGTCGTCGTTTAATTCCTGGTGTAGTTGAATTTTGTAGGGATGGTATTTTTCTTTTTTTAAAATACGTAATACCGATCGTTGGGAAACTCCAGCATATTCACCCATTTGTGTTGAACTACTGTGAGGATTGTCATGGACATTTAATAAAACATCAAGTTTCACATTGTCTTCAATTTTAGGACGCCCAGCGTTTGGAATATGTTTAACGTGCCCAGTTTCTCCAAATTTTCGGACTATTTTACTTACTGTTGATTGGCTGATGGGTCTGTCTGGATATTTTGCGTTGAATAAATTGCATACCTCGTTCTGTGTTCTTTTTTTATCTCCACATCCGCTAAGAATTAATATTTCTATACGTTGTGTTTCATCTAGGTGAGCCATATTTTAGTATTCAAAAGTAAAAATTACAATTGACAACTGATGACAATTCACAAAATCAAAAAATATTTACGACAATAAATATTACAGTAACTATGCCAATATCACTTGCTTGAATTAACATTTGACAAAAAGTTTCAATGTTTATGAGATAACTTTTTGTGTCCATTATTATTTTTACTTATTTTTGCTTTTATAAGTATTTATTTCAGAAAGTCATGGCAGGAACCGATGGATGGCATTTGGAACATTTAATTTAAAATAATTATTATGCATAATTTGGTTACTTTAAAGGACGTTATGAATTAAATCATTAGTTGTAATTTGGTTGAATTTAAATAAAAAAAATGTTTTCGTACCCTTAAAAAAATATTTTAGTTACAAATGTAATGTCGTTAAATAGAGAATTAAATTCTCCTTCAAATAAGGTGTCGCATTATACCCATTTCTATTTAAAAAAATTAACGATTACGTCACTACACCCACACCGGTGACGTCATCCTTACTCCATGTACGTTATAAGATGGGTATTTTATAACAAAAATCGACCTGTTTCGGGATTACCCTCAAAACTCGACGGTTCTCGAGATAATGATAATATTCCATAATTTAGCCGTCCACTGTATAATGTAATTTTCGTGTGAAAGTCCTTTGTGCTCGTTCTTGATGTTTAACTTTTCTGGATACAAAAATAACCAACAGCAAATTGAACAATTTATTAAACAGACAGACAAGGTTTTTTCCAACCGATAAAAAACTACACAAGAAACAGAAGTATTTCATATCATAAATGGAACCCATCTCTCTTCATAGTGGTATTTTGACCTTTTTGACGTAAGTTAAACTTTGAATTCTAAGATCAATTATTCATTAGAGATCTTTTATTGTAGCATAGCTCCGAAGATGGCTTTATAAGCCGAAAGCGCTCAGCTAAGAATTATTAATTTTACACACTTCAAAAGTACACTTCTCCCCCTTTTACCTGTTGTCATAAGTGTGTACGAAACTATTTCAGTCTTTACATTCATTTAAAAAACATTTTTCTTTAGATAAACGTGCGATCTAGACACTTTAATCTCAAACAGTCATTGAATTGATATTGAGGATATTGAGAAAAATGATGAATGTATAAAGTGAATTTCTATTAACATATATTAAAAATGTGGATTGATCGCTAACTGTTGTAACTTTGATTTTAGTCAAATTCACTAAAAAATCAAAACCACAAATCCATCTAAATATTTTGAAATAATTTTGCATACAACAATTAAGTAGATGGAAAAAACTTTACTTTTTGATACACATTTCCCAAGACCAACTAAAGGTAAGTCTTAAAAGCCCAATGTAAAAAAATTCAGGACCATGTTTAGTGGATCAATTGTGAATTTTGACAAATCAAGTCATGGTAAAGTACATATTTTCTTGACAGCTTTGGAAATCATGAATCACAAATTTTTATTCAAATATATTCAATATTATGACTGAATAATTCATAATAAAAACCTTAATATGACAAATGTTATATTTGAAGGATATGATAAAAAAGACAAAATTTATCTTGCATGAATTTTATTAAAATTACCAGAACATTTGTTTGTAAAAAAACATTTTCCATGTATTAACAGGAAAATTTTTTCTGAAGAAAAATATTTGTGCAATCAATAAAATATTTATGTATGACTCTTAAATTTATTATACATTCACGTTTCCGAAGTTCCACGAATGAATGATAACAAAAAAATTGTTACTATTACCTCCCATAGTTAATAACTATTTTTTATATGCATGTTGACAAAAAATAAAAAAACTAATTTTTTTCTGTTTTCTTTCATTTCTAAAACGTTTGGCACTTCATACACAAAAACACACGAGATAATACATTTAATACCAATTAGCCTTTTTACACTTTTTCTATGATTTTTCATCCTGAAAAAAAGCTGTAAAAAAGTGCAGATTGTTGCCTAATCAAACGACTGTATAGAATAAATAATGCGACTGCAATGAATCTATGTTACTATTATACAAATTTCAAGATCAAGGTTTCAAGAATAATGATTCAATGATATACATTTTTTTTACAATAAAAATACATATGAGATGAATTGATATTGAAAATATTGGATGGAAATGTTCTATGAGGTTACAAATAAGAGGTTGAACATTTAATATAAAAGATTTCAAATTTTAAAACTTAATTTTGAATTACATGTTCCAGATTTGCAACTAAATTAAGTTCAAGATTTATCGCATAAACTTTTCATCTTTCTGTTTTTTCTCTGATTCTCTATAAGTGAGTTGTTTTAAATCTATTTATCTGATGTAAAATCTCTTTATCAAGAGGCGACGACGACGTTAATCGTGTAGATCCGGGCATTTCCTCTAAGTGTCAACCCGACTATTGTAGGTGGCCGTAATGATTTTGCAACACACAAGTTTTTTTTTCAAATTATTTTGAAGCGCACGACCAGCATTTTTTTAAATGTCAATAACAAACAGTAATAAAAGAAACGCTGAAATTCGCAACGTATGTATGCTATTTATTTTAACGTTTTTTGACATTTTTCCTGATGTTTCCAGATCTTCCAGATGTTTCAGTGTTTTCGTTTCACATTCTTCAGACATGTTCAATATGCCTGCCAACATGGCGGATACGACGGACGGGGGTGGGGGTGCGCGAATACATCGGCGAACATGTCGCGATTATATTTTGAATTGCGGTACTTGTTTTTTTGTAATTTTCTCAGTAACTATTGATTACCGAATAAATATTTTTCTATTTTCGTTTCTACCAAACGATTCTCTATCGCTTTGTCCATGAGTTTTTGTTTAGAAGTGAAAATTTCTATTAATGTCGGCTAGATATACGGTCAATATTTAATTAATTTTTAGTTAATTAAGTTGTAATTACCGAAAAATGAATTTAGGCTACCGATGAGTACCGTACGATTACCGAATGATTAAAATTGGCAGTATTTCATTTTATTAATTTATGTCGGCTAAGTAAACGGGGACACAAAATTATTCGTACGCGTTTCATATCTGTTCCAGACCACGAAAACAGTCGAACCTTGCTCGGGTGCGACTTCATTCAACAGGCAAATATAATTTTGGACTTGCCTAGTAATCAGTACTATTTTTGTGAATACCCACAACTCACTTTTATTTTCGACACTGATTTAGATCCTTTTTGTACTGTAAATAATGTAAAATTTGAAAACGTCAAGCTACGAGACGATGAAGCCCTTGTTCTCAAGCACTAACAGAAAAGCACGCTTAACGCTCTTTTGCATGAGTTTGGTAAGGTTTTTGAACACAATAACGAACCTACGCCGTATGCAGAACAGTCCATCGTCCTATTAGATGAAACTCCGATAGCATCACCTCCCTATAGGATGTCTGATACCAAGAAGAATCAACTTAGGGAAGAATTAGATAAATTACTAGCGAGTGCGAGTATTGTACATTGAAGAGTGCGAGTCTCGGTACGCCGCTCCAGTCGTACTCGTTCCGAAGAAAAATAATAGTATTCGTCTTACCGTTGACTTCTTCTTCTTAACGTGCCCTATCAAGTCCCCTTGACGTTGGCGATTAACATGGCGAAACTGTCTCTGTCTCGAGCTATTCTAAATAGGTGTTCTGCTTTCTTTATTCCTGTCCACTCCCGGATATTCTTCAACCAAGAGGCCTGCTTTCTACCAATTCCTCTGCGTCCTTCGATTTTACCCATCATAATAAGTTGAAGAATATTATACCGGTCTCCCCTTACTACGTGTCCAAAATAGGCCATCTTTCTATATTTGATGTTATCAAGCAGCTCACGGGTAGCATTTGCTCTCTTAAGGACTGCCACATTTGTCAGCATAGCCGTCCATGGTATTTTTAGAATACGTCTGTGCAGCCACATTTCAAAGGCCTCCAAACGGTTAATGGTGGATATTTTTAATGTCCATGCTTCGACACCATACAAGAGGACTGACCAAATGTAGCATTTAATCATGCGCTTTCGAAGTTGAAGTTGCAAGGTATCATTACAGAAGAATGACCTCATTTTTAAAAATGTCGTGCGGGCTATCTCGATTCTACATTTTATCTCTTTATCTGGATCTAGTTGTTCAGTAATATGGCAACCAAGATATTTAAAACTGGGTACTCTTTGAATCATATGACCATCAACATATAACCGTGAATCTTGATGGGCCAAACGGCTAAATACCATGTACTTTGTTTTTGAACAGTTTATATTTAGGCCAAACTCTCTTCCCACTCTGTCAATGGCATTTAAAAGGTGTTGTAATCCATTCATATCATCACTTTAAATAACTGTATCGTCTGCATATCTGATTGTATTTATCAGAATTCCATTAACCTTCACACCCCATTCCAAATTATGCAGCGCTTCCTTAAATATTCTATCTGAATACAAATTGAACAACAGTGGGGACAGTATACAACCCTGTCTGACGCCTCTTTGTATTTTGCATATTTCTGTTGATTTTCCATTTATGCAAGCTGTCGCTGTTTGACGCCAGTATAATTTTTCTATGATTCGTACATCTTGACTATCAACTCCTTTATCCTTTAGTATTTTAATTAATTTGTGATGTTGTACTCGATCAAAGGCCTTCTCATAGTCAATAAATACAGCAAAGACGTCTTTCCTTTGATCTCGGCATTTCTGCAATAACACATTTAGTGCAAAGAGTGCGTCCCGGGTTCCCAGTCCATTTCTGAAGCCAAATTGTGTTTCATCCTGGTCTTCTTCACATTTATCTCTGATTCTACTGTGGATGATACGTAGAAAGATTTTCAAGGTGTGGCTCATAAGGCTTATCATTCTATAGTCGCTACAGTTTTTCGGACGTTGTTTTTTTGGTAGGGTTATGAATTCGGACTTTAACCAATCTTCAGGGATATCACCAGTCGAATAAACATCATTGAAAAGTTTGACTAGTATTCCAATGTTTTCCTCATTTATGAGCTTTAACATTTCTGTAGGTATGTTGTCGGGACCAACGGCTTTATTGTTTTTTGTCAATTTTATAGCATGTTGTATTTCTGATTTTAGTATTTCTGGTCCTTCACCTTCATCTAAAGTGTCCAGTTCTTCGGGTCTATCATCATTATACAGTTCATTTATATAATTATACCAGGTAGTTCGGATTTCGTGTTCGTCTATTATCATTTTTCCCGACGAATCGGTTATAGTATGTGGAGTTTTCTTATAATAAAGACCAGCTACTTCTCTAACTTTTTTAAACATATTAAACGTATCATGTTTTTCATTCAACTTTTCTAATTCCTTGCATTTATCCTCCATCCATTTTTCTTTAGCTACCTTTATTTTTTGTTTAATTAGTTTTTGTTTTTCTTTGTATTCTGTTTTGTTATCTTTCAGTTTTCTTCTCTGCTCCATCAATTCCAGGATTTCATCAGTCATCCATTGTTGTTTTTTGTGCCTCTGCATCGTTGTCGTATATTTTTCCATTACTTTCCAGGTAAGATCTTTAAACGTGTTCCATATTTCTGTATTGTTTTCATTTGTTGAATTCTTTAGCTGCTTATTCAGGTCATTTTCTATTAGCGTTTTGTTGGATGCTGATATATGTAATTTTGGTGTTTTGGGGTTTTCTTCGACTTTTTTGAGCTTCACTTGGATATCAGCTATTAGAGGGTTATGGTCTGAACCGATATCTGCACCAGGATATGTCGTTGATCTCTTGACACCATTCTTAAATCTCTTGTTTACTAGAATATAATCTATCTGATTTCTAATTATATGAAGCGAGTGATCTCCTGGTCCCTTCCATGTATATAATCTTCTTTTGTGTAATTTGAACCATGTATTTGCGATTATCATGTCATGTTCTTGACAGAACTGGTATAATCTATCGCCTCTTTCATTGCTCTCCCCTAGTCCATATCCACCTATCAGGTCAGATCTTCGTCCTTGACCAATTTTCGCGTTAAAATCTCCAATAATATATGTGATTTCGTTCCTTTTTAGATTGTTAAGTGTCTGTTTTAATTGACTATAGAATGATTCAACATCATTGTCATATTTCTTTTCTGAAGTAGGGGCATATATCTGGATAACATTGACATTAAATGGTTTACTATTTAATTGGAGTATCGCTAGTCTGTCATTTACAGGTACAAAATTTTTTACATATTTCTTGAATTTAGATGTTATAAATATGCCAACTCCATTCCTATGATGTACGTCATCTTCTACACTTGCAGAATAGTATAGTGTGCCTTCATTTTGTTCACATGTTCCCGCTCCAGGCCAGCGGAGCTCACTGATGCCCATTATATCAATTTTTAAGCGTTTAACCTCTTGAACTAAGTTACTGAGCTTGCCTGCTGCATAGAGGCTTTTAACATTCCATGTGCCTAATCTGATTGTACTGCTAGACATCTTTAAAGTTGTCGTACTTTTTAAATTGTAGGGGTTTCGTGTGGTGACGACCGGGAAGGCCCTACAGTCTGGTGCGCACCCTTCCCTGCCGGATCTTGGTTTCCGAGATCCATGATCAGTAATACTCTGATTATGTTTGGATTGCGCCATGTTAACTTTACTCGGGAGAAATAATTGGAGTGGTTTCCCGTTGCCTTCCCCAATGATTTTTCTGGTGCATTAGGTTTACTCCTGTGGGTTGGATAATCGGAAAGGATTTTTGGATATTTGGTAGGAAACTTTTGACTACCGTTGACTACAGAGCCTTAAATGCAGTCACACGGGCAGACCGGTATCCTATTCCAAGGATAGACGACCTTTTACATGCCGCCAAGAAGACAGGATGTATGACCACTCTTGATCTTCGTAGTGGTTATCATTTGGTTAGCGTCAAAGAGAGTGACAGAGACAAAACTGCGTTTGTGACACCTTTTGGTACATTTAGGTATACACGCATGCCTTTTGGACTCCGCAATGCGCCACCTACTTTTCAGCGTCTGATTGACCGCTTCAGATCATGCCTGCAGGATGTCTTTTTACTCGCATATCTTGATGACCTAACAGTTATTTCGTCCAGTTTTGACGAACACCTAGAAGACCTGAAGAAGGTATTCAAAAGACTGATATTATATAAACTCACGCTAAATCGGGAGAAATGCTCGTTTGTATGTGAAATAGTGCACTACTTAGGCCACATCATTACCCTCGAAGGTATTTTGCCAAATAACGAGAAAGTAGCTGCCATACTCAACATGCCGCCTCCTAATAACGTGAAACAACTTTTAAGTTTCTTACAGACTTGCTCATGGTACAGGCGTTTCATAGAAAATTTCGCTGAAATTTCAAAGCCGTTAAGAACTTTGACAAGGAAGAACTTTAAATGGACCTGGGGCCACAAGCAACAATAAGCTTTCGAAACACTTAAAACTTTACTGTGTTCGCCTCCAATCTTAAGACAAGCGGACAGCAGATTACCGTATATACTACGCACAGATGCTAGTGGTTATGCAATCGGTGCATGTTTACTGCAGGGGGAGAACGACGATGAACGACCAGTGGAATATACATCTAGACTCTTGACTTCCGCAGAGCAAAACTACAGCACGACGCAACGTGAAGCCCTTGCTGTTGTGTGAGCTGTAAAGAAATTCAGAGGTTACCTCGAAGACGCTACCACCACTGTTGTTCAAAGTGACCATCAGCCTCTCAAATGGCTGATGTCTATCAAATCGCCAACCGGACGCCTCGCCAGATGGACACTAGAACTAATGCCTTATGATCTGCGCATAGAGTATATTGTTGGAAAGAAAAATGTGGTTGCCGATACACTTTCGCGGCCACCACGCGATGAAACCGAAGAAACAGTAGAAGTAAGCTATGTTGTAGCCGATTTTCCTACACTTAGCGCTGCCGATATTCGACAAGAACAGGTATCTGACCCTGATGTCGAGAAAATAATAAAAGGGCTTGATGACCCTAACGAGACTTCCGTCGAATACAAAAGTGGGTGGAGAGGGGATATGTGATGTCATATGGACTTTTGTACCGCTACACCCCAGACATTGACGAAGACGAGCCACAACTTGTAGTAGCTAGTGCTCGTATTCCACAAATTTTAAAGCAATACCATGATGCTTATACAGCTGGTCACTGTGGTGCCGAACGCACATATTAGCGCATTGCTAAGAGATATTTTTGGCCTGGTATGCGCAGAACAATAGCTGGTTACTTACGTAACTATGTAGACTGCCAGAAATTTAAGCCTATCAACTTAAAACCTGCAGGTCTACTACAGACTCCTATACAGTCTCAACGCTTCGAAGTACTTAGCATAGACTTGTTTGGACCATTACCAGAAACTACAGATGGTTACTGTTGGGTATTTATCGTTGAAGATGTCGCAAGTCGATGGGTAGAACTTTTTCCGCTAAAAACAGCAACCGCTGCCGCATGTGCCAAGTGTTTGATCGACGAGGTCATACTGAGGTACGGACTGCCTCGACGGGTAATAAGTGACAATGGTGTACACTTCGCCGAATTCGTAATGCAAACGGTCGCAGAATGTTTCGGTTTCAAACAGTCGCTGATCCCTGTATACCACCCTGCGTCAAATCCTGTTGAGCGCAAAAACCGCGACATGAAAACGTAATTAGCTATTTTATCTAAAGATGATCATACGGTTTGGTCAGATAAACTCTCTGCGGTACGTTTGGCAATGAACTCTGCCAAGTGTGAATCCATCGGTTTTTCGCCGCCGTATCTAACATTCGGACGCGAGTTACGCACCCCGGATGATGCCAATAGAGACTTTCATGCGATAGTGCAGACTGAAAACTTTGTACCGCAAATCACTCCGTATTTGCTTACTTTTAGTGATACGTTACGCGCCGCGCGCGAAAAACACGAACTAACTCAGGACCGTAGAAACTCTTATCATAACTCTCATCATCGTGATGTCACTTTTAATGTGGGTGATCAAGTTCTGGCAGACACTCACGTTCTAAGTAACGCAAGCAAGATGCGTAGGTCTAAATTTGTGCCGCGTCGCGATGGACCTTATCGCATTCTTCGCATAGTGACTCCTACAACCTACGAAATCGCTTCTGTCAGCAACCCAGATGTACCTGTCGGAAAGTACCATGTATCTGCTCTGACACCCTCTCGTGCAGATCCTGAAGAAGCCCCTCAAGAGCCCATTAGGCCCATCCGTAGAAGAGGTCGCCCTAAGAAGAACACCACCACCAGTTAGATTCTTGCCCCACATTCGAGACGATTATGTGGTGCAAAGGGGGAGACTATAACAGCCACCTATACATTGGCTACCAATTCCCGTACTATAAGTGAAACCGACCGCTGATTGTCCAAGAGAGAGCCAGCCGAATCTTCCCGCGCCATGCGCGGTAGTCAGTTGAAATCAGGTCACCGTCTGAGAATGAATCTCTCGCGTGATTATTGAACATTTTAACTCATGTATTTCGTAATTTCACGTTGTTAGTTTTATTTCAATATAATATTAAGAGTAGTGTATATTTGTACACCCAAACACACCAAATTGGTGGAGCGGTCAATAAACGAGGGTGAATATTAATTAGGTAAGAGGGTGAATACTAATTAGGTGACGCCAACACTATATGATTAGCAAAGGAATTCGCATTAACGAAAATCAGTGACCATGACGCTCTTCATCTTCTCCTGTATACAAAGTAATGTGTGTCTTATATTCTTGACTGTGTACATATCTCAAGATCTGAAGTAACAGGTGAATGCTTCTTTATTAGTAACCATGATTTTTGTAACATGCAAAAAGCAGCGGAATTCCACAAAGTTACTTGTATAAAACACGAGGGTGAATAAATTAAGAAATAGTTCCCTCTTAATGGACGTAGTTACACATGCAGACATATAGTGAGAATCGCAGACAAAGGCGAATAAAACCTCATACATGCAGTAATAATTAAAAATACTACATTGTATTTTTTAATTGTATAAATTAAAACCAGCGACTTTATATCATGCAGTCATCCATGATCTAAGATGTAGTGGGATATCACATGCATTGTTAAAGAATGGTACTTTAAAACGCACTAGGTGGGGTGCGGCATACATTTCATGGGCTGGTCACCTGCTCATGATCAAAGCAGGGATTTTAAAATTCCATACCCATTCCATTAAGCTATAAAATCGTAGGTACTATCCAATTTACTAATATTACCTTGTTTTCACGTACCTAAGTGTTCGGTCGTAAAAGGTCACCAAAATTATTTAAAAATGTCACATGATGTGGACTAGTGGACATAGAAAACAGCTTAAACCGTAGTTGTGAAGTGATTTCGGGTGATTTATTCGTCGCCGGCTTGGATACGAAAATGAAAAAAACATGGCAAGTGAAAAAAACTAGTGTACGAGGGTACGTAAAAGTGGCTGTAAGCAGTAGACGCGACAACAAAAATTCGTCGCCGGCTTGGATACGAAAATGAAAAAAACATGGCGAGTGAAAAAAACTAGTGTACAAGAGGTGCGCTACAACAAAAATTCGTCGCCGGCTTGGATACGAAAATGAAAAAAACATGGCAAGTGAAAAAAACTAGTGTACGAGGGTACGTAAAAGTGGCTGTAAGCAGTAGACGCGACAACAAAAATTCGTGACCGGCTTGGATACGAAAATGAAAAAAACATGGCGAGTGAAAAAAACTAGTGTACAAGAGGTGCGCTACAACAAAAATTCGTGACCGGCTTGGATACGAAAATGAAAAAAACATGGCGAGTGAAAAAAAAAGAGTACGGGGTGCCTAACAAGTGGATGTAAACATCAAAACGTGACAACAAAATTCGCCGTCGGCTTAGATTACGAAAAGTGATAAAAAATCTTAAAACATGACAAGTGAACAAAAAATAGTACGGGGTGCCTAACAAGTGGATGTAAACATCAAAACGTGACAACGAAATTCGCCGTCGGCTTGGATTATAAAAAGTGATAAAAAATCTTAAAACATGACAAGTGAACAAAAAATAATACGGGAGTGCATAAAACATTCGCAACAAAATTCGCCGTCGGCTTGGATTACGAAAAGTGATAAAAAACTTAAAACATAACAAGTGAACAAAAAATAGTACGGGAGTGTATAAAACATTCCCAACAAAATTCGCCGTCGGCTTGGATTACGAAAAGTGATAAAAAATCGTAAAACATACAAGTGAACAAAAACTAATATGTGTACGGGGGCTGCTTAAAAAAGTGAACGTTAGCATTTGACTTGCTAGTGAAATCTTAACGGCGGTTTGGATTACGAAAGTGAGAAAAAACATCGTGTTTTAAAATGGCTATAGTGAACAAAAAACTAGTACGGGAGTGCTTAAAAAGCATTTGTATTGTGTGTATTGTATTGTTTAACTTTCATTTTGGGATATGTATGCAAAAATCAACAAGGTAATATTAATAAAATAAATACTTTAAATAATATTTTAGTTCTTTTCTTAACCCACACAAGACTTTTCTTTGTTGTTTTTTTAACTATCTAAATTAATAACATTGTGTTATTGGTTTAAATAGGTAAACACACATATATTCTAAAATGAAAAATTTTTCTTTCAGGATTTATGTCCAAAAACTATATGGTAATCTTTAATAAAATAAAAAGTTTAGATAATATCTTAGTTTTTCCTTAACCCACTCCTGACTTTTCTGTGTTGTTTTTTAACTATCTAAATTAATAACATTGTGTTATTGGTTTAAATAGGTAAACACACATATATTCTAAAATGAAAATTTTTTCTTTCGGGATATCTGTCCAAAAATTATATGGTAATCTTAATAAAATAAAAAGTTTAGATAATATCTCAGTTTTTTCATAACCCACACCTGACTTTTCTGTGTTGTTTTTTAACTATGTAAATTAATAACATTGAGTTATTGGTTTAAATAGGTAAACGCACATATATTCTAAAATGAAAATTTTACTTGCATTTTGGGATATGTTCAAAAAAAAAAATGTTTAGCAATATTAATAAAATACATATTTTAGATAATATGTGGTTTAACCCACACATGACTGCCAAAAACCAAAAAATTTCTTTAAAGCAATAAATGAAAAACGAGAAATATTAATAAAAAACATTGACAAATAACTGATAATATATACGACACACCTAATCAAAGGACAAACCAGACAAAAGACCGAAAAAGGACGAAATATGTTAAAATATAATAAAACTATGTAAAATTCACTCAAAAAAGTGACAACCCGGTCAAAAACATTGACAAATAACTGATTTTATTTACGACAGACCTAATCAAAGGACAAACGAGATGAAAGACCGAAAATCGGTGAACGATGTTAAAATATAATAAAACTATGTAAAATTTACTCAAAAATAGGAAAACCAACCAAAAACATTGGAAAATAACGGATTATATATCCAAAGAAAAAACGTCCATCGGATATATAATCCGTTATTTTCCAATGTTTTTGGTTGGTTTTCCTATTTTTGAGTAAATTTTACATAGTTTTATTATATTTTAACATCGTTCACCGATTTTCGGTCTTTCATCTCGTTTGTCCTTTGATTAGGTCTGTCGTAAATAAAATCAGTTATTTGTCAATGTTTTTGACCGGGTTTTCACTTTTTTGAGTGAATTTTACATAGTTTTATTATATTTTAACATATTTCGTCCTTTTTCGGTCTTTTGTCTGGTTTGTCCTTTGATTAGGTGTGTCGTATATATAATCAGTTATTTGTCAATGTTTTTTATTAATATTTCTCGTTTTTCATTTATTGCTTTAAAGAAATTTTTTGGTTTTTGGCAGTCATGTGTGGGTTAAACCACATATTATCTAAAATATGTATTTTATTAATATTGCTAAACATTTTTTTTTGAACATATCCCAAAATGCAAGTAAAATTTTCATTTTAGAATATATGTGCGTTTACCTATTTAAACCAATAACTCAATGTTATTAATTTACATAGTTAAAAAACAACACAGAAAAGTCAGGTGTGGGTTATGAAAAAACTGAGATATTATCTAAACTTTTTATTTTATTAAGATTACCATATAATTTTTGGACAGATATCCCGAAAGAAAAAATGTTCATTTTAGAATATATGTGTGTTTACCTATTTAAACCAATAACACAATGTTATTAATTTAGATAGTTAAGAAACAACACAGAAAAGTCAGGAGTGGGTTAAGGAAAAACTAAGATATTATCTAAACTTTTTATTTTATTAAAGATTACCATATAGTTTTTGGACATAAATCCCAAAAGAAAAATTTTTCATTTTAGAATATATGTGTGTTTACCTATTTAAACCAATAACACAATGTTATTAATTTAGATAGTTAAAAAAACAACAAAGAAAAGTCTTGTGTGGGTTAAGAAAAGAACTAAAATATTATTTAAAGTATTTATTTTATTAATATTACCTTGTTGATTTTTGCATACATATCCCAAAATGAAAGTTAAACAATACAATACACACAATACAAATGCTTTTTAAGCACTCCCGTACTAGTTTTTTGTTCACTATAGCCATTTTAAAACACGATGTTTTTTCTCACTTTCGTAATCCAAACCGCCGTTAAGATTTCACTAGCAAGTCAAATGCTAACGTTCACTTTTTTAAGCAGCCCCCGTACACATATTAGTTTTTGTTCACTTGTATGTTTTAAGATTTTTTATCACTTTTCGTAATCCAAGCCGACGGCGAATTTTGTTGGGAATGTTTTATACACTCCCGTACTATTTTTTGTTCACTTGTTATGTTTTAAGTTTTTTATCACTTTTCGTAATCCAAGCCGACGGCGAATTTTGTTGCGAATGTTTTATGCACTCCCGTATTATTTTTTGTTCACTTGTCATGTTTTAAGATTTTTTATCACTTTTTATAATCCAAGCCGACGGCGAATTTCGTTGTCACGTTTTGATGTTTACATCCACTTGTTAGGCACCCCGTACTATTTTTTGTTCACTTGTCATGTTTTAAGATTTTTTATCACTTTTCGTAATCTAAGCCGACGGCGAATTTTGTTGTCACGTTTTGATGTTTACATCCACTTGTTAGGCACCCCGTACTCTTTTTTTTCACTCGCCATGTTTTTTTCATTTTCGTATCCAAGCCGGTCACGAATTTTTGTTGTAGCGCACCTCTTGTACACTAGTTTTTTTCACTCGCCATGTTTTTTTCATTTTCGTATCCAAGCCGGCGACGAATTTTTGTTGTCGCGTCTACTGCTTACAGCCACTTTTACGTACCCTCGTACACTAGTTTTTTTCACTTGCCATGTTTTTTTCATTTTCGTATCCAAGCCGGCGACGAATAAATCACCCGAAATCACTTCACAACTACGGTTTAAGCTGTTTTCTATGTCCACTAGTCCACATCATGTGACATTTTTAAATAATTTTGGTGACCTTTTACGACCGAACACTTAGGTACGTGAAAACAAGGTAATATTAGTAAATTGGATAGTACCTACGGTTTTATAGCTTAATGGAATGGGTATGGAATTTTAAAATCCCTGCTTTGATCATGAGCAGGTGACCAGCCCATGAAATGTATGCCGCACCCCACCTAGTGCGTTTTAAAGTACCATTCTTTAACAATGCATGTGATATCCCACTACATCTTAGATCATGGATGACTGCATGATATAAAGTCGCTGGTTTTAATTTATACAATTAAAAAATACAATGTAGTATTTTTAATTATTACTGCATGTATGAGGTTTTATTCGCCTTTGTCTGCGATTCTCACTATATGTCTGCATGTGTAACTACGTCCATTAAGAGGGAACTATTTCTTAATTTATTCACCCTCGTGTTTTATACAAGTAACTTTGTGGAATTCCGCTGCTTTTTGCATGTTACAAAAATCATGGTTACTAATAAAGAAGCATTCACCTGTTACTTCAGATCTTGAGATATGTACACAGTCAAGAATATAAGACACACATTACTTTGTATACAGGAGAAGATGAAGAGCGTCATGGTCACTGATTTTCGTTAATGCGAATTCCTTTGCTAATCATATAGTGTTGGCGTCACCTAATTAGTATTCACCCTCTTACCTAATTAATATTCACCCTCGTTTAGTGACCGCTCCACCAATTTGGTGTGTTTGGGTGTACAAATATACACTACTATTAAGCACTAAATGTCTTCGTAATTCCGTATGACCCCTAACATCCCTTACAAGTATTCTTTTTTTTTTAATAATTTATTCTTTATTTAAAACTTTAAGAATTATGTGCGCCCGGTACTATAAAACTATTTGACATATCCTTATGATACTTGGCAGAAAGTGTAGGTACTGTACACCCTACTAAATTATGTTAAAAAATCGTTTCTGGTTAATACCAGAGGCGTACGACAGGGGAAAGTGAATGGTTGACCCTTCCCAAGTTCTACGCCACTGATGAAACTGCTAGTTTAGAATAATTTTTAGATTCTCCAATACTTTCTATGCAAATAATATACTCTTCATTAGTAAGGATAAAGTCATTAGTTTTCGAGATAGTTCAAGTTAAAAATGAAAAGGCACACTTATTTTCATTAATGTTATTATGCTCATTCGTTTTTAGCTTAAAATATCTCGAAAACTAATGGATTTATCGTTACGAATAAAGAGTATATTAATTACACAGAGAGTACTGGAGAATAAAAAATTTGCACTAAAACAGAAATTCCGCCAGTGGCGTAGAATTTGGGAAGGGTCAACCATTCACGTTCCCCCGTCGTACGCCTCTGCTAGTTGCCAGAAACGTTTGTTTAACATAATTTAGTAGGGTGTACAGTACCAGCACCACCTACCAAATTTCGTGTTGTTGTCCCATGCCTGTCAGGATATATTCAAAAATAAATAAAATAAAAGTTTAACTTTGACACCCTGTATTTCGGTTATCAACTTTTGTACTAAGGTAAGTTAGCTTAAAGCGACCTATTTTAACCTCAGGAATCTAAGGTTAAGCTATGGCCCACTCTTTACCAAACACCCTGTATATAATAAAGAGTTTCTATGTCCAACATGCAAGAATAAGTAAGTGGCTGACTACAGGGTAGACATGGCTGACTTGCGGAGAAATGAAGCTGACTACAGGTGAAAAGTACCATATTTTGTTAAGTGTTGTTTTTTTTTTATAATTATAAATAACATTTAGTTAATCTCTTTCGATAATTTAATAAATAAAGTTTCTGATAAAAATATTTGTTTTTATTTAACGCCTTTATTTTTTATATGCAATTGAAACAAATTAAGATTCTCACTAAAAGGCTGACTATTGGCTGTTTTACCCTAACTATCAAATATTTTTATTTGCTGCAACTCACACCTTCAATTTATAGCTGTGGATTGACAATTGATTTTAATGATACTTAATGTTAAAGAAGTACGGTTATTGGTTTTGTTTGTTAATATAGTTCTGTTTAAAATTTTACAGTCCGACGGTGGAAATCAACTATCCCTTCATACTGATATTGCTAAAAATAAAGATATGGTAAATATGCTAAATAAGAATGGAAAAACTCAGGTAAAAAAAGAAACTAAAGTTTTACAAAAATTATATAAATAAGTCAGTTTTGGAGAGATTTCATGAGCATATTAATGATAAGTATTCTAAGGACGAACTCTCCAATTCACTTATTATCGATATAATAGTACCTCCAGAACTTTATTTTATATCATGAGATATCAAATAATGTTATAGATTACAACAGCAAATCAAACTGCAGAGAAACTGGATGTGTAGCCCAGTAATCAGCCACATAGTTACGGCTTCGGAATAAAAGCAGACAGTTCAATTACGAACATAAAGACGAACCTATTTTGGATCCTAAAATGTCATACAAAGTTATTTTCTTTTATTTTGTTCTCGACCAAACATTAATTTCAGTAAATAAAAGATTTTTCATATTGGAAAATCATGTTGATTCTTTCAAATTTTTATATACACAGTACAGAAAACTCATTGATCAGTGGTCTGTCTTGTTCTCATTGGTCGGTGGGCAGAGCTTGTGACGTCAATGGGCGTGGTTTCGTTCTCATTGGAGGGGCGGGACATATGCCTTCGTTCTCATTGGTCGTAGGGCAGGATTGTTGTGACGTCACTGGGTGTGGCTCCGTTCCCATTTGACGGGCGGGGCTTGCGGGGGCGAGGCTTGTGACGTAATAGGGGTGGTCACGTCAGAGTGGGCGGGGCCTTCATGGATGGCGGTCTCAACCGGCCCCTCTGCTGCAACTTATGTTTGGATATAGACTCTCACATCTCAAACAATAGCATCCAGCCCAGCTGAATATTCAAGGGTCTCTTCGAAATATGGTAGTACTATATATAATGTACTAACTATATCATCTCATGCAATTAGAATATATACAGATAATATGTATTTAGTAGAACCTATTATGAGATTAGGTTATGCTAAAACTTCTGACTAATATGCGACAAGTATATTACCCACATACTAAAAATTTGTGCGATAGTACATTCTCAGTATACAGTAAGGTGCAAATGACAGGAATTAATTCGTTATTTTGCCAGTCGGTGATTTTAAGGAAACATCCCGAAACAGGCAGGTGTTTATTCTATTTTTATGTTTGATCTCCTCATTTTCGATATGCCATCGAAAAAATTTATTACAGATACTGATGTAATAGAAGCTCCTAATGACACTGAAAATATTGCTTCTATAACTCAAGAAGCGAAGGTCCACTGCACAAACCGGATTAAACAAACAAATGGTGATCACCATAATCAGTCAACTTCAAGCGAAGTCAACCAAAATCTAAATACTATTGGGATAAACCGTAATTGTGCCCCAAAAACACACTGCCAAAATGTCATGGCGGCCTTCTGGACCTATTGTGCTGACATTTACAATGTTTACATATATACAAAAGTTTGTTTTTTCTGCTTATAATGCCGTTTTCTAAAGATATTAGTGAACAAAAGCAATTTGCTAACAATATTTAGTATATTTTAAATGTGCTAAAATTGGATTCAACAGCAAAAGTCGCATAAATAACGACTTTGTTTACCTATTCCAAATGTGGTTTTAGCTGTTTATTTTGATAAATAAACAACCGAAGACACGTTAAATGTTACAAAGAGCACTCTCGAATCATGATTTACAATGTATAAACTTTGTAAATCATGATTTGTGAGTGCTTCTCGTAACATTCAACATGACTTGGTTTGTTTATTGCTAGTGCATATTTATTGTGATTGTAGTATTATAATTATAATATATTACTATTTTTATAATAAAAAGATTATAATTTATAAAATGTCATGCTGTATATGATTTCAAATCTTTTTCTTTTCTATTACCATACAAAAAAAAATATTGCCTTTACTCAAAACCATTTTATTTATCATAAATTTTTTAAAAAGTTCATAAATATTAATATTAATTTATATAAAAAGATTTAATATTTTAGTTTTACTGGTTTATGGCTGTAAGGCGTCTCTGAATGTTTTTCCTCTTTTATAAGATTAAAATGTTTCGAAAATTGAAATATCTGAAAGTTTTTAATATTTAAAATCAGTTTTCATAAATTTATCACCAGTTAATATTAGAGATCTTAGGTTCACAGTGGCACAAACAACTGAAAATATCTTCTGCAAGTGAAAGAAGACTAGCAGACATTTTACGTACGTATTAAATGTTTTTATTTATTTGGTTGGATCTATCTATGTGTACTCAAGCTTTGGCTAGGGCCTACGATAACGGACCTGCAAGGGATTCACTGCAGGCGGGCGCCGTTGTTTAGGGGGCCCCATAATGAGCATTTTCTGCTGGTGTTACACAAAATACTGATTTTAAAAAACCGAAGGGCGCCAATGCTAGTTTTGCAGGCGGGCACCTGTACCCTAGCACCGGTACTGGCTTTGGCTCTCTTCGTTGTAAGAATTGATTCTTTCTTTGATAGTTGCTTCTTCTACTTGATGAATAGTTGTCTTATACAGTGCCACTTATTCTTCTAAAAGTTGATTAACTCACCCTGTTTAAATATTATAGTTGAATCACTTGCTTGCCCACTGTATAGTTGACTAACAAAAATTATGTCAGCTGCTGGAGCAACAATTGGTATTATTTTTAAAGTGTGTGCCCCTTTGTAGAAGGTAAGTTTTTTCTTAATTCTTCACTTGAAAGCCAAGGACTGAACACTTTCAAACTTCCACTTAAAGCTGGAATGGTTTCTGTAAATATGCATGTACCAGGTAAAGTTTATACACAATTAAAATGACTGACAAAAAAGCATAAAATAAGTTTTGTTTCAACTTTATAACAGTAAGAAGTACATGATCAAGTGTGTTGATAACAAGTCATCGTTTTCGAATCTCTATGCAGTAGCTATCTTGACACTTTCAACAATCACATTTAGAAGTTCAAAGGATTCTATTTGTGTAACTGTACTTGATTCAGCATTGTTTTTAATTAGATCCATACATTTAATTGATTAGGTAAAAAAATTGTAAAAAACAAGGAGACAAGAAGAAATGTAAAAATTACAGAGGTATAAGCGTTACTAGCTCATTGGGGAGGTTGTACGGTCGATTGATAAAAGAACGAATCGAAAACCAATATGAGAAAATAGAATATCAAAGTGGATTCCGTGCTGGCAGATCTTGTGTTGATAATATATTTGTACTTCAACAGATTATAGAGAAACGAACAGCCAGAAATTTACCGACTGATTTAGTGTTCGTTGACTTAGAGAAGGCCTATGATACAGTACCCTTAAAAAAATATTTGAAGTATTGACGAAGGCAGGCCTAAGTAAGGTATACATGAACGCCATAGCGAACATGTACATAAATGCAAAAAGTGCCGTTAAAATGGAAAATAAAATTTCAGACCCGTTTCCTGTAACAAAAGGCTTAAGACAAGGATGTTCTTTGTCCCCAACCCTATTTAAAATCTATATTCAGGAAGCATTAAACAACTGGAGGAGAAAATGCACAGGAATGGGAATAGAACTTGGAAACAAGTACCTAACAAATCTTTTCTTCGCAAACGATCAAGTGATTATGGCAAATGATGAGGAAGACATGGATTATATGATTCGAAAGTTAACCGAAGAATACGAAAATTGGGGACTCACAATCAATATAAACAAAACAGAATACCTTAGAATAAATGACGAAGAAAGAGACCCAGAACTCTCGATTAGAGATATAAAACAATGCGAAGAATTTAAATACTTAGGGACACTCATAGCGAAGGAAGGAACATCGAAACGGGACATCCAGCAGAAAATACAACAGGGTCGAAATGTGGTACAAACACTAAACTCATTAGTTTGGTCTCCTAAAATTAGTTTACAAACCAAAATGACAATCTACAAATCGGTTGTAGAACCAATTTTGACGTACGGATCTGAATGTTGGCAAATGACAATGAATGAAAAGAAAAAAATGGAAGTAGTAGAAATGGACTATCTGAGAAGAGCGTGTCGGATATCTAGACTTGATCACATCCCAAATGAAGAAATAAGAAGAAGGACAGGAAGAATCTTCAATACCGTAGATACAATAGAATCCAAACAACCTTTATGGTACGGGCATGTAATGCGAATGGATGATGAACGATGGCCAAAACAGGCTTTAAACTATGTTCCATGGAATAGAAGAAGAATTGGAAGACCAGCACTGGAAAGGAGGGAAGAAATCAGAGAAATAATGAGAGATAGAGCCATGCAATCTCCTACAATTTCTTTTGCACAATTTTTTTATGCGATCACTATTTTTCGAGTTAAGGGGTAAAATAGTGAAAGCGGAAGGGAAGCATAATTATTGAATAATTTGTCTCGTGTATTATTAATTTAACGACATAATTGTACGTAAACAAAAATAAAGAGAATTATATTTTATACAGTTTTTTAAACTTCCATTAAGTTTTTTGCCAACTAAATATATTTTTGTTCGAACATTTTTTTTTAATTTTGGACCCTGTTTGGGAAATTTCCCCATTCCTCCCCCTTCGTAGGTTCTCTGGCCTCTCTAGCCACTGGTTTTCTCGAAAAATTGTAGTAACTCGCTATTGTAAAAAATTCGGTGCTTACAATTTTTGTCGACAAGTTGAAAATGGCGGAGATATGGAACAAAAACTTTTGCTATAAAACCAATCAGGTCATACTACATTAAATATTGATTTTATGAAAAAATGGATCAAATCAAAATTGTATAAAATTTAATTCTCTTTTATTTTTGTATAGGTACATTTTTGTCATAAAACTAATAATAAACGAAATAACTCAATAATTATGCTCCAACTCACTATTTTCCCCCATAACTCGGAAAATATCGACCGCACGAAAAAAATTAAAATAAAGTAAATTATCGAAAATCGAATTTTCAACAGTACTTACACGTTTTGTCGAAAAGTTGAAAATGGCGGAGATATTGAGCAAAAACGGTTCTCGTTTAATATCAAGATGGCGGCGAATACTACGGCGAAATTCAGTCGAGATTTTAAATTTACACTACTATTAACTCTCCTTAAAGATTAGAATAATTAAATTTGGGACAGCTTGGCATGCAAAGTCGACTGCTATCCCGACTGGGCTAAAGGTAGGTATAGTCTTTTTACTACAAAAGCAAGGTTACGTAGGTCAAAATTTCTGACGTCAGAGCACTGCCAAATCATTACAATGTGACTTTTCGTCATAGCCACGTTAATGCCATTACCTGTCAGATATTTTCTTTGTTTTTGTTTACTGTACAAATAATTAAATCTAATTCTTTTTTCTCATTAATGATGTCAATCGGTTTTCATTTCTTGCCGAAATATATTAATAATACGCCGAAATATTTGTAATGTTAATTAACGTAAATAAACATCAACTTTAAAATTGACATTTCTTTAGCTGACCGATCTTGCAAAAGTGTCAACTTGGTGTTATACTAGGGCTTTTCATTCACAGTCCTTTGTTTCGAGTTTCTGTCATATGTCGTATAATCCGGGTATATTAATATTATACACAGATTACACAACATATGACGGAAGCTCGAAACAAATGACAATCGATGAAAAACCCTATAAGGAAAACGTAATCGCGATTACATTGAGAATTTTAGAATTATATTAATTAAATAACCAAAAACATTTTTTATTATTAATAATATAAATTTTATGAAACATTCCGTTAAGTTAAATACTCCAGAAAATAATAATTTTATTTAAATATATCAGACAATCGTACGCTGCTAACGCTGTAATCGTACTGATGTAACAGTTCTGTCCGTGTTGCTACATTTTTACTTCATTTCGTACACAATTTGTTTCAAAATATAGCTTTACACTGTACTGTTTTTATAAATATCTACATATTAAATTATAACTTAATTTAAAAACTATTGCAATTATTGTTGTCTACCTATACTATTGTGTTTGTGTTTAGGTTTATGAGAAATAAGTTTATTGTTAGATTTAAAAATCTGAAAGTTTTCTTATGAATTTTAGTGTTTGCAGTACTTAGTTTTAAAAATGTTAAATATGTAGTCTATTTTAATTATTATACCTACATTGTGCTAATATTGTTGGTAAATAATATATTTCGGCAAGTAATGAAAAACAAATTGACATCATTAATTTGAATAAATAACCATAAATATTATTTTTATAGTAAACAAAAAAATCTGACAAATAATGACATAAACGTGACCATGATGAAAAGTCACATTCTAATGTTTGACAGTGCTCTTACGTCAGAAATTTTGACCTACGTAATCTTGCTTTTGTAGTAAAAAGCCTATATATACAATTTCGCTGATTTAAACTAACGAACTATCAAAAATAACAGTATATTATTTAAAAAATTAACAAGTTTCTTTGTCGAAAGTAAATGCAATTCTGTCAGCATTTATGATATCCACAAATTAATGTCGCCTGCTTAATCGCAAAATAGATTATGTTACCCTTTATGTAAGCTCTCTTTTACAAATAAATTTAAACTCATATAAGTTTGAAGTCTAATTTTTACTTTTAATTTTTTAGTTAACAACAATATTAGTTTTTGAAGTGAAAACTTCTTTAGAGACGTTGTGCACTTTTTGGATAGGGGAAAAAGCATTGAATTCGCGACCGTCATTGCGACCGTCATCGCTTATGCTGTATATAATATGTAGTGTAGGTATATATAAATTGTGTAGAGGTATTTAAATTTAAAATAAATGTAAAACATATTTTAAGATGGGGAAAAAGGATTTATTTCGCAACCGTCATCGCGACCGTCATCTCTTCGGCTAAATAAATTTTGTAATTATATACATTATGTGTATGTATTATTGTAGAATTGTTTTTTTTTGTAAAGAAATTTAAAAAAAATTAAATTTATATCAACGACCATGAAATCATAGTTTTTCCTCACCCTGTATATCACCAAAATTGTTTAGAATTTAATTTTGCTATTAAGCAAGTGTTTCGGGAAAAAGTGAAACGACTAATAAGTGATTCGACGAAATGCACGGGACATGAACAAACATTTCGGTGATTAGAAAGTGGACATCGTTGACGAAAACAAAGACGGCTTTAAGATCTTTTCCAGGAAGGTTTTTAATGTGGTATACGAATTGTATGAGGTTTAGATGTTAAAGTAGAAAGTAGGAAATAACTAATTATGATATCTTTTGAAATATGACAAATGGGGAGAGTTCTGTGGAAAATATTTGTTTCAGAAGAAATGGGTATGATAGGTTTTGAGAGAGGCGTGGTTTTGATTGAGTGGGAAAGATGAGGGAGAAGCGAGTCGGAATTTGGCGAGAGACGAGAGGTCACTGTGTAATTAACATCGGTGGAAGGCAGTCCAATTTTTTGTTTTAAAAAGTTTAGTAATCAGTGTAGAATGTGTGTAATCGGCCTTTGCGAGCAGAATCAAGTTGAAACCAAAGTGTCGACCGGTTGAAGAGTCAATTTTCCTGGTCCGAGGGAGCTTCCTTTGTTTTGTCTAGAACGAGTAGCTGATTAATATCTTTTTGTACAAGATATCGAACAAGGAAAACTGAGTAACAGAATTCGAGCAAATCCTGTATGATTTTGGAAGCAGTCGTGACGAGAGGGACTTTTTCGCAACATCCAGAGAGTACATGTTTGGAAGAATCAAGGACGGCGCAATCCAGAGAACGAGGCAGTGAAGAAACAAAAAGGTCAGTCAAATTATTTGTCGGAATGGAGAAAATTTGTATATATCAAATCCATATTTGTTTATTTGTTTATTGAACTTTTCTTTTACGCAGTTCGTCATTTAAAATTTAAGAAATCAAGTAAAAAGAAGAAAAGTAAATTTTATTTAGTATGAGTAAATAATAAATTAATTAAATAATTTTTTTGTCAAAACAAGGAGATATCAGAGTTAGAGTTTAATTGATTAAGTAAGAGATTGTTGCAACAAAGTTTAAATTTAATATTTTTTGAATCACATGTACACGGCTTATTTGATAAAAACAATAGATTACATTTATATGATATTGAGTGTTTTCAATTTCCCTGTTTCCACCCCGGAAGAAGTAAGCAATCAGAAATATTAGAAGCCACAGATCACAGGTATTGTCTACAATACAAAATTAGCCCTAAGAATAAAATTGATTGGAAAATTGAATTTGAATTTAGTTTTTGTTATACATAGTCAGTAAATAAAATAATTGAATAATTAACTAAAATAAGAATTTGCTAATCAATCTAATTAAATAGATATAATAGAGCATAACAAATGGCGTCCCAACTGATGGTGCATTAGAGTATTTCTGGTTGCAACTTTGAAAGGAAAGGACAGAGGAAAGCAGGTGTTGGAAAATCTATTTATTGAGTGGTCAAATTGATATATTTAAATTTCGACATATAAATTTCCTTTAGGTACAATTTCTATTTTATTTTATTTATTTAATATTTGCATTTGATGATTTTTTTAAATATTCATATTGCATTGGGTAAAAGAAAATTTTCGTGTCTGCAACAGATAGGGTGTTTTAAAGTTTTCATATTTGGCGGGGATAATACTCCTTGAAAAGAAATGCCAGAGACAAGAAACAAAAGCAAAGAAAACAAAAAACAAGAAAAAAATTCAGAAAAAGAAAAACATTTGGAACAAGGAGAACATTCAGATCAAGAAGACATTTTAGACACAACAATCATGGAAACAGGAAAAAGGAATCGTCAGATTTAGAAAAATTATTACATATATATATATATATATATATATATATATATATATATATATATATATATATATATATATATATATATATATATATATATATATATATATATATATATAAACTAGAAATGATCACAGCTGATTAGTAATTATCAATTTACAAATTATTGGGTTAACAGCTGAAATGGAAGACTCAGTGTACTCTTTTCTACGATTCCAATATTTCGTTAACAGTCGTTAACATCATCAGGGACGCTGAAATAATATTAAAGGTATAATAGTGAAACTGGGTATTAAAAAATAACTCACCAGTTTGAAAGATTTTAATAATTAGTGGTTTTTAACATAGTTATTTATATTATAGTTCCATTTTTTATCTTTTTTATTGTTATATTTTTAATTTTTAATAACATTCACTGCAATTCTTTTTGTTAATGCTGCTTTTTTACACATTTACAACATCGTTGACTAAAATCTCAAACTGGTGAGTTATTTTTTAATACCCAGTTTCACTATTATACCTTTAATATTATTTCAGCGTCCCTGATGATGTTAACGACTGTTAACGAAATATTGGAATCGTAGAAAAGAGTACACTGAGTTTTCCATTTCAGCTGTTAACCCAATAATTTGTAAATTGATATATATATATATATATATATATATATATATATATATATATATATATATATATATATATATATATATATATATATATATATATTTTTTTCAACTTATTTTCAAAAACATGATGAAGATTCGGGTATGTTTCGGGTGTTTTCTTCAAAAGATATGTACATTTATGAAGTAAATATAAAAAATTAGATTAACTTTTAACTTAAGTGCACTTATGTTAGCACTCCTACACATTAATCTGAAACCTCATGTTTAAGTGAGTTTATCCTCCGGTTGACCTAACTAAAATATTCTGTTTACGATCTCTAATTACATTAATCTTGATATAAATCCCCTTCGTAAGGGGATTTTTCCGCATTCTCTATTTCATTTGTTTGTTTTCGTACGAGTGGTCGTCCAAACCAGTACCTGTGGATCTTTTGATCACTGAGTGTGTTTCAAAGATCTTTTGTTTTTTTTATATATATATATATATATATATATATATATATATATATATATCGTCGGTCGGATTCATTATTGGAACATTTCAAATTATGTTATTGTTGGAAAATGCAAGTTAAAGTTTGAAGAGCATTTGAAATGCCAATTTAATCAAAACAGTTTTCTCCGATTTTCAAGATTATTACGCCAATGTATTAAACAAGGGTTACAGTTTAATGAGGAATTGTTAAAAAATTTAAAATCCTGTTATTTTTTTAATAATAAATAATTTTGTGAAATGTTCCAGTAATGAATTAGGAGTATGTATTAGAAAACTATTGCAAGTGAAGGATCTAATGGTATATTTCTAAATGTTCTGTTAATGAAATAAATAAATGACAACAAATTTGAATTGAACGTTTATTCTCAAGTACACAAATCGAAAATTAAATGAAAAAATAAAATTAAAAAAATGTAGGAAAATCAGAAATATTTTATAATAATAATTAATTGTTCTCACATTGTTCTTCCAGCTCAGCATGATTTTCTGTGGCTGGTAACCCAGCGTAATACTCGCGGTATACCTTCGGAATTACATTCGAGTCACATAAGGACAGTAAGTCCCTTTTCTTTAAACTCGATATCTTTGGTCGTACCTGATATTTTTTTCGAAGGTGTTGTTCTACGTCATTAGCTGCACTTTTGCCCCTTGTCCTATGGCGTACATTAATGAATTTCATCGTAGCTTCCGGATCATAAGAGTTGCTATAGCAAATTTGGTATGGAGAAGTAGCTTGCATAAAAATTTTTCGTATATCATTCCATACAACACGATCACCATCAGTATTTTCTGTAAAGTTTTTACCAAACTGTGTTACTAGATCTTTTAGATTTAAAATATCTGTGAAGTCTAATTCTAGTACTCTGTATGGAAGTCCAGTCTTTTTGGCACATTGAATTAGCGATATCCATTGTGATGGAATGAAAATGGAACCATTTTTTAATATCCTTGATTTTTCTCGTTCGATTGTACTATGGACGCTGTCCCCTTCATTTTGGGTATGTCCAACTACTAAGTACTTGTGCGTAATTGATTTAACTTTTAAAATTTGAATAGCATAGTGATAAAGACTTAGTAAGTATTTATTTTTGTTCTGAGCTGAACAGTTATCCGTATAAAATATAACATGTTTTCCTACACAATTATCTTTTAAAAATAAATAAATACATGTACCGACTTCATCGCAACCTTTACCCCCTAACGACTCATTCCATAAGTAGCAGTTAGCAGCTTTTGACACAACATCATAGACGGTGCAGTTGTATACATTTAACCTTCTTTTATAGAAAAAAAGGGAATCATTTCCGGAGGGTGTTTGCAGGACAGCTTGCATGTCATAACAGCATATTATTTTACTTTCATCATTTTTGCATGATGCTATGTCAGCTCTTTTTTCTTCTCGGCACAAATCTCTTTCCTTCAAATGCTGTTCATAGGCACACATCAACTGTAACTTATCATCACCTGTAGCATTTTGATAGGACAAACACAAAGAGCATTGGTCTTTCTTTGGCTTATGAAACGCAATGTTAAATTCATTTCGAAAAATGTGTTCGTAAGTTCCTTGTTTGACTTTAAATTTGTTATTTTGATGACACCAGTCCTTATATTGGCGGTACATCAAAGCCAAATTCAAATCACCGTCTAGATATTCCTTACTTGAAGATGCTCGACAATAATGTGACTCTTTTCTAGGGTAAGAATTTATGTGTTCTCGAACAATATCTTTAACATCGTCTGATAGACACCTACCAGTATTGCCGTGATGTCCTCTACGGTCCTCCGGTATTATCCCACTCGAATTAGATAACTTATTAACTGTAGATAAAAACGAATGTCCTATATCCAACGTTGCTGTGTAGAATCGTTTACATACTCGAATTTTCTCTGCATGTATTGTAAAATGATATGACACATTCAATGATCGAGTACTATTCGCATTGTGCAATGAATATTTCGGCTTAACCACTCCCATGCAAGTTTTAATGTAGTAGCGCTGTTTGGTGAGGTCACCGATATTCCAAAAGTCTTCAAATAGTTTCAATCTACTCTCTTCATTTATCTTCTCTGGGCATTTTAGTCGACAGTTCGTACATGGTGGTTTTGGTTTCTTAGCTGGTACTGTACGTCCTTTTACGGTTTGGTAGGCTTTACCACTATTCTTTAATTGTTTTTTCACATTCTTAATCCACTTTTCTGGCTCTCTCTTTCTATTTTTAGTTTTATTCCGGGTAGTAGACACTTTTTCAGATTCAGAAACATTTCCATCTTGTAGTTCTACGTTAGCTAAGTTAATATCATTTTCTGTTTCTGTTACAGGCTGTGATTGAACCAATTCATTTCCTGAAAGTTAAAAAATATTCTTAATTTAGAAGCCCTGGAAAATGTTACCTAATAATTAGTAAAAAACGTGATGGGGTTTTCGATTACCAAGAGTCGACGAGTATTCGATTCCTGAAAGTTCTTTTAACCGAAATATTCGAATACTAGCTGAGTAAGCGGTTGCAATTTTATTATGGTAATTTTGTAAACAAACATATTTTTAGAGGTCAAATAAATAAACTAACGTAATGAAAATTTCGGGTACAAACAACTACAAAACGACAATTTCTACTATTCTGCTGTACAAGTGATACTAAATAATATTTATGTTTAATCGGATTCCCCATTCACCAAAGAAAACGTGCTGATTCTCAAGACAATAAAAACGGCTAATTCAGGCTATCACATTTCTGTAAAATTTCGTGAGTGTTAAAGTCATTAACGAATATAAACATTAAACAAATCAGGAATTGATGAATTTAAAACAGTTTTTATTTTAAATCAACACCCGATAGTCGAAAAAGTTTTCAATTCTTTGAAGTCCTCGAGTACAATAATTACATATTGAGATTCTTGAAAGTATTCAATTCCGCCCGTGACTCAAAAAACGAAATACAGATTCATTCTTACTTATTAGAGGTTCCACCTGGTCTGTAGCAATAGGAATTTTGGATGTCATAGTTAAAGGCCGCAATTCTTCATAAACTATATTCTCATCCTCATGTAGCGCCAAATTATCTAAATTAATGTAATTTTTTCCATCTGATGATAATATTTTGTCTACTTCGTCACCTACAACTAAATAAGGTTTATAACGTAAAAATAAAAGAATGTAAGGCATAAAAAATGTAGAGAACATACAAAAAAGTTCTTACTTAATATAGGCGCCACTTGAGAAACAGTAAAAGAGGTATCAGTATTATGTCGTCTCATACTGGAAGACGGGCTTCTTTCATAGTCCATGTCCACAACAGACTGACCCCCTAATCGAAAAGATAAAAATCGTTTATTATCATTTTAGTAACAATATACATACTTACATTTTAATGCAAAAAAATTTAAAATGTACCTACTTAAGTAATAGCAGTACCGAATAGTTACTTATTAACACATTGGACCATCTGCTTTAAAAATATTAACTTCGGGTACTGTTAAAATTAAAATAGGTATGATCATAGAATTATTTTCATAAAAAAAACTTACCATGTCCATGATTGTCCTCTACATTTTCCGTTAATAAACTTGAAATAGCTAGATTGTCCTCTTGTGAAATAAACCTTTATGATATTAGCGATATATAACTAAACTATTTTCCTACATAAAACACTTAATAACATTCAATATTTAATATGTCTAGTACTTCATCTGATTGACATTAATCAACTTCAAATAAAATTTTCATTCTTGTCAATATAAAACAAATTTCATTTAATCCTATTACATAATTAACTAAATTTAACCCACATTTTATCAAAATTGCAGTATCTCGATGTCATCTAAATATCATCTAAATACCATCAACCTCAATTAGGTAAGATAAAAATTGTAAAAAACCATACTATAAAATTGTACCATTTTTAAATATTGTAGCTTTCGTCTGATGATGCTGATGAAAATCAGCGAAATATAACGTTTTGTTAAACAGAGTACCACTTGGTTTTATTCAGCTGGATACCCAATAAACTTCAACCCCATTTATATATATATATATATATATATATATATATATATATATATATATATACCGGCAAAATTAGCCGAACACGTTAAAAATTGGACATGTTTGATGTCTCGTATTTCATAAACCAGTGGTCTGATTTGAGTGATTCTTTTAGTATGTTATAGCCTTAATATTTAAGAATATCATTGTAATAATATTGTTGCTAGACAGGTAAATACCATTTTATACCGGGTGTACCGATCATACTGTGTTTTTTTCTTAAAGTTTGGAACACCCTGTGGAATATTCTAGCATATGTAAAATATTAGAATTAATACTCGATTGTAGACTTAGGATTGCTTAACATTTTCCTTTTCGATTCATTTACTTATGTGAGATAATAAAAAAGTTATGTGCGTTAACAACCATCCATGTTTTTCATCAATAAATCCTCATAGTAGGGGAGGAAAGTATACTAAATTTGCAGTTATTCGAGCGTTATGGGGACCTATTGGATTGTGAAGAGTATGTGCTAAAATCAGAAAAAGGTTAAGTGAAGTTTTCCATAAAGTGGGGGACTTTTCATTTTTAATTTAATTTTCCATTTGAAACAATCATTTTTCTCCGATTATAGCGCTATCTATCCATAATTCGAAAAAATATGTCGAATAAAAGTTGCTTATTTTTAAGTAAAGAATCCAAATCTGCAATAAAAATTGGAGGCTCCTATTTAAGATTTTAAATTAAATCCCCCACCCCACCTCCGTGGGGGCTCGTGACACCCCACGGAGAGGGGTGGGGGGTAAATTAAAAATTATAAATACGAACCCTGCGATATTTTGCGAAATGAACATCAGATCGTAAAACTGCAAAATACACATATTCAATATTTTTCAAAAATCTACCGAATGGCACCAAACATAACCCCCGCGGAGGTGGGGTGGGGGTTACATTAAAATATTAAATAGGAGCCCCCAATTTTTATTGCAGATTTGGATCCTTGACGTAAAAATAAGCAACTTTTATTCACAACATTTTTCCTATTATGGATAAATGGCGCTATAATCGGAAAAAAACGATTGGTGGAAATGGAAAATTAAATTGAAAGATTGAGAATCCCACACTTTATGGAAAACTTAACTTAACTTTTTTTGGTTGTAGCACCCACTCTTCACAATCCACTCCAGGTCCCAAGAACGCTCGAGTAATTGCAAATTTAGCATACTTTTCTCCCCTACTATGAGGATTTATTGATAAAAAACATGGTTAGTTGTTAAAGCACATAACTTTTTTATTTTCCAACATAAGCAAATGAATCAAAAAAGAAAATGTTAAGAAAGCATAATTCTACAATCGAGTTATAATTTTAATATTTTATATATGCTGGAATATTCCACAGGGTGTTCCGAACTTTAAGAAAAAAACACAGTATGCTTGTTACACCCGGTATAAAATGACATTTACCTGTGTAGCAACAATATTATTACACCGATATTCTTAAATAATAAGGCTATAATATACTAAAAGAATCACTCAAATCGGACCACTGGTTTATGAAATACGAGACATCAAACATGTCCCATTTTTAACGTGTAAGGCTAATTTTGCCGGTGTGTATATATATATATATATATATATATATATATATATATATATATATATATATATATATATATATATATATATATATATATATATATATATAGGGAGTAAACGTTCAATATTGGGTTTGCAGCAATAAAAAGTGAAATGTGTACTCTTGTAAATTTTTTTATTCCAAGCTTTCGGACATGGTTATATCCTTCATCAGGGAGCTACAAATGTGATGAATAGTTTGTTAACGTTGGTATAATTAATTAAAAAATTCGCTACTTACAAACTTATTGAGATTGTATCCTCAATGATGTTATATTATAATGTTGATAAAATTTATCACAGTCTGTCATCTTTGTTAAGTCTAAAACTTACTCCTATATTTAAAATCAAAAATTGCTTTACATTCACAACACTTAATTATTATAAAACCATGCCATGACATTGTTATTCTTAATTTTATTATATCGCCATTAGTTTTTGTCACGACAATCAAGTAGTTTTTATTATTGGCTTTTCGGAACTCTCCGTGTGTAAATTTAAAAATATTCGAATTGACAGATGAAAACTCCACACCCACAATATCAAGCAACTGGTAGTACAGCAAATTATAGGCCTATCATTGGGTGTATTGTGGCAATATAAATTATTTTATATTTGTTAATATTAGAAAGGAGTGAAGCTTTAACCTGTCAATTCTTCAATACAAAGCTTTTCAAACTAACATAAAAAAATTATTCAGGTCAAATTCTAACAACGTTACATTGATTGAGTTTTTATTTTGTATGACCCCAGTATCTGTGTGTATAAAAAAATTACTAAATTTTTAAACAAACTTCAATGAAAAAAAAAATTATCTTTTGAAAAAATCCTTCAAAAACTTTCTTTCCCATAAATGTCCATTGATAAATTATTGGTTTTGTTATTGTTGCATTTATCTAGTAGTAACAGATAGGAGAACATTTCATTTAGATGACCAATATCCGTTCTATGATTCATTGCATTAATATCTTGGCAAATGTAGGCCATTTCAAGAAAAAGTCTTTTGGTGATATTACTTTCCTGTTCTACTACTTTGATGTTATTATAATCTATCCGATGCCCATTTTTAAATGCATGTTCACCCAATGCACTTCTTTCAGGATGTAGTCTATTATCAGACTTGTGGGATGTCATTCGGTCTTTAAGGCATCTTGATGTTTGACCATAGTATACTTGTTCACATGATCCGCACGGTATACAATAAACAACATCCGTTAAGGACAAGAGTGAGGATTGGTCTTTGAGTTTAGAAAAAACTTTGTTCACTGTTAGTACTGTTTTAAATGCAATTTTGATATTCTCAATAGATGAAAAAATTCTACTAAGTTTAAGGCAAATATCCTTAATGTATGGAAGCGATACATATCTAATTGCGGTTTGTTTTGGTAAAGGATCTACAGGTCCTATCATATCTTGTGATAAAGATATATTTTCCTCGTTTCTTAAAAGACTACTTAAATTTTGTGGAGTGTTAAACAAAATTTTCTGTAGTAGTGTACTTGGGTATGAGTTTTCAATGAATAGGGTATAAAGGATTTTCAGATTTTTTGTATGGAAAGTGGTATCGCTGATTTTAAGGACACGATTTTTCATTTCTTTAACTAAATTAAGTTTCATTGAATATTTATGGTATGACCAAAAATTGAGATATCTACCCGAACTGATAGGTTTTCTATACCAATCAACCAGCAAATGGGTACCTTTTCGTATCAATTTGGTATCCAAAAAAGGTACTGAACCTGTAGCATCTTCACGTTCTAATGTGAATTGAATGTAGGGGTTGTAACTATTGAAATACCAAAGTATATCGTTTATGCCCGTGCTTGGTAATGCTAGTATTATGTCATCAACATATTGTTTTATAAAATGAAATTTATAAGGTAGGACAAGGATGATGGTGTCAAGTATGTGGTCCATTACATAACAGGAAATTATTGGTGATATAGGGTTCCCCATAGGTGTACCAAAAGTTTGTTTGTAAAATTTGTTGTTAAATGAAAAATAATTATTTTCGAACAGAAAAGTTAACAGTTTGAAAAAAGTGTCTTTATCAATGTTACAATGTTGAGAAATAATCTCCCATCTATTACTAATGGCAAGTATACATATATCTAGATAAACATTGCTAAATAAGGACACTACATCTAGGCTCGCAATAACGTAGCCTTCTGGTAATTGTATGTTGTTAAATAATTTATTAACTTGAAATGAGTCTTTAATATAGTATTCATTCTCACAGTTATATGCATTCGTTAAAATATCTGTTAAGTAGTTAGCAATGTTTTCTGTAGGTGCGCCAATAGAGGCTAAAATGGGTCTAACAGATAATGGGGTTTTGTGTACTTTTGGTAGACAATAAAACTTTCCAGATATACCTTTATAGTTAGATAATTTCTTTTTTGTGGCCTCATCTATTTTTTGATTGTCAAACAACGATTTTACTACTTTATTACATTTTTGTTTAATCGATGAGGTTGGATCATTATGTAATGTGGTATATGATGTATCATTTTCAATTATAGCAACAGAAAGATCTAAATACTTTTGTTTTTCCAAAATAACAGTGATGTTACCTTTATCTGATCTTGTGACTATCAAATTGGGATTTTCTTTTAAGAATTTTTTAGTTTTTATTAACAAAAGATTAAATATTGAGTTATTAAGTTTGGAATTGTTGACTGAATTCGTTAAAATAATAACTGATCTTGCTGTAAGGATAGTTTTAGTGTCTTTATCAGATACATTTATAAGAATGTTGTCAATGTCTGCTAAAATTCTTTTTATAGAAATATCTTTACCAATTTGTGGTTGGATACTAAACTTAGGACCAAGAGACAGAAATTTCATAATATGATTTGGTATATTAACATCAGAAAGATTTTTAATCCATCTAGGATTAGTTTTGAGTTTAGAATCTAGTTCTTTATTTAATAATTTATTAAATTTTTTAAGATTTTTTTCTTTCGTCTCATGAAAAGTTCTGTTGTAGGTTCTAAGTTGAGAACTGTAAAAATGATCAAAAATGTCACTATTAGTTAAGTTTGAAATTTCTAATTTTAATGAACTGTTTAATGACTCAAATTTTTTTATTAATTTGTGATTATTGCACATTTCTGAATTTAAAAGTTTGTTTCCTAACCTGAATTGCTTTTCTTGTGTATTCTGGATGTCTTGGCCATATAGGAGGTTTTGAACTGGCTTTATGGCTTGTTGGATGTGTGGAGGTAACAATCCTGTTTTTCTACATTTTAAAAGAAAACATCTGTGATTATATTCCTTGGCAAGTTTGATGTGATTTCGTGACCATGATTTCATTTTATCAACAGCTAAAGTTCCAAAAGTAGATCGAATCTCTTGGTAAAAACCCATACCTGTAGTTAACAATGAACCAAAAGTATTTGCTGACAACGTAAGGAAGTAAACGTTCAATATTGGGTTTGCAGCAATAAAAAGTGAAATGTGTACTCTTGTAAATTTTTTTATTCCAAGCTTTCGGACATGGTTATGTCCTTCATCAGGGAGCTACAAATGTGATGAATAGTTTGTTAACGTTGGTATAATTATTTAAAAAATTCGCTACTTACAAACTTATTGAGATTGTATCATCAATGATGTTATATTATAATGTTGATAAAATTTATCACAGTCTGTCATCTTTGTTAAGTCTAAAACTTACTCCTATATTTAAAATCAAAAATTGCTCTACATTCACAACACTTAATTATTATAAAACCATGCCATGACATTGTTATTCTTAATTTTATTATATCGCCATTAGTTTTTGTCACGACAATCAAGTAGTTTTTATTATTGGCTTTTCGGAACTCTCCGTGTGTAAATTTAAAAATATTCGAATTGACAGATGAAAACTCCACACCCACAATATCAAGCAACTGGTAGTACAGCAAATTATAGGCCTATCATTGGGTGTATTGTGGCAATATAAATTATTTTATATTTGTTAATATTAGAAAGGAGTGAAGCTTTAACCTGTCAATTCTTCAATACAAAGCTTTTCAAACTAACATAAAAAAATTATTCAGGTGAAATTCTAACAACGTTACATTGATTGAGTTTTTATTTTGTATGACCCCAGTATCTGTGTGTATAAAAAAATTACTAAATTTTTAAACAAATTTCAATGAAAAAAAAAATTATCTTTTGAAAAAATCCTTCAAAAACTTTCTTTCCCTTAAATGTCCATTGATAAATTATTGGTTTTGTTATTGTTGCATTTATCTAGTAGTAACAGATAGGAGAACATTTCATTTAGATGACCAATATCCAGTGATGACCAATGACCAATGACCAGTGTTGTGAATGTAAAACAATTTTGATTTTAAATATAGGAGTAAGTTTTAGACTTAACAAAGATGACAGACTGTGATAAATTTTATCAACATTATAATATAACATCATTGATGATACAATCTCAATAAGCTTGTAAGTAGCGAATTTTTTAATTAATTATACCAACGTTAACAAACTATTCATCACATTTGTAGCTCCCTGATGAAGGACATAACCATGTCCGAAAGCTTGGAATAAAAAAATTTACAAGAGTACACATTTCACTTTTTATTGCTGCAAAACCAATATTGAACGTTTACTTCCTTACGTTGTCAGCAAATACTTTTGGTTCATTGTTAACTACAGGTATGGGTTTTTACCAAGAGATTCGATCTACTTTTGGAACTTTAGCTGTTGATAAAATGAAAGCATGGTCACGAAATCACATCAAACTTGCCAAGGAATATAATCACAGATGTTTTCTTTTAAAATGTAGAAAAACAGGATTGTTACCTCCACACATCCAACAAGCCTAAAGCCAGTTCAAAACCTCCTATATGGCCAAGACATCCAGAATACACAAGAAAAGCAATTCAGGTTAGGAAACAAACTTTTAAATTCAGAAATTTGTAATAATCACAAATTAATAAAAAAATTTGAGTCATTAAACAGTTCATTAAAATTAGAAATTTCAAACTTAACTAATAGTGACATTTTTGATCATTTTTACAGTTCTCAACTTAGAACCTACAACAGAACTTTTCATGAGACGAAAGAAAAAAATCTTAAAAAATTTAATAAATTATTAAATAAAGAACTAGATTCTAAACTCAAAACTAATCCTAGATGGATTAAAAATCTTTCTGATGTTAATATACCAAATGATATTATGAAATTTCTGTCTCTTGGTCCTAAGTTTAGTATCCAACCACAAATTGGTAAAGATATTTCTATAAAAAGAATTTTAGCAGACATTGACAACATTCTTATAAATTTATCTGATAAAGACACTAAAACTATCCTTACAGCAAGATCAGTTAATATTTTAACGAATTCAGTCAACAATTCCAAACTTAATAACTCAATATTTAATCTTTTGTTAATAAAAACTAAAAAATTCTTAAAAGAAAATCCCAATTTGATAGTCACAAGATCAGATAAAGGTAACATCACTGTTATTTTGGAAAAACAAAAGTATTTAGATCTTTCTGTTGCTATAATTGAAAATGATACATCATATACCACATTACATAATGATCCAACCTCATCGATTAAACAAAAATGTAATAAAGTACTAAAATCGTTGTTTGACAATCAAAAAATAGATGAGGCCACAAAAAAGAAATTATCTAACTATAAAGGTATATCTGGAAAGTTTTATTGTCTACCAAAAGTACACAAAACCCCATTATCTGTTAGACCCATTTTAGCCTCTATTGGCACACCTACAGAAAACATTGCTAACTACTTAACAGATATTTTAACGAATGCATATAACTGTGAGAATGAATACTATATTAAAGACTCATTTCAAGTTAATAAATTATTTAACAACATACAATTACCAGAAGGCTACGTTATTGCGAGCCTAGATGTAGTGTCCTTATTTAGCACTGTTTATCTAGATATATGTATACTTGCCATTAGTAATAGATGGGAGATTATTTCTCAACATTGTAACATTGATAAAGACACTTTTTTCAAACTGTTAACTTTTCTGTTCGAAAATAATTATTTTTCATTTAACAACAAATTTTACAAACAAACTTTTGGTACACCTATGGGGAACCCTATATCACCAATAATTTCCTGTTATGTAATGGACCACATACTTGACACCATCATCCTTGTCCTACCTTATAAATTTCATTTTATAAAAAAATATGTTGATGACATAATACTAGCATTACCAAGCACGGGCATAAACGATATACTTTGGTATTTCAATAGTTACAACCCCTACATTCAATTCACATTAGAACGTGAAGATGCTGCAGGTTCAGTACCTTTTTTGGATACCAAATTGATACGAAAAGGTACCCATTTGCTGGTTGATTGGTATAGAAAACCTATCAGTTCGGGTAGATATCTCAATTTTTGGTCATACCATAAATATTCAATGAAACTTAATTTAGTTAAAGAAATGAAAAATCGTGTCCTTAAAATCAGCGATACCACTTTCCATACAAAAAATCTAAAAATCCTTTATACCCTATTCATTGAAAACTCATACCCAAGTACACTACTACAGAAAATTTTGTTTAACACTCCACAGAATTTAAGTAGTCTTTTAAGAAACGAGGAAAATATATCTTTATCACAAGATATGATAGGACCTGTAGTTCCTTTACCAAAACAAACCGCAATTAGATATGTATCGCTTCCATACATTAAGGATATTTGCCTTAAACTTAGTAGAATTTTTTCATCTATTGAGAATATCAAAATTGCATTTAAAACAGTACTAACAGTGAACAAAGTTTTTTCTAAACTCAAAGACCAATCCTCACTCTTGTCGTTAACGGATGTTGTTTATTGTATACCGTGCGGATCATGTGAACAAGTATACTATGGTCAAACATCAAGATGCCTTAAAGACCGAATGACATCCCACAAGTCTGATAATAGACTACATCCTGAAAGAAGTGCATTGGGTGAACATGCATTTAAAAATGGGCATCGGATATATTATAATAACATCAAAGTAGTAGAACAGGAAAGTAACATCACCAAAAGACTTTTTCTTGAAATGGCCTACATTTGCCAAGATATTAATGCAATGAATCATAGAACGGATATTGGTCATCTAAATGAAATGTTCTCCTATCTGTTACTACTAGATAAATGCAATAATAACAAAACCAATAATTTATCAATGGACATTTAAGGGAAAGAAAGTTTTTGAGGGAACTAATGGCGATATAATAAAATTAAGAATAACAATGTCATGGCATGGTTTTATAATAATTAAGTGTTGTGAATGTAAAGCAATTTTTGATTTTAAATATAGGAGTAAGTTTTAGACTTAACAAAGATGACAGACTGTGATAAATTTTATCAACATTATAATATAACATCATTGATGATACAATCTCAATAAGTTTGTAAGTAGCGAATTTTTTAATTAATTATACCAACGTTAACAAACTATTCATCACATTTGTAGCTCCCTGATGAAGGACATAACTATGTCCGAAAGCTTGGAATAAAAAAATTTACAAGAGTACACATTTCACTTTTTATTGCTGCAAACCCAATATTGAACGTTTACTTCCTTTCGTTGTCAGCAAATACTTTTGGTTCATTATATATATATATATATATATATATATATATATATATATATATATATATGAAAAACAAAAAAACAAAAGATGTAAATCTTTGAAACACACTCAGTGATCAAAAGATCTAAGTTATTGGTTTACCGACCAAACGTAACTAAATCAAACAAATGAAATAGAGAATGTGGAAAAATCCCCTTACGAACAATTCACAATTTTTTTTGTTTTTCAAACATATATTTTACTTATAGTAATTAGGGAATTAAAACGTGAGGCTGTCATGGTCAGATTATGCGGCGTAGATATACGCTCCTGCTATGTCTGGGTCTCGAATGTTGTTTTTTGATGGAATGTGTCTAAAGATATTCAACCTCTCATCTTTATTGATAAGCCCAGAGAGGTTGAAGAGGGCGAAACACATTTCTAAGAACAGGTGTTTGGATCTTTGATTCTATTCAAAAAAATTTTTCCCAACCTGAAATGGTGGATGTGTGAATTGTGCGTAAGGGGATTTTTCCACATTTTCTATTTCATTTGTTTGATATATATATATATATATATATATATATATATATATATATATATATATATATATATATATATATATATATATATATATATATGCAAAAAGAATAAAGCTTCTAGCAAAGCTTGCTATTGCTTTTATGAATTAATTCATATATATATATATATATATATATATATATATATATATATATATATATATATATATATATATATATATATATATATATATATATATATATATATATATACACGGGGTGTCATATCGGCTGACGCCGCATCCCCACACCTAACCGCCATCTATTTCTATCCTGGGCATCTTCCTCTTCCAAATCTCGGTGTTCCATGGCCTTCCTTATCGTGTGATTCCAGGATAGTCTTGGTCTTCCCCTTTTCTTCCTACCTGGGGGTTTCCATTTCAGGAGTTTCTTTGGCCATCGTTGGTCGTCCATTCTAAGTAAGTGACCGAACCATTTTAGGCTTCTTCTCTCGAGCCTGTCTACCGCTGTATCGTGTGCCTGCATCCTTCTTCTTATTTCTTCGTCACGTATTCTGTCCAATCGGGAGATTCCAGCACTTCTACGTATGTAGTCCATTTCCACAGCATTGATCCTTCTTCTGGACTCTGCTGTTAATGTCCAGACTTCGCTTCCATACATGACTACCGATTCCACAAATGTCTTCCCTATTCTTAAAAATTATTACAACTTATGCAAATACAATCACAAAAAATGGATAAAATGGATCAAAATCAGGAGGAAACATCAAAGAAAATGGATAAAATGCATAAAAATCAGGAAGAAGCAAAACGAGTCATGGAAGAAACACAAAAAAAATGGATGACAATCAACAGGAAACAAAACAAGCAATAGAGGAAAATAACAGAAACATAGAGAGAAACATATCAAGAAGGAAATGGTGAAAAAAATCGAAGAGATTGTAGAAAAGAGCGAGAAACAGGAGATAGAGATTAAAGAAATCAAATTAAAAATGAAGGAGATAAAGAATGGCCAGAAAAAGGAACTAGAAAACTTAGAAAACAAGTTGGAAAACGCTATTCAAACAGACATAGAAGAAGTAGAAAGAAAGATCAAAGAAAACGAAAGAAACATTGCGGAAATCAATACTCAACAAAATGTCGGACAAAGAAGAGAAATAGTTATACATAGCACAGATGACGTGAAAATACGATTTGGCGGGGATGTAAGAAGATTACACCCAGTGCCTTTCATAAATAGCCTGAAAAAGAAAGTACAACACATTGGAAATTTTGAAATGGCTAAAGAAATGATCAGAAACCATCTTAAGTATGAGGCAGGTCTGTGGTTTGACAGCAAAGAAGAAGAAATTGACAGTTGGCAACAGTTTAAACAAAAATTTATAAACTATTTCTGGGGAAAAGTCCAACAAATGGAAATCAACAAAGAATTACAAAATGGGAAATATAATGATCGGATGGGTATCTCAGAAAAAACATACGCATTACAAATATACAATAATGCAAAACATTTACAATACAATTATTCGTCAGAACAATTACTCGAACTGATTGCAAGACATTTCGAAGAAACGCTAGAAGATCATATCACGTTGCAAAATTACAAAGACAGATAGTTTGTGCCAATTCCTACAAATAAGAGAATCACGTCTAAGAGAAAGAAAATCAAGAAGATCGCAAGAAGATTACAGACCCCGAGAAACACAGGACTACAGGGATAGAAGACAAAACAATAGGAGGGACTATACAAGACGAGATTTTATTCCCAGGAGGGAAAACGAAAATAGAGACAACGGAAGAGGAAATTATGAACAAAGAAATAGGCAATGGAATGAGGACAAAAATCAAGATAACCAGAATAGAAACACCACACGCACAAATCAAGAAAACAGAAATAATGGTAGACAAAATGAACAGGGATTTCGAGAAAACCGAAACAGATCCGACAGACCAAGAGAAAATAGAAGAGAGGTAAATAATACCCAGACAGAAGAATATGACGAAGAGAGACACTACGACGAGAATATAAACAATGAGGAGCAAACGGCGTCTTTTCACGAAGGCGCTCACTAGAAACAAAGAACCCAAACAGGAATTTTTTGTCACCCGAAGGAATTTATAAAACTGGCAGGAAACAATAATAAAGGAAATAGAATAAATGTAAAATTTGTGAATGGTTTTATCAACGAGAAACCAATTAAAATTATGATAGATACTGGCTCAGAATTAACACTAGTCAACAGAAAATTAATAGAAGAAGTTAATTTAACCAATTTAATTTACAAAATACCTAGGGTGAACTTAGTGGGCGCAAATAAACGGACATTGGCAACAATAAATGAAGGCATACGAATAAAGGTACGATTGGATAAGATATTTTATGCACTACAATGTGTAATAATACCCAATATGTCGCATGACATGATCGTAGGAGTGGACGAATTGACAGAAAAATACGTAGCAATTGACTTCAAAAATAACCGGAAGAAATTCACAAAGGAAAAAGAAGAAGAACCGGAAAATTTGGAAAAGGACAAGGAACATGAGAAACGGAAAATGGACGATTCAGAAAAAGAACAAACAGTGGAGATGAATGTGGCGACGAAACAAGGACAAAGAAGAAAGAGAAGAAGAGGGCAAAGGAAGATAAAAGAAAATAAAACCTGGGACTCCTCAAAAGAAGAGTTGAGGGCCGAAGAAGAAAATTTGAGAGTAACAAAAGCAAAGGAAACCTGGGACTCCTCAGAAGAAGAGTCGAGCCCAGAAGAAGAAGAAAAAATGAAAGTGACAAGAGAAAATGAAACATGGGATTCCTCAAAAGAAGAGTCGAGCCCAGAAGAAGAAGAAAAAATGAGATTAACAAAAGAAAGAGAAAGAGAAGAAAAGGAGATGCATTTGAATTTAAAAAACTATGAAAAATTCAGAAATAGAGAGCATAAAGTTGCCCAAAAACAGGCGCATGATGTTTGGAAGAAAAAGAGAATGAAGCAAATAGAAGAAGAAAGTCAAAAGATCAGAAAAATATGTAATTATTACGATGTGTACAAATATCATGAGTAAAGGAAGGAAGGGTACATAATAATATAATTTATATAATAATAATATAGTAGTGGAGAAAAATGGCCAGTAGTATTAGAGAGACTGCTATTGAAATACTTGGGAAAACGTCAGGAAAAAAGTTTGAGGATAAAGAGACTTGGTGGTGGTCAAACGAAGTACAAGGAAAAATAAAAGAGAAGAGAAAATTATATAAAAAATGGCAAGAAACCAGATCCGACACAGATCTTCAAAACTATATGGTGGCGAAAAAGGAAGCGAAAGTAGCAGTAGCAAAAGCCAAAGCAGAAGCGTATTCAAACCTATATGATCAACTTGATACCAGGGAAGGCGAAACGAAGATATATAAAATAGCCAAACAGAGAGCAAGGAAAGCAAAAGATTTTAATCAGATTAGATGTATCCGTGATGAAAATAATAAAATACTAGTTCACGAAAGGGAAGTCAAAAAGAGATGGAGAAAGTACTTTGACAGCTTATTAAATGAAGAATTTGACAGACAGCCTGTAGAGTCAACGGAGACAGTAGCAGCAATGGTCACCAAAATAACCAACGAGGAAGTGGCTCAAGCGCTTCAAAAAATAAAGAAAGGAAAAGCGGTAGGACCAGATGATATTCCTGGGGAAGTATGGAGAGCATTGGGAGAGACAGGAACAAGGTGGCTAGCAGGTCTATTTAATAGAATTATGGAAGTCGGACAAATGCCAGACGAATGGAGAAGCAGTATACTGGTACCTGTTTACAAAAACAAGGGAGATATACAACAATGTACAAACTACAGGGCTATAAAACTGCTTAGCCACACCATGAAAATATGGGAAAGAGTAATTGACAGACGGATACGTGAAGAGACCGAAATATCCGAGAATCAATTTGGCTTTATGCAGGGTAGATCAACAACAGATGCAATTTTCATTATAAGGCAGTTGATGGAAAAATACAGGAGTAAAGAAACAAACGCTCATATGGTATTCATTGATCTTGAGAAAGCATATGATAGAGTTCCTCGAGAGATTCTGTGGTGGGCACTCAATAAGAAAGGAGTCCCTGGTGAATATGTAAAGATTGTGAGGGATATGTATGAGGGAGTAACGACTAGTGTTAGGACAGGTGTGGGAGAGACTGATAAATTTCATGTGAAAGTAGGATTGCACCAAGGCTCTGTGCTTAGTCCGTATTTATTCTCATTAGTTTTGGACCAGATAACAGCGAAACTACAGGGTAACATTCCGTGGTGCTTAATGTATGCTGATGATGTTGTGTTAGTAGGAAATAGTGAAAGAGACTTAGAACAAAAACTGGAACAGTGGAGACAAGCTCTGGAGGAAAAAGGTTTAAAACTTAGTAGGACAAAAACAGAGTATTTGGAATGTTCATTTAAAGATGGAGCTACTACAAATAAAATGGTGTCTTTGGATGGTGAAATGATTGTGAAAAGCAATAGTTTTAAGTACCTAGGATCGGTATTACAGAGTAATGGAGAAATAGATGGAGATGCATGCAGTAGAATTAGGGCTGGATGGATGAAGTGGAAAGAAGCGAGTGGTGTGTTGTGTGACAGAAAAATTCCAATGAAGCTGAAGGGAAAATTCTATAAAACAGCCATAAGACCGGCTATGATGTACGGAACTGAATGTTGGGCAGTGAAAAAGAAAGAGGAACAATGAATGCATGTGGCGGAAATGAGAATGCTTAGATGGATGAGTGGAGTGACAAAGAAGGATAAAATTAGAAATGAGTATATTAGGGGAAGTCTAGGTGTGGCACCAATTGATGCAAAAATGAGAGAGCATAGGTTAAGATGGTTCGGTCATGTTCAACGTCGAGACGTTAATCACCCAATACGAAGAATAGCTGAAGTGCAGATTCCTGGAAGGAGTAGGAGAGGAAGACCAAAGAAGACCTGGGGGGAGGCGATAAGGCAGGACATGTTGGTAAAGGGGATTAACATTGATATGACCCAAGACAGAATTGTGTGGAGAAATGCAATTAGGGAAGCCGACCCCGCATAGGGATAAGGCAAAGAGAATGATGATGATATAATAATAATATAGTAAATTTTGTTTTACATAGTAAATAGCTTAAGATAGAAAATAAGACATAAAGTAGGATAATGAAATAGGTATACCAGAAAATTGTTTTGCCTCGAGAAAATCGGTTGCAGATGCAAAGAATTTTATCGAATTCAAAAGGCGGGGATTTTGTTGTAGAATTTTTTTTGTAAAGAAATTCAAAAAAAAAAATTAAATTTATATCAACGACCATGAAATCATAGTTTTTCATCACCCTGTATATCACCAAAATTGTTTAGAATTTAATTTTGCTATTAAGCAAGTGTTTCGGGAAAAAGTGAAACGACTAATAAGTGATTCGACGAAATGCACGGGACATGAACAAATATTTCGGTGATTAGAAAGTGGACATCGTTGACGAAAACAAAGACGGCTTTAAGATCTTTTCCGGGAAGGTTTTTAATGTGGTATACGAATTGTATGAGGTTTAGATGTTAAAGTAGAAAGTAGGAAATAACTAATTATGATATCTTTTGAAACATGACAAATGGGGAAAGTTCTGTGGAAAAATATTTGTTTCAGAAGAAATGGGTATGATAGGTTTTGAGAGAGGCGTGGTTTTGATTGAGTGGGAAAGATGAGGGAGAAGCGAGTCGAAATTTGGCGACAGACGAGAGGTCACTGTGTAATTAACATCGGTGGAAAGCAGTCCAGTTTTTTGTTTTAAAAAGTTTAGTAATCAGTGTAGAGTGTGTGTAATCGGCCTTTGCGAGCAGAATCAAGTTGAAACCAAAGTGTCGACCGGTTGAAGAGTCAATTTTCCTGGTCCGAGGGAGCTTCCTTTGTTTTCTCTAGAACGAGTAGCTGATTAATATCTTTTTGCACAAGATATCGAACAAGGAAAACTGAGTAACAGAATTCGAGCAAATCCTATATGATTTTGGAAGCAGTCGTGACGAGAGGGACTTTTTCGCAACATCCAGAGAGTACATGTTCGGAAGAATCAAGGACGGCGCAATTCAGAGAACGAGGTAGTGAAGAAACAAAAAGGTCAGTCAAATTATTTGTCGGAATGGAGAAAATTTGTATATATCAAACCCATATTTGTTTATTTGTTTATTGATCTTTTCTTTTACGCAGTTAGTCATTTAAAATTTAAGAAATCAAGTCAAAAGAAGAAAAGTAAATTTTATTTAGTATGAGTAAATAATAAATTAATTAAATAATTTTTTTGTCAAAACAAGGAGATATCAGAGTTAGAGTTTAATTGATTAAGTAAGAGATGGTTGCAACAAAGTTTAAATTTAATATTTTTTGAATCACATGTACACGGCTTATTTGATAAAAACAATAGATTACATTTATATGATATTGAGTGTTTTCAATTTCCCTGTTTCCACCCCGGAAGAAGTAAGCAATCAGAAATATTAGAAGCCACAGATCACAGGTATTGTCTACAATACAAAATTAGCCCTGAGAATAAAATTGATTGGAAAATTGAATTTGAATTTAGTTTTTGTTTTACATAGGCAGTAAATAAAATAATTGAATAATTAACTAAAATAAGAATTTGCTAATCAATCTAATTAAATAGATATAATAGAGCATAACAGTATATATAAATTGTATAGAAGTATTTAAATTTAAAATAAATGTAAAACCTATTTCTGGATGGGGAAAATGATTTATTTGGCGACCGTCATCTCTTTCTTCGAAATAAATTTAGTACGTATATATACATATCTTGTGTATGTATACAGGGTGTTTCATTAATAATTGTCCATATAGTAACTGGAGAAACCTTAGCACAAAATACGAAGATTTAACCTAAAACACTTAAATAAAATGTGGTTCCTTACTGAGTTACAGGGTGTTTTATCTAAAAATTTAAAAACTATTTTTGCTCAGCATTTTAAAACTATTCGACGAATCCTTTTCATACTTGACAGAAAGTGCAACTACTAGACACTCTACTTCTTCTTCTTTGAGTGCCTCTCCTATCGGAGATTAAATATCATTAGGGCGATTCTAATTTTATTTACTGCTGTTTTGAACAATTCGTTAGTGGTACAGCCAAACCACTCTCTCAAATTTCTCATCCAGGACATTCTTCTACGGCCTGGATTTCTTCGTCCTTGGATTTTTCCTTGCATTATGTTTTGTAGGAATGTGTACTTTTGTCCCCTCATCAGGTGGCCTAAGTATTCAAGTTTTCTCTTTTTTATATTCAGTAGAACTTCTGGCTTGTTATTTATTCTGCGTATTACTTCTTCATTTGTAATTTTATCCACCCAACTTATTCTTAGTATAGGGCGGTAGCACCACATCTCAAAGCTTTAAAGATTTTTAATATTCCTCTGTTTAAGAGTCCATGACTCAACACCGTAGAGCAAGTACTGAATACATAGCATTTTAACATTCTAGTTCGTAGATGAATACTAATATCACGATTACAAAATAATTTTTTCATTTTTATAAAAGTAGACCTTTTTTTTGGGAGGTGAGAATCTTCTAAAGACCGTCTGGGAAGGTGTCCCAGGTGTGTTGGATTCAATCCGCCACGCTTCACCGTGCCGGATCGCCTACCAACTAAACTCACCTCCTCTTTCTCCAGCCGACGAGTCCGGGACCACTCTTAGCGAGTATATACACTGACCCGTCGACCTTACTCTTAACTCCCCCCTGGCACTTTTCGCGTGCGTTCCGCAGACTAAGTGACCCCCTAGTTGCCCCACCCCACACACACCTCGCAAAAGACCGGTCAGTGAAGACGACCGTCCCGTGCAACCCATGTGTGGGTGAGGCAAACCGGGGTGCCCCCCATCCAGCATGAAACTAGCAAGAAGATACCAGTCGGCAATTACGAGTAACTCCAAGCATTCATATTTTCATTCACTCACACTCACTCTCACACTCATACCTTATAAATTATTACGTAAATAGACTTCCCTATGAGAAATAATGAAAAACGATTATAAAAAAATTTTGTATGGATAAAATTATGGTACGATATTAAATAAAATAAATAAAATTAAAAGGTAAAATCGATAAAATATTTGTATACATAAAATTAAATAAACAAATAAATAAAATAAAGTAAAATAACATGGTAAAGCAGTCAGTGTAGGTTGGATGTAAAAGGTCCTCCCACCCTGGCTGCCCTCTACAACACAAACACGTTAAAATAAATAAAATAAATAATAAGGGTCATCCTGCTTGCAGTCGCCTATCTTTTTCCTCTTTGTGCTTCATTGTTTTTGTAACAAAGGCAATGACCAGGTCGAAGTCACTCTTGCTACTGATAGCTTTATCTATAAGCTCGTGAGGCTCGCCTAGAGGAGACCCCAGACCCAGCTGCAGCTCGGTACGCCCCGTACGGTATGCCGGGCATACGAATACGACATGTTGCGCGTCATCCACCACTCCACACTCGGGGCATAGATCGTCCGCGGTCTTCTTTATACGATAGGTATATGATCTGAACGATCCATGTCCCGTCAAGAACTGTGTAAAGTAGTAATTGACGCGCCTGTGCCTGCACTCGCACCACCTTACTACATCCGGAATCAGAGATCTCGTCCAGGCTGCCTTTTCGACCTCGGCTGCCCATTCCCTCTGCCACATCTCTAAACTTCTGTTTCGCTCTTGAGGTCCTGAACCAATTGCCCCGTTACCCCTCTGATACATTCGGACTCTTTCTCTGGCCAGAATGTGCACCGGCACAGAACCAGCCACAACCTGTAAGGCAATAGTTGATACGGTTCTGTACGCGCTGCACACCCTGATCAGAGGTTTTCTCTGTACTCTAAGAAGCATGTCTTTATATTTCTTCTTCTCCAGGGCCTCGTGCCATACTGGGGCCCCGTACAGTGCGATGGATAAAATTGACTGCAACATCACCGCTCTTTTATGAGATCCAGGACCCCCTATATTTGGCATTAACTTGGTTAACGTGGAGGTCCTTCCTTCCGCTTTCCGACATGCCTCTTGCACGTGTGGTTCGAATGTCCGTTTGTCATCAAAAGTAATTCCTAGATATTTAACTGTCTTCTGGGGTCTTATTTCGGAGCCTTTATACTCAAATACTATATCTTTTCTATCTCTCGGTCCCCTCAAGATTATCGCTTCTGTTTTCTCTACTGCTAGCTTTAGGTCATTTCTTTCTATCCATTCCGCGGTTGTCTTGATTGATTTGTTTACTCTCTCTTTTATACCCCAATTCATGTCGTCTTCTACTAGTAGAGCCAGGTCGTCCGCGTATGCAATTGCTCTTACTCCTCTCATCTTATTTACTTCTAGTACCCCGTTGTATAGTATGTTCCATAGTGTGGGTCCCAGGACCGACACTTGGGGTACTCCCCCGGTCATTTCCATCTTCTTTTTTTTGATATGCATACGGTTCTCTCGGACAGATAGTCCTTTATTATGTTGGACACATAATCTGGAGCCCCAAATTCGACGATTCTGTCTACCATGAGGCCCCAGTTTGCTGAATTAAAAGCGTTTTTTATGTCCAACAGAACAAGGACCACCCATCTTTTTTTGCTTGCTCTAGCCGCGTCTCTTATCCAGGTCGCGGCATCGACGGTCGATCGACCTTTTCGAAATCCGTATTGTTGTTGTGATAATACTCTCTCATTTTCCAACACGCCTTCCAGCCTCTTCTTGATAAGTCCCTCGTAGAACTTACCAAGGCAGTCCAGGAGGCATATTGGCCGATAAGAGGATGCTGAATGGGGGGTTTCCCAGGCTTTAGGAGCAGAACAAGGTTCGCTTCTTTTAAGTCCCTGGGAAACTCTTGCTTCTGCAGTAGGTCGTTGAATATTCTTCTGATCAAACCTGGTTTCTCCGTTGCTATTATCTTAATTGCCTCTGGTGGCAGCCCGTCGGGGCCGGGAGCTTTCCCCGTCTTCATCTCCTGACCAGCGGTTTTTATTTCCTCTTCCGTGAACTCCTCCACCATCGTTGGAAAGATTTTTGTAAAAGTTTGAATGTCCTTAGTGGGGAAGAGGAGTTCAGCCGATTCCATCCGCTGGTCCTCGTCCAGTTGTAACAATTAGAAACGGGTGGAAGAAGAGTTCTAGTTGGATGAATACTATTTCTTAAATAGAAAGGGGTCTGGAGAAAAATTAGGGGATATTTCTAAAAGCTACTTGCTGCGGCAGCTCATGGTTGTGCGGTGGCAGGTCATAGGTTCGTTTAAGGAACTAGGGAGTATCAACTACTATTACCAAATGAAATAAGAGTACTTACTCAGATATCCTAGGGTGTTTACATAGAAATGATCCTGGATATATTTTGTTTGAGGGCGCCTTACCAGGAGTTTCTTTTATACAATCCAATATTTTCTTAATATGTATACTCTAAAATACTTTTAAATGTGTGGTTAAAATTTTTGCTAATAGGTAGTTATAAATAAACAGGACAAATAAAATTACATATTTATTGAAAACTTTTCCTGTCAAAAAACAAAACAAACATTAGAGTTTATAGGTTACATTGGCGATATTTACCTGTGACTAAAATATATCTACTTTCTATAAAATAGATATGGTGCACCAAAAAATAAGCAAATTTATTGTTTATTGACTTGATATCTGACACATTTAAAATATAGCATTTATATTATTAAAAAGGAAAAATGTTTATTTTTACTGAAACTTGAAAATAACAACTGTTAGTTACGTCACTTGTCAAATATCATTCCAAAAATATTTATGTCTCAATTAATTTTTATATGGTTAAATCACAATTTTGATTTAACAAACATTTTTATAATGATGGAAGCAAATATCTTTCTGATCCAATCAAAAGTTTACTTGTTATATTTTTATTTTTAAATTCAAAAAAAAATTATTAATATTTATCAAAAAAAATTACTTTAATCTTTGAATCTAAATTTTTAATTAAAATAGTCACTATACCTTAAACTTTGAAAATATTCATCTGTCACAACATTACTTCACCATCGGAAAGTTTTGACAGATCACTCATACGTCACCATACGTCACTCGACGGATGACTGGAAAATTCCACTGGTATGGTGGATATGTAGGTATTATACCATAACAAACAGGAAAATGCTAATTTACCTCTAGTTTTCTAATCCAGGAAACTTAGGTTTAATCCATTACCATGTAACCATAACCAATATTATTATAACCAGCTATAAAGGTTTCATAACAGCTCACCGGCTTCACAAAGGACTAAATACGCCATACCATAAGTTTACAAAAGCGTATAAACCAAAAATTTACTAACCAACAGAACTGCTACACTATTAAATGATCAAACCATTAATTATCTTCACCAAAAGAACTTTAATATATTCCAAATTTAACTTGGAAATCCTTTTGTGGAACAAAAATATACCGGTTAGAATCTAACTTTTTGACATGTTTATCGGTCAAAAACTATTTTGAGACTCCTCGTTCTTTGCAACACAATCTAAATCTTCCCATCGATGTCGAACTAAACTTCGGGTTTTCGTTCGTCGCAGCCAATCACGACTCACGATTTTTACTTGACATTTGAATAGGCCAATGACTGCTTTCTGGTTCTGTCATAATTCTAGTATATTCTATGACAAATACGCAGTTTTAGCTACAAGAAGAAGGCTTGGAAAATTACCTGGATTTTCAAAACACGCATTTCTTCTAAGAATATAACAGCTTATTTAATATTGTGAAACAGTTCAGGGGCGGTTTAGAAATTTTTATTCGACTTGAATTTCTATAAAGAACTGACAAAAATATTTGGATTTACTTAGAAAAGGATTGTAAAAACTATATAAATTAATATATTTATATTTCCGCTGGTTTTATAAATGTTATAACAGCCTCCTCCGAAAAGAGAAAACTCGGATAGAATATTCAGTTTTCGATAAACTAAACAAGAAATCAACCATGATTCCTTGAGTGAGGCAAAACAATCACATCAAAAAAAAATTATTATTTTTTTTAGATGATGGCAAGTGGGGATTAAATTAAACAAACAACAAACGTTAGGGATTGGGCTAGCGTACCATCGATCGCCAGACTCTTTAAAGTCGAGTAGACTAACATGTTCCATGACTCTAAAATGAACTGTAGGTGACAAGAGTTTCTGTGTCTTGGGGAAGAAATAAATCTTATGCCCTGTGTGGACCTCGCTGACATTCACAACAGTAACACAAGTGATATATATATATATATATATATATATATATATATATATATATATATATAAAATATTATACAGGAAACAAACATTCTACCTTCGTCTGTGCTGCCATCTTGGGAACGTTTTCGCTGTCTACAGCTCATCAGCCAAGCTCTCAGAACAGACGAAGATTTAGAAAATTTCCTCTGTACACCCGAGGCCGTAAGACAGCCATGCAGTCCTTATGGGGCTAGCGCAATCTGAGTTAGTTAGAAGCAACCTACCTTGCTCGTTTCGGTACGAAACCGATCTGTGCCTCTACTTTGAGGCCACGAGATGTCACCTGGTATTTATTGAAAAATACCTACGGCGTCAAACAAGCAGGAAATAATCGCAAATTTCTACTTTTTAAAAAGTATGAAAATAATATGTAAAATATTATACAGGAAACAAACATTCTACCTTCGTCTGTGCTGCCATCTTGGGAACGTTTTCGCTGTCTACAGCTCATCAGCCAAGCTCTCAGAACAGACGAAGATTTAGAAAATTTCCTCTGTACACCCGAGGCCGTAAGACAGCCATGCAGTCCTTATGGGGCTAGCGCAATCTGAGTTAGTTAGAAGCAACCTACCTTGCTCGTTTCGGTACGAAACCGATCTGTGCCTCTACTTTGAGGCCACGAGATGTCACCTGGTATTTATTGAAAAATACCTACGGCGTCAAACAAGCAGGAAATAATCGCAAATTTCTACTTTTTAAAAAGTATGAAAATAATATGTAAAATATTATACAGGAAACAAACATTCTACCTTCGTCTGTGCTGCCATCTTGGGAACGTTTTCGCTGTCTACAGCTCATCAGCCAAGCTCTCAGAACAGACGAAGATTTAGAAAATTTCCTCTGTACACCCGAGGCCGTAAGACAGCCATGCAGTCCTTATGGGGCTAGCGCAATCTGAGTTAGTTAGAAGCAACCTACCTTGCTCGTTTCGGTACGAAACCGATCTGTGCCTCTACTTTGAGGCCACGAGATGTCACCTGGTATTTATTGAAAAATACCTACGGCGTCAAACAAGCAGGAAATAATCGCAAATTTCTACTTTTTAAAAAGTATGAAAATAATATGTAAAATATTATACAGGAAACAAACATTCTACCTTCGTCTGTGCTGCCATCTTGGGAACGTTTTCGCTGTCTACAGCTCATCAGCCAAGCTCTCAGAAGATGGCAGCACAGACGAAGGTAGAATGTTTGTTTCCTGTATAATATTTTACATATTATTTTCATACTTTTTAAAAAGTAGAAATTTGCGATTATTTCCTGCTTGTTTGACGCCGTAGGTATTTTTCAATAAATACCAGGTGACATCTCGTGGCCTCAAAGTAGAGGCACAGATCGGTTTCGTACCGAAACGAGCAAGGTAGGTTGCTTCTAACTAACTCAGATTGCGCTAGCCCCATAAGGACTGCATGGCTGTCTTACGGCCTCGGGTGTACAGAGGAAATTTTCTAAATCTTCGTCTGTTCTGAGAGCTTGGCTGATGAGCTGTAGACAGCGAAAACGTTCCCAAGATGGCAGCACAGACGAAGGTAGAATGTTTGTTTCCTGTATAATATTTTACATATTATTTTCATACTTTTTAAAAAGTAGAAATTTGCGATTATTTCCTGCTTGTTTGACGCCGTAGGTATTTTTCAATAAATACCAGGTGACATCTCGTGGCCTCAAAGTAGAGGCACAGATCGGTTTCGTACCGAAACGAGCAAGGTAGGTTGCTTCTAACTAACTCAGATTGCGCTAGCCCCATAAGGACTGCATGGCTGTCTTACGGCCTCGGGTGTACAGAGGAAATTTTCTAAATCTTCGTCTGTTCTGAGAGCTTGGCTGATGAGCTGTAGACAGCGAAAACGTTCCCAAGATGGCAGCACAGACGAAGGTAGAATGTTTGTTTCCTGTATAATATTTTACATATTATTTTCATACTTTTTAAAAAGTAGAAATTTGCGATTATTTCCTGCTTGTTTGACGCCGTAGGTATTTTTCAATAAATACCAGGTGACATCTCGTGGCCTCAAAGTAGAGGCACAGATCGGTTTCGTACCGAAACGAGCAAGGTAGGTTGCTTCTAACTAACTCAGATTGCGCTAGCCCCATAAGGACTGCATGGCTGTCTTACGGCCTCGGGTGTACAGAGGAAATTTTCTAAATCTTCGTCTGTTCTGAGAGCTTGGCTGATGAGCTGTAGACAGCGAAAACGTTCCCAAGATGGCAGCACAGACGAAGGTAGAATGTTTGTTTCCTGTATAATATTTTACATATTATTTTCATACTTTTTAAAAAGTAGAAATTTGCGATTATTTCCTGCTTGTTTGACGCCGTAGGTATTTTTCAATAAATACCAGGTGACATCTCGTGGCCTCAAAGTAGAGGCACAGATCGGTTTCGTACCGAAACGAGCAAGGTAGGTTGCTTCTAACTAACTCATATATATATATATATATATATTATATAATATATCATATAATATATATATATATATATATATATATATATATATATATATATATATATATATATCATAAAGGAGTACGACCGTCAATTCCAATATAACAAAGGAGCACTCGTAAGTGTAGGGTTTTATCGGTCAAGTGGGTGAAAAAAGAGACAAAGAATTCAGCTACTTCATCTATTTATTGAAGACGTTTCGTCTACTGCTCAGTAGACATCATCAGTTCATCTACAAAAAGAGTGGTATAAGAGACAACATCCAAAAGAGAGGTAAACAAGCACTAGCGTTACCTTAAAAAGACATGTAGCAAACGATAAGATGTACATAGTAAAAAAACCTTATCCATGAACCAACGTAATGTAAAAGTATATAACATTTAAGTGTATAGTTAATATTTAAAAAACTTTAGTACAGCCAAAGACAAGACCATGTGGTAACAGTCATATATAAAAAACAAGTGGAAAAAAGCCGGCTTGCTTTTTTTGAAGTCAAGAATGAACCAAGAAAAAACCAGATTCACTTCCAAAAACTTAGTAGTATTTAAGCATACTTCATTTTAACTTTAGGTAACATCATTAAATGAGTAGAATGCTAATATGCAACTTTAAAAATTTAAGGTCAAATAGTTACCAGCAGGTCATCCTAGCCCAACCGACACACAAAAGAAAATGGAGTTTGAATTATCAGGTGTAAACTGACATCTCGCCAAGAGGCAGGCAACCTTTAAAAAATTATAACAAAGAGTGACTGACAACTGCAGTGCAGTTGTCAGGTAAAATTTTACCGCGCTGCACTGCAGTTGTCAGTCACTCTTTGTTATAATTTTTTAAAGGTTGCCTGCCTCTTGGCGAGATGTCAGTTTACACCTGATAATTCAAACTCCATTTTCTTTTGTGTGTCGGTTGGGCTAGGATGACCTGCTGGTAACTATTTGACCTTAAATTTTTAAAGTTGCATATTAGCATTCTACTCATTTAATGATGTTACCTAAAGTTAAAATGAAGTATGCTTAAATACTACTAAGTTTTTGGAAGTGAATCTGGTTTTTTCTTGGTTCATTCTTGACTTCAAAAAAAGCAAGCCGGCTTTTTTCCACTTGTTTTTTATATATGACTGTTACCACATGGTCTTGTCTTTGGCTGTACTAAAGTTTTTTAAATATTAACTATACACTTAAATGTTATATACTTTTACATTACGTTGGTTCATGGATAAGGTTTTTTTACTATGTACATCTTATCGTTTGCTACATGTCTTTTTAAGGTAACGCTAGTGCTTGTTTACCTCTCTTTTGGATGTTGTCTCTTATACCACTCTTTTTGTAGATGAACTGATGATGTCTACTGAGCAGTAGACGAAACGTCTTCAATAAATAGATGAAGTAGCTGAATTCTTTGTCTCTTTTTTCACCCACTTGACCGATAAAACCCTACACTTACGAGTGCTCCTTTGTTATATATATATATATATATATATATATATATATATATATATATATATATATATTATATAATATATCATATAATATATACCATATACCAGAGCAGACACAGCCTCATCACCTCGTTGCCTAACCAGGAGTGGTTTTCAAAAACTAAAAAAAAATCATTCGAGCTCTAGGCTCAGCAGATAGGCATCTGCTTTATTTGAGCTCTAGGCTCAGCAGATAGGCATCTGCTTTAACTCCACTAAACGCCTAGTGAGTTTCAGGGAATTTTTATCGGCAACGGTTCAACAAAAGTGAGGATTTAGAATCTCCATTCTAAATACCTCAATGAGACAGAATGTACTCATTTGTCTCAAGTCGAGATCGGTAACTTTACGTTAAACGTCTCACAGGGAATATACTCACTTCAACAACTAGACTAAAATAAAAGAAGACTAAAAAAGGGTATAAAACAAGGACTAAAAACGACATACCAAAATCAAAGAAGATGTCTATTTCTTATCAAGACTAAGGAAAATAAAAAAAATTAAGGGGAACAGAGAATAGGGAATCAGGACTAAGAGGATGACACATTATCTTCATCAGATACAAAAGGTTTTAAATCTTTAACATGCCATTTACCAAGATCAGAACCGTTTAAATCAGAGAGACGATACACCACTGGTGACAACTTTTCTCGGACTGTAGCTTCAAAGTACCTCGGTGCTAGTTTAGACATAAACTTGTTAGCTGCATTAGACAGGACTTTATTCCTTTTCCATACTTTATCTCCTACTTGGAATTGGACTTCTCTTCTTCGTAAGTTGTAATTTCTAGTGTTACGTTCATATCCTTTTCGAAGATTAGCCCTGACCTTTTCGAAGACTTGACTTAATCCTTTTACTTCTGAAGCGTACATATCACGGTTACCAGGAATAATTTCTAGATCTTGGTTCCATTGATCTTTTTGATCAATACCATAGTAATTTCCACTCAGGGGAACATGACGGCCATAATTAAGGAAAGCTGGGGTATATCCAGTTACTTCATGCTTTGCGGTGTTAATAGCTTGTCTGATCTTTGCTAAATTCTTGTCCCAATCTACGTGGTTTTTTACATACATACGGATTGCTGTTCCAATAGTTTTATTATTCCTTTCCACAAAATTACATTGTGGTGCATACACGGGGCTAAACCATACTTTCTGAACATTATACCTACTACAGAGATTAATTAGAAGAGGGTTGTTCAGATTTGAGGCATTAGCACAAATCACATACTGGGGAACACCAAACATCAGGAAGACATTATCTTCCAAAAATTCAACTATACTCTTAAGCTGTAGACTTCCTCAAAGGATGAACTAAGGTATATTTACTAAACCAATCAGCAATCACTAATAACCACGTATAACCTTTTTTAGAACGAACAAAAGGACCAATCAGATCAACGGCAACTATCTGCCAGGCGAATTGAGCTTCTCTTTGCTTACCCATTTTACCTAATGGAGCATGATTTGGTGTTTTCTGAGCACCACACACTCTACATGATCTGACAAACTTAAGCACATCACAACGCATTTTGGGCCAATAGTACCTTTCTTGAATACGGGACAAAGTTTTATAGAATCCAAAGTGAGCACATGTAGGTGGCTCATGACAAGATTGCATAACTTCTAATCTTTGGGGTTTGGGTACTAAAATTTTCCATTCAACATCATTAGTCTTGAAAGAATTTGGGGATGGGGCATACTTGTAGATAAAATCATTTTCCACTTTCCATTGTGGAAAATTATCAGGGGAACGGAGTATCTTCGATCTTAAATCATCGAACCAAGGGTCTATTCTATCAATATCTATTTCTAGATAATTAACATTTTGGGTATCATTGGTATGGGCTCGGGATAAAGCATCAGGGACTAAATGGGATGTTCCTTTTCTATGAATCAAATCGAAAGTATGTTGTCTTAGGCGCATAGCCCACCTGGCTAATTTGCCTGTAGGATTGGACAGTTTATTCAACCAGAGAAGTGAATGGTGGTCTGTAATGACCGAAAACTTAACTCCTTCAATATAACCTCGAAATTTCTCGATAGCGAATATCACTGCGAGACATTCTCGCTCTGTAACTGAATAATTTCTTTCAGTTCGGGAAAGAGACCTACTAGCATAAGCTATAACTTTTTCTTCACCATCAATAGTTTGAGTCAAGACACCACCAAGACCAGTGTCAGATGCATCACATTGCACAACAAAAGGAAGTTTGAAATTGGGTTGGGCTAAGATAGGGGCAGAAATTAGGAGTTCTTTAATTTTCAAAAAAGCATTTTCAGCTTCATTTGTCCAAATTACTGGTTGTTTTTTCTTTCGATGACCTTTAAGAAGGTCATTAATAGGGGAGGCTAAACTGGAAAAATCTTTAATGAAACGACGATACCAGGAACACATACCTAAATCTTTTAATTTCAGTAGAATTAGATGGCCTAGGATAATTAACCATAGCTAAGATTTTTTCAGGATCTGCTTTAAGGGAATTGTTACCAACTACATAACCAAGATACTTCAATTCAGATTTTAAAAAATCACACTTATCGATGTTAGTGGTCAAGTTTGCTTCTTTAAGTTTATCTCTTATTGTTTTCAACAATTGGATATGTTCTTCAAAAGATGGGGTACATACTATGATGTCATCTAAATAACAGAATATATAGGGTTCAAACTCAGGTCCAAAAATAGCATCAACTAATCTTTGATGAATCTGTGCACTATTACACAAACCAAAGGGAACAGAAGTGAATTGAAAAGAACCTCTACCAGAAACATTAAAGGCTGTCTTTTTCCTAGAGTCAGGATGCAGCGGGATTTGCCAAAAAGCTTTTCTTAAGTCAATGGAACTAATGCATTTAGCTCCTTTAAGTAACGAAAGAATTCTGTCTATTTGGGGCAAAGGATATGTATCATGAACAGTGACTTCATTCAATGAACGACCATCGAAACAAAACCTATATTCACCTGACTTTTTCTTTACTAATAATACAGGACTTGACCATGGGGATTGGGCTGGTTCGATTACTCCTAATCGTAACATATCGTCTAACTCTTCATGTAGTATTTTATTCATGTACGGGGATAAAGGATATTGTCTTTTCTTAAATGGTTTTGCATCACTAGTGTCAATAACCATTTCAATTTTATTGGTTCTTCCAATATATTTAGAACTAGAAATTTCCTCAAAAGAAGCGACTGTTGAATTTACTAAATTCTTTTCGGTGGGAGAAAATGAGTCTACAGAATACAAAGTTTCCGTTTTCTCTTCCTTTTGAGAAGAATGCCATGTTCTATCTCTAAAATTCAACAACACCGAAAATGTATGCATAAAGTTACTTCCTAAAATAAAACTATGGGGAACGGAGGGTACAACAAGAAATTTTACCATTTGGGAAACACCATCCGCCTCAATTGGAAGATCAATATTACCAACTACGGATTTATGAGAACCATCTGCTAAGCAGACATGTTTACAGGGAGTAGAATTATAATTAATTCCTTGGGAATTCAAAAATTTAATTCCAGTGGCACCTACTACGGATGTAGTGCAACCACTATCTAAAAGAGCGATAAAAATTTTAGAAAAGATAGAAATACTAATGTGAGGACGTTTATCACGATCTTTTTCAAAAAGAGGGTTAAGTATGCTTCGGGAAGGTTTGTCGGGCTTAACTCTAACTGGAGTGCAACTGCCGACTGGCTGCACACTACCTAGTTTTTTTGACACTTGCAGGAGGAAGTGCTCACACCTCTCTGACCACAATGAGAACAAAATATTTCTCTGTATTTACAATCACGAGAAACATGATTGGGCTTACCACAAAAACAACAAAAAATTTTTCTAGGGCTTCTTTGTGTTTGGTAGGGAGGGGATTTCATCAAAGGAGGTGGATAAAAAGAAGACTGATTTCTGTGGGGTGGATAAGAAGAAGACTGATGTCTTTCGGGTGGATAAGAAGACTGATGTCTTTCTGGTGGATAGGAAGACTGATGTCTTTCTGGTGGATAAGAAGACTGATGTCTTTCTGGTGGATAAGAAGAAGATTGATGTCTTTCATCAGTATCTACTGGAGGATTGGGTCTCTCATTTCTCTGTCTGGAATTGGTATTGGATTTCTTAAAAGGACGATCTTGCCTTTCTGGTTTGTCTCTTTTGGGGTTTTCAGGCTTGTCTTGTTTATCAAGTACCTGAAAATTCTCTTGGGGTTTCTCTGTATCTTCTAATGAGATACCAGCAAGACCTTTTGTAGTTTGAAGCAGAGGCAAAACATTTTGCTCCAAACGTTTAACAGTAGAGACTAAAATTTCTACAGTGGGAAAATCTTGAAGGGCTATGAGTGGAATATAATCCACTAAAATATTTTTTCTTAAGATTTTAACTCGTTGTGCTTCAGATGGGTACTCTTCCAAACGTCTAAAGAGATTCTCCATGATTGAGGAATAAATAGTGATCGACTCGGACTTTTTTTGTTTTCGACTTTTAATATCGTCGAAGAGATTATCATTATAATCTGGGGGTAGGAAAGCAGTTTTGAGTAAGGTTACCAACTCATTCCAACTGTAAACTGTATTTCTAACACTTCTATACCAAATAGCAGCGTTTCCGTCAAATAAGTCAAAAGCTGATCTAAACAGGACATCATGAGAAATATTTCTGGACCTAGCAGAATCTCTTATTTTTTCTAAAAATGTGGGAAGGGCTTTACTCTCACCATTAAATTTGATATTTAAATCAGAAACTCTAACAGGAGTTTAAACTTGTATAATAGGGGCTGAAACTGAACTAATAGGGGCAACAGGGACTGAAGTTGTATCACTAGTCGATGGGATGGACATATTATCGGATGTCTCTTCTCTTTCCAAGACATCTCCTGTCAACATCAATAAATCCATTTTATAGTTTTCAATAACTTCCTTTACCTTTTCACCTACATTGTTAGGGAAATTTTCTAATCTGAAATCCAGATGAGTGGACCTTGTTTTGAAAAGAGCAAAGTCAGCTTTTGTTGACTGTGCATCCATCATTTTTGCAATATTTTGCAAATCTTTGAGTATTGCCTGAATTGCAGGTAACTCTTTATCAGGATCGACTACATTTTTAGTAAAATCGATGGCAGATGAGGTAGTCTCTTTACTTAACTGACCTCTCAATAACTTACGTTTTTCCTCAACGTTTTTATTTTGTACCTTAAAACCTCTTATGAACAGTTCATAAGATAACTCTTCTGTTTTCAGATCATTTACCTGGGTAGACTTCATTTTTAAAACTGGGGTGAAATAACACGCAAGGGAAAGACAGAAGGGAATAGTAGAAAATATGATTTTCAACAAAGGACCGTTTCTATTTATCAAACGAAAGCAAACGTCACCTGTCCAACGTGACCGGATCCCAAATCACCAGTCTTGTCACAGCTTCTGCTCTTGGCCTACAATCATTCAGTAAATAAAAGAGGGGTCAATGAACTATTTGTCAAAAATTCACACTCGCATACTACAACAGACTCAAAAATTTTAGACACAACAGGGATATTCAAACACAAACAATATTGAAACTTGCTTCTCGAATGAGCTTACACAAGAAACACCAACAATGGTTCTTGTTCCGATAATTAATGGAAGTGTTCCTAGACAACTAAGCACGCTTCCTCTATCACGAGTATTACACTTGTGATGTATTCTGGTACAAGAAGGGAAAGACAAATATTAATCGGACTGACCAACTCCTTTACTTTACGGGTAGGCTCCGACTAATTCACAGATAGGCTCCAAATAATTTACACGTAAGCTCCAACTAACATTTAGTATTCTTATGACACTGACAAGGCTAGATTAGTTGAGAAAAAAATAATGGGACTTAAAGCTCAAAGGGAAACTACCAGACTATACACATATACTCAAACGACGAACAAAAAAAATCACAAAATCAAGTTATTCTGTAAAACATTGTCATCAATTATGAATAAATGCACAAATATAACAATAAAGTTATACTTTTTAAATAGTTTCAATATTAAAATGTTCAACACTACTTATATAGACTACCTGTCTATATTATACTCATCAATAATTAAAAAAATTCAAATAATGCTTTCACCATGGGTACTGTATCAACATCTACCATAAATACATACATAAAAATAATGTTGATACACTACAATGAGTACATATTTACACCTATTAAAAAATTTATACCACTTCGTAACTTTAAAAAAAATGTAGGGGCTCTTTCTAGGTTACTGACATAAGTTTTTGGGCTAAACTACGTTAGGATACTGATATGATAGTATAATCGATCTCAAATCTGGGGCAAAAAAATAATTTAGGTTGAAAAACAGTTGGACTAGCTAAAAAAAAGTAAACTGTTTGGGAACAACTTAATGATAGGACTGGGGATGAAAAGACGACAGATTTGTAGCTTGATACGTTGGGTGCTATTTGTAGCTCGACACTTTGGGCGCCATTTGTAACAATTAGAAATGGGGTGGAAGAAGAGTTCTAGTTAGATGAATACTATTTCTTAAATAGAAAGGGGTCTGGAGAAAAATTAGGGGATATTTCTAAAAGCTACTTGCTGCGGCAGCTCATGGTTGTGCGGTGGCAGGTCATAGGTTCGTTTAAGGAACTAGGGAGTATCAACTACTATTACCAAATGAAATAAGAGTACTTACTCAGATATCCTAGGGTGTTTACATAGAAATGATCCTGGATATATTTTGTTTGAGGGCGCCTTACCAGGAGTTTCTTTTATACAATCCAATATTTTCTTAATATGTATACTCTAAAATACTTTTAAATGTGTGGTTAAAATTTTTGCTAATAGGTAGTTATAAATAAACAGGACAAATAAAATTACATATTTATTGAAAACTTTTCCTGTCAAAAAACAAAACAAACATTAGAGTTTATAGGTTACATTGGCGATATTTACCTGTGACTAAAATATATCTACTTTCTATAAAATAGATATGGTGCACCAAAAAATAAGCAAATTTATTGTTTATTGACTTGATATCTGACACATTTAAAATATAGCATTTATATTATTAAAAAGGAAAAATGTTTATTTTTACTGAAACTTGAAAATAACAACTGTCAGTCACGTCACTTTGTAAGGAATGTTGAAGGGTTGGTATACAATTAACCCTTATAGTCCTTATTTAAATAATTACTGCTTCATCTGCTACAACATACTTTATTTACAAGTCTTTGAAGTGTATTATAAACAATAACATTATATCAGCCAAACCATTTCGCAATTCTACGTACAATAATATAATTCCTTCTCTCGTGTTTTGTCGTCTGTTTTATATTTTATTCTTAACTCAAAACAACACGTCTTATGGGTTCACCTGAGTTCAATGTCACTTCACTAATACATATCTTATAAGGTTATTTAAAATTAACTTAAAACATATTATTCTATATAGATTGTCCTAATGATATTACATCTCCCTGTTTTAAAATGAGATATATTCCTCTTTCCCTTTTACAAAATGTTTATGGTTACCTAATACTTCAACCTTATTATTCAATACCTATTTTCAAAAATTAAATTTCCTAACTATCCTAATACCCTAAACATGTATATTATTTTTCCTATTTTAAACCGGTTTTTCCTAATACTAAAAAATTGTTTATTATTATCACTAATTCACTTTCTGTTCCGTCTTGCTTTTTAGTCTTTTCTCCATTCACAAAAAAAACAGTGTCCACATAAAAACAGTGACTAAACCTATCCGGATTGTTAACATAGTCTTTTAGTGCCTATAAGCATCTCATATGAGCAGGGGAATAATCTAATCTACCTAAATAATTATAAAAATCTCGTATCTAACTAATATTCCTAAGCTAAGCTAATATTACCTAAAACTCTATTAAATAGTATATATATTATGGTATAAAAAAATAATTTAACGTTACTTTGCTATTTCATCTTATTATTTCAGTCTTATTTTGATTTATTTATATACACCTTACTAACTTTAGAATAATGTACCTATAATAAAAATGTAATCTCTCTAAAAATTTCTAATATTTCTCTAAAAACTTCTAATAACTCTTTTGTAGCTATAATAAAGATTTAATCTCTCTAAAAACTTCTAAAATGTCTCTATAAAACTTTCAATATCTCTCTTGTACCTATAATAAATATTTAATGTATGTTTCTGAATGTCTAAAAATTTCACTTTCTGTGTCCCTTTGCTTACTATCTAATAACACTTATTGTAAGATATTGTCTATCCTTAATTCAAACACTTCCATTTTCCGCGAAAATTATATACATTTAAAAATAAGTTATTTACAATTTACATTACTTTAGAGAAAAAAAAATTTACAGCTTTAATTCTTAGACATAATTCAATGATTAGCTACTTATTTGATATTATTCTTAATTTTGCCTCTTTTCTTGCAATTTTTATGTGTCTTCTTTCATTTTTCCCACATATTTTAATAAAAAAATTATCTTTTTTTCTCTTCTTCTTCTTGTCTGGTACTACAACTATATTTCTTCATTTTCTCCACATAATAACACTTCTACAGTGTACATAATTCATCTTCATATACATCTTTCATATAACAATCATATATCATTTATCTCATATAGCATTTCATATAACATCATAATCATCACTTCATATACTAGCTCCGATACCTTCGTTTTACCTTAATAAAAGAGGTTTCACTCGGATGTCTTAGTTCTCCCCCAATATTAACCCGAATTTTCGCCCTGATCTGTACGCACCATTTAGGTGGTATAGTTAACTCAAAACACGAAATAGGTATTTTATGCGGTTCAAATTCTTCTAAAAATATCACCTCAATCCCTTGCTTTGAGGCCGTTGTTTATTCACGAATAATCATGAATAAAATAGGTACCCTTCAAAACACAGAGTGGGTCTCTAATAAGCTTTCAAGCTTCTATAAATCACTTAGTACCTTCCTAATTTGACAAGAGCAGTGGGTTTCTTATTGTCTCAAGTTGTCTCATAATATTTAGCTTATACTATTGTTAGTTCTTCTTCTTATCTATATAGTTCTTCTCCAAATTCCTTATCTCGACGCATCAGGTCGGTTCGTTAAAAATAAATCTCTTGCTTATAGCAATGTTTGTCTTAAGCTCTTATATTAACGTATGTCATCACTAATCATTATTCATTAAAAAAAATCATTTATATATCATTTAGCACACAAAAATTATTAATTCAGGTTCATATCATACAAAATTTAACACAAAATCGATGAAAATGTACTAAATATACTCGATAAATATCAATATGTAATAAGATAACTGGCTAATAAAAATTCAAGAATAGTATACATATTCGACAAAAATTCGATAAAAATTCAAAAATAGCATATGTAAAAGTTAGATAACAATATTCAAAATAAGTTTATATCTCAAAATTCGATAGAAATTTTTGAAAAAAAATTCGATATTCCATAAAATATTCAAAAGTAACCGTACTAAAAATCGAAATCGGATAGATTTTTCAAATAAATTCAATAAAAATTCAAAATTCAATAAAAATTCAGTAATAGCATATATAATAAACTTTGATAAAAATATTCTCAAAAATCACTTCATGTTTCAAAATTCATAGATATTCTTAAAAAAAAATCGATACTTCATAAATTATTCAAAAATCAGCAAAGATAAATATTCAATGTTCAATAATAATATGTATATATAAAAAACGAGGGAAGCATTTTCAATAAAGATAGACTACTTACATTTTAACACTTTTGTCTTTTTTTCACTGGGTTCGGTTCCTGGGTCCTGGTCTGGTCCATTTTCCGCCGTCGGTGTTTCCAATTTTTGTCGCCCATTTTCAGAAGATTCTCCCAATTAATTTACAGGAGCGCCATGTAAGGAAAGTTGAAGGGTTGGTATACAATTAACCCTTATAGTCCTTATTTAAATAATTACTGCTTCATCTGCTACAACATACTTTATTTACAAGTCTTTGAAGTGTATTATAAACAATAACATTATATCAGCCAAACCATTTCGCAATTCTACGTACAATAATATAATTCCTTCTCTCGTGTTTTGTCGTCTGTTTTATATTTTATTCTTAACTCAAAACAACACGTCTTATGGGTTCACCTGAGTTCAATGTCACTTCACTAATACATATCTTATAAGGTTATTTAAAATTAACTTAAAACATATTATTCTATATAGATTGTTCTAATGATATTACAACTTGTCAAATATCATTCCAAAAATATTTATGTCTCAATTAATTTTTATATGGTTAAATCACAATTTTGATTTAACAAACATTTTTATAATGATGGAAGCAAATATCTTTCTGATCCAATCAAAAGTTAACTTGTTATATTTTTATTTTTAAATTCAAAAAAAATTATTAATATTTATCAAAAAAAATTACTTTAATCTTTGAATCTAAATTTTTAATTAAAATAGTCACTATACCTTAAACTTTGAAAATATTCATCTGTCACAACATTACTTCACCATCGGAAAGTTTTGACAGATCACTCATACGTCACCATACGTCACTCGACGGATGACTGGAAAATTCCACTGGTATGGTGGATATGTAGGTATTATACCATAACAAACAGGAAAATGCTAATTTACCTCTAGTTTTCTAATCCAGGAAACTTAGGTTTAATCCATTACCATGTAACCATAACCAATATTATTATAACCAGCTATAAAGGTTTCATAACAGCTCACCGGCTTCACAAAGGACTAAATACGCCATACCATAAGTTTACAAAAGCGTATAAACCAAAAATTTACTAACCAACAGAACTGCTACACTATTAAATGATCAAACCATTAATTATCTTCACCAAAAGAACTTTAATATATCCCAAATTTAACTTGGAAATTCTTTTGTGGAACAAAAATATGCCGGTTAGAATCTAACTTTTTGACATGTTTATCGGTCAAAAACTATTTTGAGACTCCTCGTTCTTTGCAATACAATCTAAATCTTCCCATCGATGTCGAACTAAACTTCGGGTTTTCGTTCGTCGCAGCCAATCACGACTCACGATTTTTACTTGACATTTGAATAGGCCAATGACTGCTTTCTGGTTCTGTCATAATTCTAGTATATTCTATGACAAATACGCAGTTTTAGCTACAAGAAGAAGGCTTGGAAAATTACCTGGATTTTCAAAACACGCATTTCTTCTAAGAATATAACAGCTTATTTAATATTGTGAAACAGTTCAGGAGCGGTTTAGAAATTTTTATTCGACTTGAATTTCTATAAAGAACTGACAAAAATATTTGGATTTACTTAGAAAAGGATTGTAAAAACTATATAAATTAATATATTTATATTTCCGCTGGTTTTATAAATGTTATACAGTTTATATGGGGCCATTATCCTTAATGACTTCATGGTAATTTTGTAGGCATCACCCCATATATCCTCATCCAATGCTTTTATCAGGGTCTGCCACTTTTCCTTTTTTTCTTGTTTTATTTTTTTATTCAGGGTTTTCTTTAGTTCTTTGTAGATTTCTTTGAGCTCGAGGTTGCCCTGGCTTCTCGTGTAATTCCTTCGAGCTCTGAGGCATCTTTCCCGTAGACCTTCTATCTCATCCGTCCACCAGTAGGGGGTTTTTTTGTTATTCTTTTTCTTCACGGTGGCCAACTTTGCTGCATTTTCTAATGCTCTTCTCAGTTGGCCAAGGTCAGAAATCTCTTCCTCATTGATCTTTCTGACCTCCGATAGGTATGTGGTTTTGTTAAAATAGATTTCGGTGTTTCCTATCGGCCGTCTTAGTTTCCCTTTCACCTTAACCTCGTACTGGATGTAGCGGTGGTAGGTAAATAACTGGTCGTCGAGGACATCCCATCCCTGTATTCTTTTGGATAGCCCTTCAGTTGCGATAGTTACATCAATATGTGTCTGGCTGGCCCCTCTTACGAAAGTTGGTTTATTATTATTTAAGACTTGGAGGCCAGCCTGGGCTATCCATTCGTTCCAAAGTTCCCCCTTTTTGTCATTTATGGGGGAACCCCATAACCTCGATTTAGCATTGATATCCCCGGCGACCAAGATTTCTTTTTCGCTTGTGGCGACGCTCATTATCTCATCTACAATAGTCTTGTATCTTAACATAGGGATGTTCGGTGATATGTAGCATGCCAGGAGGCTGAAATCCCTCAGTTTGATGAGTATGTGATTTCCGCCCCTGACAATGCCCCGCACCCCTAGATCCCTATGTCTCATGAGCACCGCCACATTTTTTCCTTTATCTTGTACCCATCCACCGTCCGATGTTATTTTTTTGTTTGGTTCGGGGACGATGAGCAGGTCAGTTTTCAGCTTGCAGGCTTTTAAGTGGACAAGATCGTGCGCTCTACGTGCTCTGCCCACGTTCACCTGTAATATCCGTATACCAGGTTGATCCTTGAGGTCCGTTTTGGTTCAGTTTCCTAGAGTCGTACCTGCATCGGATTCGCCTTTTTTGAAAAATTAAAATAGTTAAAAACTAGAATAAATAAATAAATAAGTATAGATAAAATGAATAAATTAAATTAATAGGTAAAATGTGTATAAATAAAATAGTTAGGTAAATAGAAATATAGTAACATAAAGTTAAAATAGGTAATGTAAATAATAAAACAGATCTATAAAATAATAAATTAGTAATTTTAAAATTTGTATAAATACAATACAACCTAGGTGGGCTGTATATGGGCCCACCCTCCTTTTCCAGGAAGTCTATTTTGTTTTTTTTATTCGTTTCTTGGGGGTTCTCCCTCATCCCCCCTTCCGTACACTAGGGCTCGATAGGCTGGACAGGCCATCCTGTCCATTCTATGCCCTTCCTCTTTGCAAACTGAACAATATGCTTTATTGTTACAGTTTGCGGCAGTGTGTCCTGTCTTCAGGCAGTTATAACAGCAGGCCGCCCTGCTCTTCTCTTTACACTCGTAGGTACTGTGGCCAAACTTTAGACACTTAAAGCATCTCACCGGGGCGTACCTCTCCATTACCGGGCATCTTGTCCATCCGATCTTAATTGTGCCGTACCTCCTCAGTTCTTCTGCTTTGGAGGGTCGTACGGCTATTGTGGCCACCTGCTCCCCGTGTTTGTTCGTCCTCAGTACTTTAATATCAATTTCTCCTTCCGGGATGCCCGTATAGCTTTGGATTCCTTCTCTCAGACTTTTCTCACTCACTCCTGGGTCTAAATTAGCTATAGTGAAGAAAATTTCCTTTCTCCTTATCGTTGTATTTATTCCTTCCATTTTGTTGTTAAGTTCTGCCCTCAGTTTTTGTGCTGCTCCCCTCCCCTTTAGCTTTACTAGGAGATCCCCCCATTTGTTCTTTTTAACCTGTCTACTTGGATCCCCATCTTTCCTATATCTATCTTATTCTTCATCTCACTTAATACCTCGTTGTATTTTTTCCTTTGTCCATTTTTATAAGGAGAGCTTCCTCTTGTTCCACTTTTCTCTCTACACCGAATTCCTTGCCTCTTACTAAAATCTCCCAGGATATAGTTTCTCCATGTCCTACATATTCGAGGGCTTTCCTTATAGTCTCTTTATTCAGGTCGTTTGCGACTACGACCCTCATGACCTCTGGGATTTCGTTTGTTTCCTTCCTTATTTCCTTTATCGCCTTTACTGCCATATCGTATGCGTCTCCCCCCTGTTCTTTTTCTAATCTGGCAACGAAAGTATACCATGTTGTTTTTTTATTTGCTTTTCTTCTGATGTTCTCCAGGTAATTTATTTCTCCCTCTTCTATTTCTTCTAGCATCTCCGCTAGGTCCTCCCCTACGTCTTTAATTGTGTTTTCTACGCCTTTATCTTTCGCGTCCTTTTTTTGTAAAAACTAAACAGTTCTTTTTTCTACTGTTTCCAGTAGACCCGCTTGTTCCCACTTTGTCTTTTCATATAGTTTCTCTTCCCATTTAGTGTCGCATATGCTCAAAAAAGTTTTTTTCCCTCTCCCCATATTTAAGGCCCTTTTGATTTTTTCTTGTTCTTGTTTCTGCCTCTCTTGCTCCACTTTTAATTTATAGTGGTCACATTTTAATTCGTTTCGTGTTTTTTCGTTTGTACTATCCTCCTCCTTTTTATTGTTGGTGGATTTTATAATCCCTATCAATTTTTTTACATCGGTGTCCATCTCCACCTTTTCTTTAAGCTGCTCGCTTAATTTACTGAACATTTCTTCGAGTTTTGTATTTAATTCCTCCAATTTCCTATTTATTTTTTATTGTTTGGATTCATTTGGAAACCGTATGCTCTCCTCCAGCCTTTCCCTCTTGAGGTCATTTATCCTCTCCATGCTTTCAGCTTTCCTTTTTTTGTTGTTTATGATCTCCCCATCCTGATATTCATCCAGGAAGATTGTCGCCAGCACACTTTCTTCGATACTCTGCCATCCTTCTTTAATGTTGTCTACTTCTTCTTCCTGTGATTGTTTCTCCCCTATCTTTTCTTCCTCGTTTTCACTATATTCTTTCATTTCCTCCTCTACTAATGTCGACTGCTTTGCAACAGTTGACCTATTCATTTTTTGTTGCCGATCGTGTCTTCTTACAAGTTCCCTCTCAAAACTATTCATCATCTCTCCTTCCAATTCTTTTATTAAGTCGTCTTGCGACTGTTCTTCCCTATTCTTTTTTTCAGTTTCCGTTGCATTGTTCATATTATCTCGCCGATGGTCGTCATTGTTGTCACCTGTCAGTTTTGTTTTTCTTATATTACTCATAAATGGTCCCACGAGCCGGGACGTGCTATACGTCTGGCGCGGCAGTGCGCCCTTACCGCGCTAAGGCTTAGGTACTTCGGGAGGTCGCCAGGTATCCCGAAGGGATCGTTTGTGATGCTCTAACCCTCGCATCTCTCATATCTTTGGCACGATGCCTTCCACCGTGATAGTGGGGATTATTTTATTGAGGTTTACTCCTCTATATAAAAGTAGACCTGGCAATTTCAATACGTCTTTTTATCTCGTGATTCTGGTCACCTGTTTCATTGATAAGGGTTCCCAAGTATTTGTATTCGTTTACTTTTTCAAGTTGGGTACCGTTTATTGTGATACTAGTGTCATTTATTGGATTCTTACTGAAGGTCATATATTTGGTTTTTTTGACGTTCATCCTTATGCCGTAGTTATTACATATCTCATTCATACTTTCAACTAGATGTTGTAGATCTTCCGCTGTTCTTGCCATTATCACAGTATCGTCAGCATATCGAATGTTATTGATAACTTCTCCATTGACTATTATCCCTTCGTTTGCATATGAGAGAGCTTCTTGGCATATTTGTTCGCTGTACATATTAAACAAGAGCGGTGACAATATACAACCCTGTCGTACCCCTCTACGTATTTCTATTTTGTCCGATGTTTGGTCTTCTATTTTTATATTAGCTCGCTGATTCCAGTACAGATTTAATATTATTTGTATGTCTCTGGTGTCAATGTTCTTACTCTCCAGGATTTCTTTGAGTTTACTGTGGCGTACTTTGTCAAAGGCCTTTTCAAAGTCTATAAAGCAGGCGTGTACCTCTTGGTTAACATCTAGGCATCTCTGTGTTAGAACGTTCAGGGCAAAGAGAGCATCCCTTGTACCTAATCCTTTTCTGAATCCCATCTGTGTATCGTTAATATCGATGTCTAGTTTTTGATAGATTCGGTTGTGGATGACTCTAAGAAATATTTTAAGCAGGTGACTCATCAAGGAGATTGTTCGATGATCTGAACATTGCACTGCCTTAGTTTTCTTCGGTATGGTGACAAACGTAGACAGCAACCATTCTTGTGGTATTATACCAGTACTGTATATTGTATTGAATATATGCAATATTATTGTTACGGATTGAACATTCAAAAGCTTCAGCAGTTCTGTAGGGATTTCATCAGGTCCGTTTGCTTTTCCATTTTTAGCGTTTCTTATTGCGTATTCTACTTCTTCTTTCAATATGTCTGGCCCAGTTGCATTGATTATCTGAGGTAAGTTGTTTCTATCGTCTTCAAATAATTCATTCAGGTATTCTGTCCATCTTTTTATTTTATTCTCTAGATCTACAATAAGGTTTCCATCTTTGTCTTTAAGTTTACCTATTTGGCATTTCTTTATGCTTCCTGTTATCTCTTTTACTTTTTTGTGCATATTGAACGCATCGTACTTTTTCTCATAGGTTTCCATTTCTTCACACTGTACTTTAATCCACGCCTCTTTGGCTTCTTTTATTCTCTTTTTTATGTGTTTGTTTATTTCTTTGTATTTGTCTAGGTAATTCTTCATATTTCTTCTTTGTTCCATCAAGTCTAGTATGTCCTGTTTCATCCACCCCTTGTTCTTTGTTGTCGTTTTTGTCAGATGTTTCTTTCCTGCTGTTTGTATAGCTGTATTTATGTACTTTAATTTTTGATTAACGTTATCTGTATCGTTAATTTGTTGTTGCACTGAACTGAGGTTTTCATTTATTTCTTCTCCTGTTTCTTGTTGTATATTTTTGTTTCTAAGTTTAACTAAATCTAGTGTCTTTCTTTGTGGTCTCCTTATCTTTTTTGGTCTCGCCTCTATCACAGTAACTACCGGATTATGATCTGAGCCTATATCAGCTCCTGGGTACGTCTTAGTACATTTACCAGCATTACGATACCTCCTTGCTATCAGAATGTAGTCTATTTGATTTCTCACTATTTTTTCTTTGGTATGTTGTGGAGATGTCCATGTATATAATCGCCGAGGAGGTAATTTAAAAAGGGTGTTTGTTATTACGAAGTCTTCGCTCTGGCAAAATTGAATCAATCGATCTCCTCTGTCGTTTCTGTTTCCAAGTCCACAGTTTCCTACATGTTCTCCTACCTTACCTTGACCGACCTTGGCATTAAGATCGCCCATTATTATGTTAATGTGTTGCTTTTTTTATTGCTTTCAGCATTTCTTCTAAGTCGTTGCAGAATTGTTCTATTTCATCGTCATCTTTATCTGCTGTTGGTGCATAGGCTTGAATAAGATTTATTAAGTTATGTCTTTCTTTAATTTGTATTAATATTAAGCGTTCTGAGTAAGGAGTACAGGTAATCAGAGAATTTTTCCATTTCTTTGAAATGATGATTCCAACTCCGTACCGATGGGTGTTGTTGTCGATTCCGGAGTAATAAAATACGCCATCATTTCGTGTTGAACATTTCCCGGATCCTGGCCATTGTGTATCACTGATTCCTAAAACATCGATGTTTAGTCTATTCATTTCTTGTTCAACATTATCCAGTTTTCCTGCAGAGAACAAACTTCTCACATTCCACGTTGCAACTCTTAAAGGTTGGTTTCTGCATTTTTGTACAAGGATTTTGCAGGTTTACGACCGAGTGAGCCTTGTAGTCTTGTGCTTTTCTCTCTCTGCCGGATCTTGGTATCCGATTCCCATGATCAGTAGAGTTTCCACTATTTTTGGTGTACACCGTAATGACTTAACTAGGGGTACTCTATGAGTCTTTAATGCAGTGGTTCCCCGTTGCCTTCTGCATCCTTCCACCGTTGACCATCCTTGGTTCACCCGCCTTCGAGACCGATTTCTCGATCTCAGGACAAAAGAGTGCCCTTCCACATACTAGCTCATCCGCCCGAAGCCGTTGGCCAGTAAGTGGTGGGATTGCATATACCGGCAATCATTCGGTAGATTTCACCATATCTGGTTACCCTCACTTAGTTTAGCCTGCAGGCCAATGCAGTTGCCCGGAATGTGGCACGACGAGCCATAAATGCGAGTTGGATGTCTTATGGGGACCAGTTATCAAGAACCATCTCCCGTCCATGACGCTCGATGTGGCTGTTACGATAGAAAGGTACTACCCCTATAATACATCCCATACATCCCAGACACTCTACTAAATTATGATAAACAAAAGTTTCTAGCTACTACCAGAGGCGTACGGCAGGGGATAGTGAATGGTTGACCCTTCTCAAATTCTACGCCACTGGAGGAATTACTATTTTGGTAACATTTTTAGATTCTCCAATACTTTCTACGTAAATAATATACTCTTCATTGGTAACGATAAAGTCATTAGTTTTCGAGATATTTGAAGTTAAATATGAAACGGGACAGTTATTTTGATTAATTTATGGTATGATTTATATGATTAAAATTTAAAAATTATTTGTACCAAGTACTTTAAAACTATTTGGCGTATCCTTATCATACTTGGCAGAAAGTGTAGATACTGTACACCCTACTAAATTAAGATAAATAAACGTTTCTAGCTTCTACCAGAGGCGTACGACAGGGGATAATGACTGGTTGACCCTTCCCAAATTCTACGCCACTGACATAATTGCTATTTTAGTGTAATTTTTTGATTTTGCAATACTTTTTATGCAAATAATGTATTCTTTATTCGTAACGATAAAATGATTAGTTTTCGAGATATTTGAAATTTAAAATGAAGCGACACAATACATTAATCAAAATAACCGTGTCGTTTCATTTTTAACTTCACAGATCTCGAAAACGAATGACTTTATCGTTACGAATGAAGAGTATATTATTTTCACAGAAATTATTGGAGAATCCAAAAATTGAACTAAAATAGCAAATTCGCCAGTGGCGTAGAATTTGGAAAGGGTCAACCATTCACTTTCCCCGTCGTACGCCTCTGGTAATAGCCAGAAACTTTTGTTTAACATAATTTAGTAGTCTGTACAGTACCTATACTTCCTGCCAATTATGAAAAAGATACGTCGAATAGTTTTAAAATGCTGAGCAAAAATAGTTTTTAAATTTTTAGATATAACACCCTGTAACTCAGTAAGGAACCACATTTTGTTTAAGTGTTTTAGGTTAAATCTTCGTATTTTGTACTAAGGTTTCACCAGTTACTATATGGACAATTACACTGGGGAACAATTTGAAACTCAATTTCTGTTGAGTTAGATTTTTTAGCTCTTTTCTATAGAATTAGGCATGCTGGTTTCAAAACTGTTTTTAGTTTTCTTCTATCACGTCAGGTTCGTTTTCTATGTGGGTGGGGGGAATGACGCTCCGATAACTGCAACTGGTCTAGACTTGCCTGTTCCTGTTCAGTTACGTCTGTTATACTCAGTTATACTGTGGCAAAACGTTGTGTGTCGGTTAGCAGTATTTAGTATTTCTTTACTAAAGTGTATAGAACTACTTGGTGTGTTTGAACAGAAACGTTTCCTGATGGCTGCCTCTGCTCCTACACGTCGTAATTGCGAAAGCAGCCCCCATTCGTTTTGTTATATATGTGGCCGTTTTAACATTCCCAGTCAAACGACAAACAGCAGTACATTTGTTAGACAAGCATATTTTGCCTATTTTAAAGTGAAATTTGGTGATCAAGATAAAGCATGGGCACCTCATACAGTGAGACATGGCCACTCAATGGGCACCTCAGTTTAAAAAGTTGACGTGATAGACAAAATCTGAGGTTATTCTCAGATTCAGACGCCAAAAATTAGTGAAAAGCAAGTGTCAGATCTAACTCAACAAAAAATGTGTTTCCCAGTGTTATTAATGAAACACCATGTATATAAATTGTATAGAAGTATTTAAACTTAAAATTAATGTAAAACCTATTTTTGTATGGGGAAAAAGGATTTTTTGGCGACCGTCATCGCGACCGTCATCTCTTTAGCGAAATAAATTTTGTAACGTATATTATTTATTATGGGGATGTATATACTTTTAAATTGTGTAAAAGTATTTAAATTTAAAATAAATGTAAAATCTATTTAAGAACGGGGAGAAAGGATTGATTTCGCGACCGTCATCGCTTCGACGAAATAAATGTTGTACGTATATTATTATAATGTACGTGTAATAATAGTAACATTATTGAAGTGAAAACTTCTTTAAGGACGTTGTGCACTTTTAAATGGGAAAAAAGCATTGAATTAGCCACAGTCATTGCGACCGTCATCGCTTCGGCAAAATAAATTTTGTACGTATAGGTATATTATTATGTGTATGTATATATAAATAGAGTAGAAGGCACGCAACGCGCACATAATTTTGGTATAACACCTATTTTTGGATGGGGATACAGAATTCATTTCGCGACCGTCATCGTTTAGTCGAAATAAATTTTGTATGTATATATATTATCTTTTTCTTCAGCCTGCTTGCATTCACTCCTAGACAAATGCCTTTAGTCGAAATAAATTTTGTATGTATATATATTATCTTTTTCTTCAGCCTGCTTGCATTCACTCCTAGACAAATGCCTCCCCATGAGTTCTCCATTCTTCTGTTTTGTGCTATTTGGTGCCAGTTTCTCCCCATTTTTGCTTTGGTGTCGTCTAGCCATCGTTTTTGTGGTCTTCCTGTACTACGACTGCTCGCGTGGTTTCCAATGTACCATGTTTCTCGTCCACGTTTCGATGTTTTGTCGTGCCACGTGTCCTACCCAGGTCCGTTTCATTTGCATTTCAATTCTTCCAATTACATATTCCACTTTCGTCCTGCTTCACACGTCCTCATTTTGTATATTATGTTCCCTCAGAGTCTCAGAGATACCCCTAACATAGCTCGTTTCATCGCCCTCTGTGTCGTTCTTAATTTATTGGCTCATACCTCTGTAATTGTCATCGTCTCCATTCTACAGGTCATAATTGGTAGAATACAACTGTTGAATTCAATACCCTTTTCTTTAGATTTATTGGTATCTTTTTGTTCTTCAACATATCACTGAGTCTTGCTACTGCTGCTCAAGTCATTCGGATTCTTCTAGTTATTTCTGCCGTTTGATTCTGTTGGCCTAGTTTGATCGTGTGACCTAGGTATATATACTTTTCGACACTTTCTATATCACTTCAAGTCGACTGATATATTTATTTGTCATCACTTTTGTTTTATTTGTTTTTGTCCTCTGTCTAACTTCTCTCTCCGCTTTTATTGTGCTTGTTGTTAGACCTTCTGATACATTTATTTGCATCGTTGCATTGTCGTATATGTATTTGAGGAGTATTCTATATCTAGAATAATAGCGTTATTCATTCCTTCTAATACGGCCCAGAGTTCTATGGAATCGAATGCCTTTTTAATCCACAAATGCCAAATGAAGGGGTTTATTGTATTCGTTGCACTTTTCGATAAGTGTCGTTATTGTCTGTAGGTTCTATGGTACTATGTTAACAGGCTGGCAACTATCGAATTTATTTGATAGCCTGTTAGTAATTATTTTGGTAAGCATTCTGTACGGATGTGGCAACAGGCTTATTGGTTTGAAATTTTCGCGTTTGTGGTATCTACATATATTATTAGATGATTAGAAGATAAATAGTATAGGACGCACGCAACACGTGTATAATATCGGTATAGAACTGCTATTTGGATTGAGAAAAAGCATTGCATTCGCAACCGTCATCGCTACGGCGAGATATTAGTAATTTATATATTATAGGTTGAATTGCATATGTATAAGTTCGCACGAAGTTATAATGGTTGGAGGAGGGATAGAGTGCTAAGGAGCCTGCTAAGCAGGCGCATAAGGGGTTACACGGTCCCTACTCCGATCATTATAAGTGATTAGTGTTTAAAGTATTTTTGAAGTGAAAACTTCTAGCGATTTTGTGCACTTTCTGGATGGGGAAAAAGCATCGAATTCGTGACCGTCATAGCTTCGCCGACATAAATTCTGTACGTCTATGTATTTTGTGTATTTATATAATATAAATAGTATAGGATGCACCGAATGGGTATGTAGTGTAGGTATATCACCTCTCTTTGGATGGGGAAAAAGCATTGAACTCGCGATCGTTATCGACACGACAGGTATTAGTAATTTATATACTATAGGTTAATTTTCGTATAAGTTCGACCGAAGTTAGAATGGTTGGAGGAGGGATAGATTGTGTACCCGAAGGGTCTTGCTTCGTAAGAAGTTTTCACTTCTGCCGGCACTCCCACGAGTGCCTTATTTTTTTTTATTAAACGACAATATTGCATGTTTGTGAATGTGTTTTGAGTATCTCAAAGAAAAATCTATAAAAATACTTTTACAATATTTCATGTTTTTTTTTATTTTCTGAAATAAAATATCGCATTTTGGATAAACAAAACTTTGTTTTATTTTTGGGGAATAATTCAATACAAATCTATGACTTACCAGCGCTAAATAATAAAAAAAATCGGTAGTTAGTAGGGAGTTTTAGCATATCGGGTCTGTATCAAATCACCCTGAATTACTAGTTCTTTTGAGCGACAAGGGTAATACCACTGTACTCATGTACAGAAATCAGTACATGGAGTAAAGTTAATCACTCTTAAATGATAATCAATATTATCGATCATTACCAAGAAACCCTACCACCACTTTTACCTCTAAGATCAATAAACACATTTTCAATTTGAAAAGATCTAATCTAATTACAGATGTTGTAGCCAAATCTCTCAATAATTATAATGGTATAGCTCCTAGATTTTACTGTTTGCCCAAAATTCAAAAACCTCAACTATCCATGCGCCCCATAGTATCATCAATCAACTCTCCCAACTGCAATATTGCAAAAATTTTGGCCAATATACTTTCAACATCATATGATCACAACAACGAATTCAATATATCTGACTCGTTTAGATTCAGTGAATTCATCAATAACTTCCAACTATCTATAGGGTTTCAAGTAGTAAGTTTTGATGTGGTGTCCCTCTTTACCAACTTACATTTACCTGTAGTTCTTTCTTCCTTACATAACCATTGGGACCAAATCCAACCCCACTGTCCTTTTGGATGGGAAACTTTTGTGGAACTTCTTAAACTAGTTTTTGATACCAACTACTTTGTCTACAATGACAATTTTTATCTACAAATCTTTGGTACTCCAATGGGATTCTTCTATTTCTCCCCTGTTGGTTGGTTTTGTCTTGGATGACTTGACTTCAGACAGATTTAGCCTCCTAGATTATAACATTCCTTTTGTTAAGATATATGTGGACGACTTCATCCTGGCTGTACCCACTGATCAAATTTTGAACACCCTTTCCGTTTTTAACGAATATAATCCCGACTTACAATTTACATGTGATATATATATATATATATATATATATATATATATATATATATATATATATATATATATATATATATATATAGTTCAGCTCAACAGGCCTTAGGGGCCCAAGGCTTCAATTGTTTTCTTCCATTTCTTTCTGTCTTGTGCTAGGTTTTTCCAATCTTGTACCCTCAGCGACTTCAGATCTTCTTTTGCAGACTCCAACCATCTTCTTCGGGGGCGTCCTCTTTTTCTTTTTGTACCAGCCTGCGTGTTTATTAGTTGATTGGGAACTCTTCCTTCTTCCATTCTTGCTATATGCCCAAGCCATCTTAATCTTTGAATTTTGGCGAGTGTTGTTATTTTTGGTTGTCCATATATTTGCATTATTTCTTCATTCGTTCTTCTTCGCCAGATATTCCCCTCTTTTAAACCTCCATATATCCTTCTGAGGATCTTTCGTTCCCATCTATCTAATTTTACTTCCATATCTTTATTTAATGTCCAGGTCTCGCTAGCATAGAGTACCGTAGGTCGGATAACTGTTGTATATATTCGTTTTTTTGCTTTTCTGGATATTATCTTCGACCTCAGTATCTTATTTAGACTTCCAGCACTCTTACTACCTTTCGCCATTCTTTTTGCTATTTCTTGGTTCTCTTCGTTCGTATTTGTTAGTGTTACTCCCAAGTAATCGAATTGACCGACAATTTCGAAGTTATATTCTTTACTTGGGCTTTGTATCTTAAAGGACTGTCCCAGATGATTTTCATTTCCCTTCATCACCATATATTTCGTTTTCTCTTCGTTTATTTCTAAACCATATTCCTTGGCTGTTCTTTCTAGTCTATTGAAGATTTCTCTTAATTCTGCAGGTCTCCTTGTTATTAAGGTAATATCATCTGTGTATGCTACACATTGATGCCTGTGATGATAAACTGTGCCTTTAGTATAGATATTGCATTCTCGTATAATCTTCTCTAAAATTAAATTGAAGAAATCTGTTGATAACGGGTCACCTTGTCGCAGGCCTCTATTGGTGATAAAGCTATCCGAAACCCGTCCTTCTATCATAACTTTACTTTTAGTGTCACTAAGTATGCATTTAGTCAATCTTACTATTTTTGGTGGAAATTCAAAATATTCTAGCGTTTCATATACTTTACTTCTTTTTATGGTATCGTATGTCTGTTTAAAATCAATAAATAACATATTTAATACTAGGTTGAATTCATATGAGCTAGATAAAATTTGTTTCATTGCAAAAATTTGGTCTATTACCGATCTTTGTGCTCTAAAACCCGCTTGATATTCACCTAGACAATTTTCCACTTTTGTTTTAATTTTATTTCTAATTAATATGGCCAGAATCTTATATACTGTATCTTGTAGAGCTATTCCCCTGTAATTTCTACAATCTGTAACGTCTCCTTTTTATGTACAGGACATAGGATAGCTTCTTTCCACTGATTGGGTATATTTTCTTTGATCCACACTTCGCATATTAACTCGGTGATTTCTTCTTGAAGCCCTTCGCCACCATCTTTTAAAAACTCTGCAATGATACCGTTTTCTCCCGGTGCTTTGTTGTTTTTTAAGTTTTCTATGATATCTATAATTTCTTCCTTGGTAGGTACTTCTTCATTCACATTTGGGTCTCTTTCTTCTTCATGTGGTAGTTGCATTTGCTCTATTTCGTCTTGATCGTCTGTGCATAATATATTCTGGAAATAATTGGCCCATCTTCTTAATTTTTCATCTATTCCACCTATCAGATTTCCCTCTTCATCTTTATAATATCTTGATGCGGTTTTGTACTGGGTTCGGTCGCGTTTTATTTCTTGGTAGAAATTCCTGACTTGTTTATTTAAAAAATCTTCTTCAATTCGGTCTAATTTCTGCTCTAGATTTAACCGTTTCTTTCTTCTACAGATCTTCTTTGCTTCCCGTCTTTTTTTAGCATAGGCTTGTTTACTTTCTTCATTATTTCTCATTATGCTGTTTATTCTGGCTTTATTTCGGTCCCTAATTGCTTTCTTACAATCTTCATCGTACCAGTCTGTTTGTTTACTTTGACTTTTTCTTAGTAATACTAAGTCGGCTGCCTCTTGAATGTTTCCCCTTAGCTGTACCCATCTGCTTTCTATATCATCTACTGTTGTCTGGCTTTCTATTTTCTGTTCAATTTTATGCTTGAATTTTTTCTTAACCTCTTCATTCTGAAGTAGTGCACCGTTATATCTTTTCATTTTTGTGCAACTGGTCTTAGGGATTGTGGGAATTATTTGCTCCATTTTGACTTTGACCAAAAAGTGATCAGAATTTGCATCTGCACCTCTATAACTTCGGCTATCTTGTATGGCTCTTGCATGTTTGGCTTCTATTAGCAAATGATCTATTTGATTTACTGTTTGTCCATCTGGTGATACCCAGGTACCTTTATGGATTTCTTTGTGGTCGAAATAAGTGCTAATAATTCGCATATTGTGTTCGAAAGCAAATTCTATTACTCTTTTTCCATTCAGGTTACTCTCCCTGTGTTTACTTTTCCCCCCTGTTATTTGTTTGTATACGTCCTCTCTGCCAATCTTGGCATTGAAATCTCCTACAATTATTTTTGTGTCGTATGATGGTATTTGGTAGAACAGATGCTCTAACTGTTCATAAAAGCTATCTTTAACATCTTCTTCTGTATTTTCCGTTGGTGCATGTACATTTATAAGGGATATTTTTCTGTATGTTCCCCTCATTCTTATTTTGCATAATCTGCTTGTGACTGCCTCAAAATCTATCACCAGACTGGCAAATTTTTTCTTTATAAGGAATCCAACTCCAAATATACGTTCATTGTCTCCACTGTTGAAGAATACATAGCTTCCCACATCTATGCAGAAATTTTCTTTTTGTTTAGTTTCTTGTATAGCAGCAATATCTATCTCATATTTCTCCAATGTATCTGATAAATTTTTTAGTGCCCCTACTTCAAAAGTCCCTCTAACATTCCATTGTCCTATCATAATCATATTTCGTGCCTTATTCGTTTCCGTATTTATCTGTCCACTGTGTTTGTTTAGACTTAGTTTTTTTCCATTTTCTCTAATTTTTCGGTACTATGGTTCCATTTCCACCATTCATCGTTTATACATATTTTCTGATAGCCGACTTTCGTTTCATTACCTTTTCCTTTTTCTTCTCTCGCCATATCTCTTAACTCTTTCTGTAGTCTGGCTTCGGTTTGTGTTAGATCACTTTCAATGAAGTACCGCGTTCCTCTTAATTTACTCTTGTTCTTCATAATAAGTTCTTTATCCTTCATTGTATCCATTTTTACTATCGCCACTGGCAGTTTCCCTTGAGAGGTTCTTATTTTCTGCACATCTTTTATTTTAACGTTCACATTCAATTGATTTGCTATGAAGTTGGTGGCATCTTCAATTTCCTCATTTTCTTTGAAATCATGTCCTTTAATCACAATGTTTTGTTTTCGAAATTGTTTATCCATCTTTTCAATCCTGCTTTCTAGGAAATTTACCTTTCCCTTCAACTCACAATTTTCTTTTTTTAGATTGCGAATTTCCTCTTGAAAGCTCTGCTGGTCTTTTCGTATTCCCTTAACTTCGTTCATAAGAGCGATCATCATTTCTTTCAGTTCTGTATTATCACAATCTTTCTTAGCTGGAGACCTAAATAATTTTCTGCTTTTTGTGAAAGGGTTTTCATCTTGGTCGTCTTTTTTTCCATCCCTCTTTCTCTTACTATCATCAGATTCTTCACCATCCATCTGAGTCAGTTCTTTACACGTGGCCATATCGTTAAATATAATAATAAATAAAATATAATAAATCTATTACCTTTTTCCGAGCAGTGTTTTGAAGGTATAAACTCTCACTTACACGCCACTGTATTGTTTTGTAAATAAACACTAATAATTATCCTTATCCTAATGGTCCCCGCGCACCCCACTCTACTTCTACTTGCCTCTTCAACCGAGCGGAGCAAATAGAACAGGTTTATTGTTTAGGTTATCCGTATGCAATCTCTAAAAATTCAATTTTATTCACAATTTTCTAAATACACTCGATTCGCACAGCCACTATTTCGTCGGAGAAGCACTTTGTTGTTAAAAGAACTCGATATTATCCGAAATTTACGAATTAAATATCGGAGCCGTTTTAAACACGTCTTTCTCGATAGCTTAACAGTCCGTGAGGACTTAACATGTGAGATGGAGGAAAATAATACCATTCCCTTCCTTGACATGTTAATTGTACGAGGTAATGACAACATCCTAAGAACCAAATGGTTTAGAAAGAGCGTTGCTAGCAACCGCTTCCTTAATTACTATTCGTTTCATCCTAAAAGATTCAAACATAACCTCGTACAGGGATTAGCCTTAAGGACACATAGGTTGTCACATCCCCTTATTTCCCACATCTAACTGAAAAACTTACAAAATTATTTAAACCGTTATCCACCAAAATTGGTATTAAGAATTGTAAAACAGTCGGTAATCTTTTTTCTCGTAAAACACCGATAGATATTTGGGAGAAATCTAATGTAGTTTACAATATCCCTTGTAAAGACTGTCAGTTGAAATATACTGGTCACACAAAAAGAACTTTGAAAGCTCGCGTGACGTCACATAAAAGCGATATTAGATGCAACAAGCATTCTTGTGCCCTTAGCTCACATTATATTTCACTGCATCATCAAATAGATTTTGATAACATCAAATCCTTCGGCTCAGAATCTAATTTTTATAAAAGAAATTTTTTAGAGATGACTCATATTTTAAGAGAAAAAATTCCATGAATAAACGCACAGATATAGACAATCTCAGCATCATATATCACTCCTTACTTCTAACAATCCATAATCAAAGTCAGTCACTGAAATTCAAAATTATTGTTCATAAACAAATCTGCTCAAACCTATGTTTTTACTTCATTTAAAAAGTTCCAACCTCCAAACCACCGATATATTGTTTGATAGTGAAAGTTTCCTATTTTCATTTCATCCCAACTTCTGCTTTTAACATGGCATACTAACTCCATGTCTGGTGGTAACTAAGATATAATTAATCCTAACCTATTTCTAGGTTCAATGGACTTTATTTATACATCCGTTATTTTTTAACAGTATTATCATTTTGTAAACTATGGGTTCTTCATTTGAAGGCTTTTGGGACAACATGCTTTACATGTATTTTTAGAGTGTTCATACTATTAGCTCTCTGCTTTTCATATTATGTTTAGGAGGTCACCGAAGGGTTTTAGATGAGAACCTTGATTTTAACCACATTCAGTTTTTTGTTTGAGTCACATCCCTACCTATCAATATCTGAGAACCAACGGTTGTTTTTTACTTAAAACTTTTTTGGTGTTTTTTTATCTTTTTCACATTACAACAAATAATTGGGTTAAATTAATTCTCTTTACTCTATCGAATGGGAAACAATTTTTTCTTCCCCTGGCCTCATGGTTCAACGAATTTTATGTAATTGTAACTTAGAAACTGTTAGTTTTGTGACTGTTTTAGCTTTTTACTAAAGCATAAGAAAATTTTAATGTATTTTTTAGTTACTAAGTTTGTAACATCAAAAACCATTGTAATGACATTGTTTTTTACATCTTTATGTTAACTTTGCAATCATTTTAGAACTGATGAAGTGTAGGAATACTGCACGAAACGTATTCTATTAAAAGATTGAAATAGTTTGATCAATTTTTTTTCCACTTAACTGATAACCTCAATTACAGTGAGATTTTCTCCTCACTCACTTTACGTTTATATTATATATATATATATATATATATATATATATATATATATATATATATATATATATATATATATATATATGAGCAATTCCAAACGATTTAGCCGAGGTTTGTGGACGAGGTCCTCGGAATTGTACCAAATTTTAGTATGTTATTGTACCTCATAAAAAAAGATCTTCCTGAGAGTTACACCCCTTAAGGTCTCATAGAGCCTGAGATAGGGGCACTGAAAGGGCCTAAAATTGACACTTTAAAGGTTTTTAGCGTTATTTTCAAACTACGATATCTCAAAACCCTTTGAAGCAAATTTAATTTTTTAAATTGCATTTTTTTTTGTCATGATATGCAGTATTCACAAATAAATTTTTAAATTTCTTAATATTGAGGTTAATTTTGGGCAACTCATTAAATGCGAAGCAAATTTTGAAAAATTGATCTTTTCTGATCTTTTTCATTCGATTGCCAAATTTGAACGCGTTGTCGAAAAATCTTTTCCAATATCTGATTTTTAAGGGTTTAAAGAAACGTTTAAGATAATGCCGCGTTTATTTTTTTAAGCTGAAAAGGAGCCAAGATATATGCATTTTAGTAGGGCCCTTTTTTACAAAAACAGCGATTTTTGGCATTTTCAACCTAGTGCAACTTTTTTCTTCCAAGTTTTTTTTACCTGAATTTTTTTTTAGGAGTAGTTCTATAAATATATAATAATCTCTGTGTACGGAATTTCTTGGCCCGACCCTCTAAGTCTTCGTTTTAAACCCATGAAAAATCAGGATTTTTTGTACTGAGTAACTCAAATTACATGTTTTTAGGACCTAGTAATCGATTAGAATAATCAAAAATGTCTTACATCTATCAGTTAAAAAAAATAGACACAAAAAAGTTTAATTATAGCTATGGTGTAAGCACATGTGTATCTTAGAACCTAAATTATACATTATTTTAAATGTTATAAAAATCGATGTTTCAAATCTAGCAATATATAAATTGCCTTTAATAAATTTTAATACTGAAACTAGAATTTAACAGTGAAATAATTTAGCTGAATTAGTTTCAAAATATGCCCAGATTATTTATTAAAAATATTGTATATTATTATACATATATATAATTTAATTCAACTTATACTTTTTCACGAAAAAATTAATTTAATTTCAGTGAAATCCTTTTTTTGTTTCACAATCATGATTCAAATAAGTTATTTGAAAATAGCTAAATTCATCAGAGTCATGAGAAATACGAACCGAGACACAGGTTAAAATTATATCACCGTCTAATTATTATATCCGAATCACTAACCGTTAACAAAAGCCACGAACAGCTGTCTAATGTGTTTCGAGCTTTTGTCTTGCTTCGCCGTGACGTCAGTGCGTAAAGTCAACGCGTTTACGATCTTGATCTGGCATACCGGTGTGAGTGTATCCTGGGACACGCCCCTTATATTCAGTGTGCCCTGTGCTTTTAAATTTCTAGGTTATGTCATGTCAATTTGTGAAACTAAATAGCAGTGAGTCATGTGCAAATAAACAGTTTTTAAACTTTACATAATTTAAAAAATATTTGTGATTGTTTTAAATTAATAATTATATTTATTAAAGTGTAATTTAATAATATGGCGGAAAAGTTGATTTGTGACGTTGGGACTATTACTAATACTGAATGTCATTTGAAAACATATACTAATAATACAGGTGTATATAAGGTAGAATCTCTTTCTGAAATTGAAAATACTCTTTTAAAATATAGAATTACAAATTATCATTATATTTATAAGGGTACAATTTGCCATCATCATAAGTGCAAATTATTGGACTATTACAGTTTTCAGATGAAAAGTTGTTGTGATCCTTTTGACTGTCATACAAAAAACATTACGACGGATTTGCGAGTATTGAATTTTGAAACTTTTGAAAAAGGATTTGATTTTGTGAAATTCAAAATAACACCAGGACAAAAGATTTGTAAAAGGTGTGAATCCACTATACGTAGCCAATTGAAATCAGAAAAAGATATTCCGATTGCCACTGCCGAAGAGTTGGTTTCAGATGCTTGCAGTAGCAATGTAGATATGCGTGTATCCGAAAGAATGGTTGAAAAAGAAAAAGTTGATTATACAGAAGAAAATTTCACATCTGATAGTCAATCAACTCATACTTCTGTTGGATCCATATTTACAACTTTCAGTCAAGAAGCAAACAAAGTAAACACCGTGTTAGAATCACTTGCGTTACCTACAATGAGAAATCAACAATTCTATAAAACCAAACGAGTGGTTGACGCTGAAAATTTAATCGATGATGTTTGTAAAACTTTCACAGGAATGTTATCTAAATCAGAAAACATTAATATTTCTATTCCCGATCCAATATGTAATAATACCTTAGAAGACTCCTCTGTACTGCGACAAATACTGATAAATTTACAAAAAGAATTTGAAAATGGAAAAGACATTTATAAAAAAATATTAATCCTATCAATGTTACCAAAAGATTGGAGTTCTAGCAAAATTTCAAAACACTTCAGATGTACAGATTATATGTTAAAGAAACTTTCTTATTTTAAAGAAAAAGATGGTAAGTTATATCAAATTTTGTATAAGCAAAAACTAAACCAGAAAAATATTTGACATTTTCTGAGGGTCGGCAAAGCGGCACATACGATATTTTTCGTTACAAGTGGGCGTAAAATAAGTATTTACACCTCGATTTTCAAGGACTAAAATGTATTTTTACGCCTACTGTGTGTAAAATAAGATTTTAGACACAGTGGGCGTAAATATGCATTTTAGTATTTGAGAATCGGGGTGTTAAAACTTATTTTACGCCCACTGCAACGAAAAATATTTATTATTTTACATAATATTATTAAACCGCTGTGTACCGGATTTATTTTAAAGTGATTAGAATAGAAAAAAAAATGATTATCGACAACAAAAAAACGCAAGTTTTTTCATTTATTTTACTGGTTTATATAATGAATTTAAATATTATTTCTTTCATTATTTACAATAAATATAATTTTTTTAGATTTTCCAGAAAATGTCAAGATTTATAGGAATAAAGTTGGTTTTAAAATTTCTTCTGAAATCAAGCAACTGGTAATTAATTATTATCTTAATGAGGAGCATGTCTATACGTGTCCTGGAAAAAGGGTCTAGGACGTTTCATCGCCGCCGTTTCGATGCCGCCAGTTCGATGCCGATGCCGGCCGATTCATCGCCAGTCAATTAATCGCTATCTGATATATTTCCGAATTTTCGACAGTTACAATTATTAGTTATTTTTAGTATTAATTAGGAATTCTAGGAAATGCGAGATATGACGGCGATGAAATGGACTGGCGATGAACCGGCGGCATCGAAACGGCCGGCGATGAACCGGCGGCATCGAAACGTCCCATTCCGTGGAAAAAAAGATTACGTATCTGTTCGTGATAGTGAAGGGAAAAAAATTTTTATCCAGAAAAAAATGTTGTTATACACCGTTCACGATTTGTATTTAAAATTTATTGAAGATTACGCTGGTTAAGAAAATTTTCCAAAATTCTCATAATTTGCTTCTTTAAAGCCAGCCGAATGCATTCATGCTGGAGACCCTGGAAGTCACAATATTTGTGTCTGTGCCGAACATCAAAATGTTAAATTAAAATTATATGCTCTTTCAAGAAAACTGAATTATCGCAGTTTAATAGGTAGTGCTGTTTGTTCTGTTGACAATCAAAGTTGTATGCTTAAATAATGTAAAAATTGTCCAGGTAAAGAAAAAGTATTAACAGCATTAAATGACTTTATGGAAATATATGATATTGCACCAAGGAATACCATTGTATATAAAAATTGGATAGAAGCAGGAAGTCGTGCGAGTCTTTCTACTTTTGAAGATAATAATGACCACTTCAAATTGCAGTTATGTAAATAAATCGATGATTTGACTTTCCATCAGTATATTGCAGATTCTCAAAAAAATTATCTAAATCACTGTAAAAATAATTTAGAATTGGATATATGCATTATATTAATGGACTTTTCAGAAAACTATTCATTTATAATTCAGAATTCTGTGCAAGCATTTTATTATAATAATGACCAAGCCACTGTTCATCCTTTTTGTATGTATTACAGAACAGAAGACAAAAATGACCTATTAAACGTGAACTACTGTGTCATAAGTGATACTAAAGACCATTATGCCTATACGATAAATGCTTTTACAGCAAAAATGATGGCTACCATTAAGCAAGATTTTAAGTGGATAAAAAAAGTTATTTACTTTTCCGATGGAGCACCTCAACAATATAAAAACAAGTAATAATACATAATTTTTAAAATATTTGGCACTATATTTGTGGCTTTCTATCCAAACGAATATAGATATTAAAGTTTTGTTAACATGCGTTCTTACGAAAAAATTAAATTCAATTCAGTTTTTTCTCGCATTAAAAATTCTGCAATGTACATTATATTTGTTTCATTTTTTTTCTACAAATCACATCAGATTATGTTATTCAAAACTTGAAAAAGGTAGACTTACGTTGTTTTGATGGGAAGTCACAAATATATTCGATAACCATTTTTATGATGTAGGTATAAATTATTTTCTTATTATATTTAGGAATCACTTAGCCAACATTGCATGCCATGAGAAAGACTTTGGAATAAAAGTTACTTCGTATAACTATTTTGCAACGAGTCATGGAAAATCAGTATGTGATGCTACTGGTGGCTCTATTAAAGGCCAATGTATGAGGCATTGTATAAGATCAACTCCTCAGGATCAAATAACTAATGCCTTAGAAATGTATAATTATGGTATAGAAAAGGTTAACTCGATAAGGTGCGTAAAATAAATTTATGTGAATATAAAACTATTTTTTATAGAAATTTTGTAGATATATTTTATGTATTTAACAATATATTACAGAGTATTATGGGTGTCAGACACTGATGTTAAAAAATATGAAAGAAAGCTAAGAGCAAGATTTGAGTCAGCAAAAACTTTTCCAAATACTAGGAAACATCACTGCTATATTCCAGTTAATGGAAATCAAATGAAGATGAAAATAACATCTTTTGATGTTAAGGAGAAAAGTGTCTCATTCAAATTAAATTAATTTTTTCGTGAAAAAGTATGAGTTAAGTTAAGTTATATTCAATTATAATATGTATAATATTATATTATATTTTTAATAAATCATTTGTGCATATTTTAAAACTAATTCAACTAAATTATTTCACTCTTAAATTCTAATTTCAGTGTAATAAAATTTATTAGAGGCAATTTACATATTGCTGGATTTGACACATCGATTTTTATAACATTTAAAGTAATGTATAATTTGGGTTCTAAGATACACATATACTTCTACCATAGCTATAATTAAACTTTTTTGTGTCTATTTTTCTCTACTGGTAGATGCAAGACATTTTAGATTATTCTAATCGATTACTAGGTCCTAAAAACATGTAATTTGAGTTATTCAGTACAAAAAAATCCTGATTTTTCATGGGTTTAAAACGAAGATTTAGAGAGTCGGGCCAAGAAATTCCGTACACAGAGATTATTATATATACACAGAACTACTCCTAAAAAAAAAATTCAGGTAAAAAAAAATTGGAAGAAAAAAGTTGCACTAGGTTGAAAATGCCAAAAAACGCTGTTTTTCTAAAAAATGGCCCTACTCAAATGCATATATCGTGGCTCCTTTTCAGCATAAAAAAATAAACGTGGGATCGTCTTAAACGTTTCTTTAGACCCTTAAAAATAAGATATTGAAAAAGATTTTTCGATAACGCGTTCAAATTTGGCAATCGAATGAAAAGGATAAGAAAATATCAATTTTTCAAAATTTGCCTCGCACTAAATGAGTTGCCCAAAATTAACCTCAATATTAAGAAATTTAAAAATTTATTTGTGAATACTACATATCATGACAAAAAAAATGCAATTTAAAAAATTTAATTTGCTTCAAAGGGTTTTGAGATATCGTAGTTTGAAAATAACGCTAAAATCCTTTAAAGTGTCAATTTTAGGCCCTTTCAG